>NC_138980.1:147404598-148002354 GCF_964341445.2 Mesoplodon mirus | reverse complement strand
ATGTTTTACTTAACCATTTTTATTACTTTAATTAAAAGAGTTAAATATTAATTCTCTTTTTTAAATGAATTGCTCAATCTTGCAGTGTTTTGCTTTTCTTTCACTATTTGTCTTTGTGTGTGTATCCTGTATACACAATCACCTCTTGCTGTGGGTCTCTGTATTTTCTAGTATGAGTCACCATCATTCCTACCAGGCTTTATCTAATCTCTCCCTGAAGGTTTGCAGATGCTAACTTGACCATCTTCTTTAGCAAGCTTATTTCATCATCTGCTTAGATTGTGAGGAAGTGGTATGCTAAGGATAATCTTCAGCCAGCCTGTATTTACTCCTTTTTAGATAGAGGGTACCTACCTATTTTTTTTTTTTTTTTTTTTTTTTTTTTTTTTTTTGCGGTACGCGGGCCTCTCACTGTTGTGGCCTCTCCCGTTGTGGAGCACAGGCTCCGGACGCGCAGGCTCAGCAGCCATGGCTCACGGGCCCAGCCGCTCCGCGGCATGTGGGATCTTCCCGGACTGGGACACGAACCCGTGTCCCCTGCATCGGCAGGCGGACTCTCAACCACTGCACCACCAGGGAAGCCCCTACCTATTTTTATATTATATTATTTGTATGCTCATTTGATTACCAATGAAGCTGCTACTGGTTTCATTGATGGGTAGACCCTTGCAAGTTGGGCTACTTGTTTGAACTTGGTCCCTAAGGAACCTTGAGAAGGTTTCTCAAACTCTTCTGATGTTGGTCACAACACTCTAAAATATTAGTTTTACCATATTCACTTCTGCTTTAGGAAAACCTTTCAGCTGATATAGTCCTCAAAACAAAATTCCCCCATTCTCTTCCAAGGTAGCAACATAGGAGCTTTTTCTGTTCTAACAGAAAAGTGTAATTTGTTTATGTGTAATTGTTATTATGTGAATAGTGGTAATTTGGAAGAAGATAATGCTGGGTTAAATAATTCAACATTGTTGGAAAGCTGTTGTTCCTATAGACAACTTTTTTTTTGGCTGCATTGGGCCTTCATTGCTGCATGTGGCCTTTCTCTAGTTGCAGCGAGCAGGAGCTACTCTTCATTGTGGTGCATGGGATTCCCATTGCGGTGGCTTCTCTTGTTGTGGAGCATGGGCTCTAGGTGTGCGGGCTTCGTTAGTTATGGTGCATGGGCTCAGTAGTTGTGGCTCGTGGGCTCTAGAGCGCAGGCTCAGTAATTGTGGCATACGGGCTTAGTTGCTCTGTGGCACATGGGATCTTCCAGGACCAGTGCTCCACCCTGTGTTCTCTGTATTGGAAGGCAGATTCTTAACCACCGCACCACCAGGGAAACCCTCCTGTAGACATAACTTTTGCATTTTTGTATTTTACTTATTCTTTTCATCATGTGGTGAATAATTAATATGCATGGTGTTTTTGCATTACTGTATTTGAATTTTAACACATTAGCTGGATAACCTTGGGATATAACTTAAATCCTCTGTGCCTTAGTTGCTTCATCACTAAAATGGGGTTGATGATAGCACCTACCCCTATCAAGTTGCTCTGAGGGTTAAATGAATTATTATATATAATGTGTCTGAAAGAATGCCTGGCCTACAATTACCACTCAATATGTGTTCATTGTTATTATCTACCTATTATTAATTTAGAAATATTATTTAATGTGCAAGAGAAGAGAAAATAGGAAAAAAAGACTAATCTACTGAGTTAAGGGAATAAAAGTGATCAATAAAGGAATTTGGTGCATTATTTACCAGAAAGCACAGGAAGTAAGAACATAATATTGTTTTGCATAATGAAGAAAGTCTGTCACACCACTTTTTAGACAACAATAACAACAGCAACGGTGACCTAAAAACAAAGAATCCCTTTGGGAAGCTCCAGTTGTTAATAGTTGAAAGTTAAGTTGGCTTTTTTTTTAAACAACCCCTTTAGAAATATTTGATGTTCACTCCTTTTCATTACAGTTACACAATTCGACATTTATTTGTTTTTTACAAACAATAGGAAAATAAGGTCTATTCAGTTTATACTTCTCTCTGTTTCATATCAGTTCTTTCCTGTTTTCCTTTATTTGGAATTTATAGTAAACTCATCAAATAACATCTTTATTGGTTTGCCACCACTTGTTTTGTTACATTTGTTCTTATTTTTCATATAATAATAGTTTTAGGCTACACATTTTACGTTCATTCATTATAATAAATTTCCTCTTGTCTGGAGGATGTCTTTCTGAGTTTTACAACATTAACCTCTCATGATGAAGATGATGTAAACTCTCCTCTCCTCTTTACCAAATAAGAGATAGTCTCAATATGAGACTGCCCAGTGTAATGACCAGATAATTAGTATATTCTACTTGGATTTAGTATTTGCATTTAATACATTAAAATTGTTTACTTGAATGTAATGATTAGTAGATTTTTGCTTAAAAATTATTACTCATAAAGACTGTACTTAAAATATCTACCTATAAATTTGGATTATAATTGATCATTAATTTAACCTCACTACTCTCAAGTGTACATTTTTATACTTCTACAAATTCCAAAAAGTTTTGAGGATGCTAGCTTCTTGGACAGACCTGAATATAATGTAAACATTAAAAAAATGGGTTATGGTGGTGGTGTGATGAATTGGGCGATTGGGATTGACATGTATACACTGATGTGTATAAAATTGATGACTAATAAGAATCTGCTGTATAAAAAAATAATAATAAAATCCCCCCCACCAAAAAAAAAAATAGACAGCATGGTACTGGCACAAAAACAGAAATATAGATCAATGGAACAGGATAGAAAGCCCAGAGATAAACTCATGAACATATGGTCCCCTTATCTTTGATAAAGGAGGCAAGAATATACCATGGAGAAAAGACAGCCCCTTCAATAAGTGGTGCTGGGAAAACTGGACAGCTTCATGGAAAAGAATGAAATTAGAACACTCCCTAACACCATACACAAAAATAAACTCAAAATGGATTAAAGACCTAAATGTAAGGTCAGACACTATAGAACTCTTAGAGGAAAACATAGGCAGAACACTCCATGACATAAATCACAGCAATATCCTTTTTGACCCACCTCCAAGAGAAATGGAAATAAAAACAAAAATAAACAAATGGGACCTAATGAAACCTAAAAGCTTTTGCACAGCAAAGGAAACCATAAACAAGATGAAAAGACAACCCTCAGAATGGGAGAAAATATTTGCAAATGAAGCAACTGACAAAGGATTAATCTCCAAAATTTACAAGCAGCTCATGCAGCTCAATATCAAAAAAACAAACAACTCAATCCAAAAATAAGCAGAAGAACTAAATAGACATTTCTCCAAAGAAGATATACAGATTGCCAACAAACACATGAAAGTCTGCTCAACATCACTAATCATTAGAGAAATGCAAATCAAAACTACAGTGAGGTATCACCTCACACCGGTCAAATGGCCATCATCCAGAAATCTACAAACATTAATTGTTGGAGAGGGTGTGGAGAAAAGGGAACCCTCTTGAACTGTTGGTGGGAATGTAAATTGATACAGCCACTGTGGAGAACAGTATGGAGGTTCCTTAAAAAGCTAAAAATAGAACTACCCTATGACCCAGCAATCCCACTACTGTGCATATACCCTGAGAAAACCATAGTTCAAAAAGAGTCATGTATCACAATGTTCATTGTAGCTCTATTTACAATAGCCAGGACATGGAAGCAACCTAAGTGTCCATCGACAGATGAATGGATAAAGAAGATGTGCCACATGTGTACAATGGAATATTACTCAGCCATAAAAAGAAACGAAATTGAGTTATTTGAGTGAGGTGGATGGACCTAGAGTCTGTCATACAGAGTGAAGTAAGTCAGAAAGAGAAAAACAAATACCGTATGCTAACACATATATATGGAATCTAAAAAAAAAAAAAATGGTTCTGAAGAACCTAGGGGCAGTACAGGAATAAAGACACAGATGTAGAGAATGGACTTGAGGACACAGGTAGGGGGAAGAGTAAGCTCGGACGAAGTGAGAAAGTAGCACTGACATATATACTGACATATATGTCAGTAGCATTGACATATAGCTCTATAGTATAGCTATCTATACTAGATAGCTAGTGGGAAGCAGCCGCATAGCACAGGGAGATCAGCTTGGTGCTTTGTGACCACCTAGAGGGGTGGGATAGGGAGGGTGGTAGGGAGAAGCAAGAGGGAGGAGATATGGGGATATATGTATATGTATAGCTGATTCACTTTGTTATAAAGCAGAAACCAACACAATTTTAAAGCAATTATACTCCATTAAAGATGTAAAAAAAAAAAGAAAAAAATAGGTTAAAGGATGTAATGTAAATATTGAATTTGAGAGTTAGAAATGCTGAAAAATTTTACTGCATTGAGGTGTTTCATGTCTGCTCTGAACTTCCTAATAAATGAAATGTAAAGGTATTTATGAGAGACAAATATTTTTCTTATGACATATTCTAAGAGAAATTTACTACATGAAGTTATTTAGAAGCATTGATATTAGCAGAAATTTTGCTGAAGACAGAGAAAAATCCATCATATCCATACATCATATTCCTACATCTCTCCCTACCTTCTGCTTGTTTGGTAAAATTTTAATAAAATGTAATCTATATATGGAAAAATATGTATGCACAAATCATAAGCATTAATAAGCTCAGTGAATTATTACAAAGTGAACACACCAGGTAATCAGCCCCAAGACCATCAAAAACCAGAATATTAACCAGTAGACCCCCACAGTTCCTATTGTTCCCCCTTGCATTCATGGTCCTCCGTCTCAAAATAATCACTCTTCTGAATTCTAATGGTATATATTAGTTTTGCCTGTGTGAACTTTCTATAAAAGGAATCAGGAAGTATGTAACCTCTGTGTCTGTCTTCTTCCTCTCAGTGTTACGTTTGTGAGATTCATCCATGTTTTTGAGTGTAGCTGTAGATCATTAATTGTCATTGCTGTGTAGTTTTCCATTATATGAATAAAACAGAATTTATTGGTGCATTCTACTGTTATTGGACGTATGGGTGGGTAGTTTCCAGTTTTTGGCTATTATGAGTAGTGCTGTTATGAACATTTCTGTAGGTGTCTTCTTGTGATATATGTATACATTTTTGCTGGGTATATATTTTAGAGTGGAATTGCTTTAATATAGCATATAATACCTTCAGTTTTAATACATAGTGCCAAGGAGTTTTTCAATTTCTATTACTGCCTGCAGTGTATAAAAGTTCCATTTGCTTCTCGTCCTTGCAAACACTTAGTACTGACAGTCTTTCACTTTAGCCCTTTTGGTAGGTATGAAGTACTATCTTATGGTGATTTTAGTTTCTGTTTCCCTGGTGACTAATAAAGTTGAATGTCTTTTTATACGTTTGTAAGCCATTTGGATGTTATCTTTTGTTAAGTGTCTGTTCAAACTTGCACGTTTTTCTATTAAGTTATCTGATGTGGTCCTTTATTAGCAGTCAATTTGAGTCTAGGGCCACTGAAGGATCTTGAAGTATAGAAGTTCTATGTTCTTGATTGCAAAGCAAGACATATAGTTTAGATATGAGGCATAAATGCAGAAAAGTTAATATTTTATTTTGAATATTAAAGAGACTTACATAAGTTATTACCTAGTAGAGGGTCCATGTTACCTGGCACAGACTTGGACTGGAGAAATAACCATTCATAAGGACAACTCCATGCCAACAGGAATAGGTTGAGGCTTGGAAAAGGTAACTTCTCAAAGGGCTGTGAAATATGCTCCCCCAAGCAAATGAATTGGCTGTTGAGCGGAGTTTTCTTTTTTTTGCTATTTGTCTCAATACTGAAAATTGTCTGCCAAATGATGATTTTGGCAGAGATGACATTTAGGTATTGAAGTAGATTGAGACCAAGCCATGCAGTTTATTGAGGTTAAAAATGACCTGAAGAGATAATCAGTTTTGATGCCATACAGCTTCCTGCTCTTAGCCTACAAATGGCTCTCATCTTTTTTACATTAAATGAATTAACATATGTTAAATGTGTAAAAGAGTACTTGGCACCTAGTAATCACTCAGTAAATTTTGACTGTTGTCATTATTATTATTACATTCTGCTATATTCTTCTATTGCACCTTTTGCTCTTTGGGAATAGTTTATATAACTTAACCTTCTAGTACTGCTTTTGACATCTTGTAAGAAAGCATCTCTGATTGTGAGATGATGCGAGTCCCTCTTATTGTGCATCTGCTCCAGATCACGTTTTCAAGACTCCCCACTATATAGGCAGGGCTGGCATCTGCCTCTTCACTCTTGTACATGTAGCACTGAGCACATTGCCTGGCCCTAACAGGGATCTGATACACGCTTGCTGAAGGTTTGCTACACTGCATCTCTTACTGTGATACCTGTTGCCCTTGACATGTGTGTGCATCTCATGGATTCAAGGCCCACATGGAGTGGGTTTGGAGAAACTTGGCAGAGTTGAAAAACTGTGGGTTTTTCAGGTGCATCTCACTTGAATCCCAGTTTATCTACTTTCCCTAGCTGTGAAACTTCAGAAAAATTACTTAAACCCTTGAAGCTTTGGTTTCTTCATCAGTTAAATATAAGTAAAGAATGGCAAACTCTAAAAGTTGCTATAAGGATCAGGCATGACCTACCTAAAGGACCTAGTAGGTGCACACTCCTCAATAATTGGTACTTGTTACTATCTAATAACTGTCATTTTTGAATTACTCTAACCTCTGCTTTGATTTTCTTAGTTTCCTTTCTATTCCATACCCTTAAATTTTTTTTTTCTGTGTTACTTCATTAAGGGCTTGAAGCTCAAATGGCCACAATATATTATATGCAATGAAACCCTTTTGTTCTCTCTTTCTTATACAATTGTGCACCAGGAAATGGGACAATATTCATTAACATGACTGTGCTGTACTATCCTACAGGTCCCCCTCCCTATCTACCTAAGAGAGTCTTTTCTTGGCCAGTCAGGTCCCTGGATCTTTTGATGCAGAATCAGGACAACTGGTGATGAGGAATGGGAAGGTGGCTGTAAATTACCCTGAATGTTACTTATTATATATATGTATTAAAAACTTCTTTGTTGTGCTTTTAATAGTTTCATATATCTATAAATCTTGTTTCCTTTACAAAATTATTAGAGTCTCATGAATCCAGTGACTATAATATATACATATACATATACATGGGTGTACATATATATACACACATATACATATATTTGTATCATTCTCAGAGCTTGGAATCTTTGTAAGAAGCATTCAAAAATACTTGCTAATTTAAAGTATTTAGAAATACGCTTAGAGATTCTTTTCAGTAGAATGAAAAAATGTTGACCCTTACTCAGGGAGATAGTTTATCTTATGAACTCACTGGATACCATTTTCAGAATGTTTCAAACACTCTGTGGTTACTGTCAAGGATTCCAGAGCTAGATCTGAACACGGGAGGACAATTGCCAATCCTTTTTCCCACTTCCACTCTCCTGCCTTATTTAAAAAATACCTACCCCTGGGGAAATGTGCTTTTCAACTAGCAGGATGGAAGAAAACAACTTTATATTTTTAGGTGTTTTTCCTATAGAAACTCGAATGAGATGGAAGCATATTTCATTCACTTACAACAAATTGAAAAAAACTTTTTTGGGGGTATGGGTATAACTGGAAATTTTTTATTTTAAGTTGGACTAAGTAGTCATTTTGAATGAATGCCCCAAAAAACTCCCACCCAAAGGCTACATAAAAGTTAATTAAACAACTATGTAGTCCTTTCCTGCCTGAGGCGTCAGCTGTCTTGTGTTCTGTGGCTGACCTGTGCTATTGTCCTGCTTTCCACAGTCACACACACTCTTTGCACAGTCAGCTGTCAGTGAGAAGAACAAGGCTACATCCCAAAGAAGGAAAACTACTAAGCAGGCTACTTAAGTTCCAGATTTTACTGCAAACCATATGGTGATGTAATTCAGGGTCAGAATATCTCCCCAGAACCTGGGAGAAATCCAGGTAGCGTGAAAGAGGACAGGGGTAGTAAATGACCCCCATCTGAGGGACCTCTCAGTTTGTCCCTATATAAAATTAGACCAAGGGCCATGGTAGTTGTGTAACTTTACAACCGTAGGGATTTTGTGGAAGGAGTGTTTACATTTCTACAATGTGGTCCTAATAATGGTATTTTCAGGATGCCCAGAGTCTTAGACATAATAATTCATTAGTACGGCTTGAACATGTCAGTATTCTGGAGCCACTCCTCATAAAGGAGTGGCTCCAGAGAGTTAACTCTCCAGAAGAGAGTTACAGTTCTCACTTTGTCACTATTTGCAGTTGAGCAGGTAGTTTAGGAAATGGCATTCCAAATGAAATCTTCCATCACCTATTCTTCCAGCAATTGCTATTAGCAATTTGATTGACTGATATTCATGTTTTTCTAGCTTAAGCAGAAAAATTTAACAGTTCATATTATGGTAGGAAAAAAGGAGAATGAGCCCTGGTGAATCAAACTCCATAGGCCTTTGGAAGAAACACAGTGACTGGTGGAAGACACACCAAAAGCCTAGGGGGCTACACAGAGGCACGTACCAGGGACAGCCAAGCCATCTAAGGGAATGTACTAGCCACACTTTAAAATTAATTTTAAAATAAGGTGGATTCCAGCAGGCTTAACTTACATGAGATGAAGAATTTATGCATTTGGGTGACAGAAATCATATTAAGATGTAAATAGAATTTTTTTTCTATTTTTTCTTGCATCATTTCTATATATGTGTTACAGACATTTAGCTTCAGAAGGATAATTCCAAAATAATACCTTAAATGAAATCTAAAAATTTATTGCATTACATAGTTTGTGTACTTCCTTCCCCACCCCCCCACCCCCCGGAATTTTAGCCATCAATGCCTATGCTTGCACTGTAGATTTCTAATTATAGGGCATATATTATCTCATAGTGACTAAAAACAGAGCCATCTAGTGGCAAGTAATCTGACTTATAGTCATGTGACTTCAATCTGCAGAAGCTGGGGCCAAGGATTTCAACTCATTATTCAGTTACTTGAATGTCATAGAAAACTGTATGTTAATATGGTATTCAAACACTGTTTGGAGATATTTCCTGTGAAATAAGATGTGGGGGCAATAAAAGCATTGTTACTGTGTTATACATGAGCTCTCTATAGGCTGTTGGGAAATATTTGCTCTGTGTTGTTTATTTGGAAATATTCATTTCAGTTAAAGGTTATGTTCTTAATCACTGTTGTATCTGGATTTTTTTCCTCATGATGTAATAAGCCATTAGGCTCAATGAGGTTTATTTTTATTTTAAGTAGACAGAGACTTCAAAGAAAAGAGGGCAGGGTTGCAAGTGAGAAAAGATGGCCAAGTTGATACAAAAAGTAGCAAAAGAGTGTAGGAAAATACCAACATGTTTTGCATAATCTATCACAGAAAATGTGTCAATAAGAGTGAGATCATCTTGAATAGGTACAAATATAGCTGAAATAAATAATATAAGATAATGCAGTATAACTCCTAAACTCAACCTATCTCTTAAAAGAAAACATTAAGAGGTAAACCTCTAGTGTCTGAAAATTTCTACAAAATACAATAAAGCAAAAATATTTATTATAGTAGGATATTTGCAATCCTAATATTTAGCCATCTGGAATTATTTTTAAGGGACCATACTATTAAATCTTTTGAAATAGAGAATTTTCCTTTTAATGGGAGATCTGTATTTGATTGTAGAGATGGAACACTATGTCCTTGGCCCGGCTGTTCTTGAATTGTAGGCTTAACATATAGTAGAGGCTGGGATTCCAGTAAATTTATTTCAGGCATGAAAGCCTGGAGGAATAAATGCATACATGTGAATAGAGGAGTGTAACAATGTGATATCCACTTCTATTGTAATGAATTCCGTATAAGTGATGCCATTAGACTCCTTGTTTTGCTGTTACAATGCTGTGAGAATGGAGTTAAGTCAATGATGACTGTAATTACCTATTGGCAAATCAGAGTGCGTAATGAGATGCAAAATAGCTCAGTGGCAAGTTTACACGATAAGACAGTCTGCCAAGGGACAACATTTTTATTTTTTATTTTTTTTTAATTTTTTGCTTTATAACAAATTTAATCAGTTATACATATAAACATATATACATATATGTTTCCATATCCCCTCCCTTTTGCGTCTCCCTCCCACCCTCCCTATCCCACCCCTCCAGGCGGTCACAAAGCACCGAGCTGATCTCCCTGTGCTATGCGGCTGCTTCCCACTAGCTATCTACCTTACGTTTGGTAGTGTATATATGTCCATGCCGCTCTTTCACTTTGTCACAGCTTACCCTTCCCCCTCCCCATATCCTCAAGTCCATTCTCTAGTAGGTCTGTGTCTTTATTCCTGTCTTACCCCTATGTTCTTCATGACATTTTTTTTCTTAAATTCCATATATATGTGTTAGCATACAGTATTTGTCTTTCTCTTTCTGACTTACTTCACTCTGTATGACAGACTCTAGGTCTATCCACCTCATTACAAATAGCTCAATTTCATTTCTTTTTATGGCTGAGTAATATTCCATTGTATATATGTGCCACATCTTCTTTATCCATTCATCCGATGATGGACATTTAGGTTGTTTCCATCTCTGGGCTATTGTAAATAGGGCTGCTATGAACATTTTGGTACATGTCTCTTTTTGAATTATGGTTTTCTCAGGGTATATGCCCAGTAGTGGGATTGCTGGGTCATATGGTAGTTCTATTTGTAGTTTTTTAAGGAACCTCCATACCGTTCTCCATAGCGGCTGTACCAATTCACATTCCCACCAGCAGTGCAAGAGTGTTCCCTTTTTTCCACACCCTCTCCAGCATTTATTGTTTCTAGATTTTTTGATGATGGCCATTCTGACTGGTGTGAGATGATATCTCATTGTAGTTTTGATTTGCATTTCTCTAATGAGTAAAGATGTTGAGCATCCTTTCATGTGTTTGTTGGCAGTCTGTATATCTTCTGTGGAGAAATGTCTATTTAGGTCTTCTGCCCATTTTTGGATTGGGTTGTTTGTTTTTTTGTTATTGAGCTGCATGAGCTGCTTATAAATTTTGGAGATTAATCCTTTGTCAGTTGCTTCATTTGCAAATATTTTCTCCCATTCTGAGGGTTGAAAGGACAACATTTTGATTTTTTCAAGGAAAGAAAATCATGTACTATACTAAGATAGCACGAATCTGTAATACATGGAACAACTTTGAAAGGAGAATCAGAAGTTCAAGTATAACTCTAATATTTTTTAAAGGAAACTCTATTTTTCTATTTAGAAGCTATTCAAGAGGTTAGTAAGTGATGGTCAATGCTGGTATATCTTGAACTAAGCTTGACAGTTTTCAAGATAAATCAGAAAGGTGGCATAGGATTTATGAAAACTGTTAAGATGAATATTTGGTCTCTGGTCATTGAAAGTGTGGATATTCCCAGCTGTACCCACAGATAGTGCTTCTCCTCATAGCTTATGGCTGAAGTTCTGGGAAGGCTGGAGACTTTAAAGAAGATGCAATGGAAAGATGAAAAGTTGTTGATGAATTGTTGTTGGCATTTTCTCTGCCAGAAATCTCTAGAGATTTCATTATTTTTTCCCTAGGATCCTTAACCTTCTAAATGACATTTCTAAGTCTTTTCAGTTTTTATTTTATCAGTAACGTTAAACACTTGAAAAGTTCTGGGGTAGCAGTTGAGACAATAGGAAGAATTTAAGGGATGCTATTTTAGGGGAGTCATGCATCTCTATGGTATGTGTGGAAATGAAGTTGAGCATTTCCTAATGACTGTCTGATTGATATTGGTAATTAAATTTTGATAGCTGTAATTTTAAGTTAGATTTTAACAAACTTAAGCTTGTTAAACTAAAGCTTGATGTTTACAAGCTTAACATTTTAAGCTTGTCTGTGGATAGGAAATGTTTGTAATGCTTTTCTAGTCCTCACCATTCTTATCAAACTTCTATGCACATTTTAAAGTCATAGTATTATGGAATCATAAATAATCTTGTCTGACACACTGAGGTGCAGGAGCTAAGTAACTTGTCTAATATCACATACATAGAAGATATAAATGTTTCTGACTAGAGGAGAAAAGTAGAAAAATAGCTATAGAGTTCCAAAAATTTTCAACATTCAAATAGTAGTTTTGTCAGAGACTTTACCTAGCATGATTTTAAAACTTCACTCACATAATCCAAATATTACTGACTTAACTTTAAAGGTTCTGTTGTGTGGAAACCAGTCTGATATTTCAGAAATTCCAATATCTTGTTTAGGATTAAAACAGTCCCATCAAAATGAATATAAGAATAAATTAGAGAAGATAATATCAGGGCTATTTTAGAATGAAATGTACATCTATAGTAATTATTTCAAAAGTTTAATCTTTAATTATTTAGAAATTTTAATGCTTATGATAACATTTCCTTACATGATGAAGCTATTTAGACAATATAATATCTAGATGATAATCAAAATATTTTTAAATGTAAGATTTTTAAATATAATTTTTGCTGTAAGAAGATAATCATCTCAAAATTCTGAAGTCTGAAATGGGTTTCACTGGGTGTCAGCAGGGCTGTGTTCCTTCTGGAGGCCCTAGGGGAGAATCTGTTTCCTTGCCTTTTCCAGCTTCTAGAGGCTGCCCCACATTTCTTGACTTGAGGCTGGTCCCTTTCTCCCTCTTCAGAGCCAGCAATGGCAGGTTGAGTCCTCACACTGAATGACTCTGACTCCTCTTCCTTCTTCCTGTCTCCTTCCAAGACCTTGTGATTATATTGAGCCCACGTGGAAAATACAGAATAATCTCCCTACTTCAAAGTCAGGTAATTAGCTACTAAACAACAAATGGATCACTGAAGAAGTCACAAAGGAAATAAAAAAATACCTAGAGACAAATGAAAACAAAAACATGATGATCCAAAACCTATGGGATGAAGGAAAAACAGTTTTAAGAGGGATGTTTATAGCAATACAACCTTACCTCAGAAAACAAGAAAAATCTCAAATAAATAATGTAACTTTACACCTAAAGGAACTAGAGAAAGAAGAACAAGGAAAACCCAAAGTTAGTAGAAGGAAAGAAATCATAAAGATCAGAGCAGAAATCAGTGAAAAAGAGACTAAAAGACATTAGAAAAGATCAATGAAACTAAAAGCTGGTTCTTTAAAAAAAATAAACAAAATTGATAAACCTTTAGCCAGACTTATCAAGAAAAAAAAAAGAGAGAGGGCCCAAATCAGTAAAATCAGAAGAGGAAAAGGAGGAGTTACAACTAACACCACAGATAAGCAAATGATCATATGAGACTACTGAAAGCAACTATAGGCCAATAAAATGGACAACCTAGAAGAAATGGACAAATTCTTAGAAAGGTACTATCTCCCAAGACTGAACCAGGAAGAAATAGAAAATATTAACAGACCAGTACTGAAATTGAATCAATAATTTAAAAACTCCCAAAAAACAAAAGTCCAGGACTATATGCCTTCACAGGTGAATTCTACCAAACATTCAGAGAAGAGATAACACCTATTCTTCTGAAACTCTTCCGAAAAATTGCAGAGGAAAGAACACTACTGAACTCATTCTATGAGGTCACCGTCATCCTGATATCAAAATCAGACAAAGATATCACACAAAAAAGAAAATTACAGGCCAATATCACTGATGAACATAGATGCAAAAATCCTCAGTGAAATATTAACAAATTGAATCTGACACTACATTAAAAGGCTCATAACCATGATCAAGTGGGATTGATTCCAGGGTTGCAAGATTCAAAATCTGGAAATCAATCAATGTGATACACCACAGTAACACACTGAAGAATAAAAATCATATGATCATCTCAGTAGATGCATAAAACGCTTTTAATAAAATTCAACATCCATTTATGAAAAAACTCTCCAGAAAGTGGGCATAGAGGGAGCTTACCTCAACACAATAAAGGTCATACATGACAAACCCACAACTAACATCATACTCAATGGTGTAAAGCTGAAAGTATTCCCTGTAAGATCAGGAACAAAACAAGTATGCCTACTCTCGTCACTTTTATTCAACATATCAATAGTTTTGGAAGTCCTAGCCACAGTAATCAGAGAAGAAAACGAAATAAAAGGAATCCAAATTGGAAAGGAAGAGGTAAAACTGTAACTCTTTGCAACTGATGATACTATATGCAGAAAATCCTAAACACACTACCAGGAAACTACTAGAGCTCATCAAAGAATTTAGTAAAGTTGCAGGATATAAAATTAATATATAGAAATGTGTTGCATTTCTACACACTAACAATGCAATATCAGAAAGAGAAATTAAGGAAACAATCCCATTTACCATAACATTAAAAAAAAATACCTAGGAATAAACTTACCTAAGGAGGCAAAAGACCTCTACTTTGAAAATGATAAGACACTGATGAAAGAAATTGAAGCAACACAAATAGATGGAAAGATATACCATATTCTTGGATTGGAGGAATTGATATTGTTAAAATGACCATACTACCCAAGGCAATCTACAGATTCAATGCAGTTCCTATCAAAATACCAATGACATTTTTCACAGAACTAGAGCAAATAATTTAAAAATTTGTATGGAAACACAAAAGACCCTGAAAAGCTAAAATAATCTTGAGAAAGAAGAACAGAGCTGGAGGAAGCATACTCCCTGACTTCAGACCATACTACAAACTATAGTAATCAAAAGAGTATGGTATTGGCACAAAACCAGGCACATAGATCAATGGAACAGGACAGAGAGCCCCAAAATAAACCCACACATTTATGGTCAATTAATCTATGACAAAGGAGGCAAGAATATATGAGGGAGGAAAGACAGTCTCTTCAACAAGTGGTGCTGGGAAAACTGGACAGCTACATGTAAAAGGATCAATGTAGAACATTCTCTAACATCATATACAAAAATAAACTCAAAATGGATTAAAGAGCTAAATGTAAGACCAGATACTTTACCACTCCTAGAGGACAACATAGGCAGAATACTCTGACATAAATCAAAGCAACAGTTTTTTGGATCTGTCTCTTAAAATAAAGGAAATAAAAGCAAATATAAGCAAATGGGACCTAATTAAACTTAAAAGTTTTTGCACAGCAAAGGAAGCCACCCACAAAACAAAAAGCCAACATACTGAATGGGAGAAAATATTTGCAAATGATATGACTGATAAGGGGTTAATATCCAAAATATATAAACAGCTCGTATAACTCAACATCAAAAAACCCCCCAAAAAACCAATTGAAAAAATGGACAGAAGACTTGAATAGACATTTTTCCAAAGAACACATACAGATGGCCAAAAGGCACATGAAAAGATATTCAAAATCACTAATCATCAGAGAAATGCAAATCAAAACCACAATGAGATATCACCTCACACCTGTCAGAATAGCTATCATCAAAAAGTCTACAAATAACAAATGTTGGTGAGGATGTGGAGAAAAAGGAACCCTTGTACACTGTGGGGGGAAATGTAAATTGGTGCAGCCACTGTGGAAAACAGTATGGCAGTTTCTGAAAAAACTGAGAATAGAACTACCATATGACCCAGCAATTCCAATCCTGGGTATATATCTGAAAAAAACAAAAACACTAATTCAAAAGATACATGCACCTCAAATGTTCATAGCAGCATTATTTACAACTGCGAAGACATGGAAACAACCTAAGTGTCTATCAACAGATGAATGGATAAAGAAGACGTGGTACGGGCTTCCCTGGTGGCGCAGTGGTTGGGAATCCGCCTGCCGATGCAGGGGACACGGGTTCGTGCCCTGGTCCGGGAAGATCCCACATGCCGCGGAGCGGCTGGGCCCGTGAGCCATGGCCGCTGAGCCTGTGCGTCCGGAGCCTGTGCTCCACAACGGGAGAGGCCACAACAGTGAGAGGCCCGCGTACTGCAAAAAAAAAAAAAAAAAAAAAAAAAAAAAGAAGACGTGGTATGTATACAATGGAATACAACTCAGCCATAAAAAAAATGAAATTGTGAAATTTGCAGGATGGACTTGGAGGGCATTATGCTAATTGAAATGAGTTGGACAGAGAAAGGCAAATACTGTATGATATCAGTTATATGTGGAATCTAAAAAATACAACAAACTAGTGAGTATGACAAAACAGAAGCAGACTCATAGATACAGAGGAAACACTAGTGGTTACCAGTGGGAGGGGGAGGGGCAACATAGGCTTGGGGGAATTGGAAGTACAAACTATTATTGGGTGTAAGATAGACCCAAGGATGTATTGTACAACATGAGGAATATAGCCAATATTTTGTAATATTGTAATGGAAATATTGTAATATTTTAAATGGAAAGTACCTTAAAAATTGTATTAAAATAGTAAATTAAAAAAATTATTATTATTATCAACTTAAGCTTTTCTAGTTAATGAGACACTATAAATTTCACTTAGGGAGCTGAGATGGTGAAATATATGGTGAAAAGCTGTGTATAGCTGGGTCAGTTATTAATTCAGAGGCATGTCAAATAAGAAATACTAATAAGGTAGGAGAAGAGATGAGTTTGGCTGGGTTCTGCTTGTGCTCCTAGGGGCAAATTGATCTGTTTGATCCATTGGGCCACTGCTAAAACTGGCCAATATATTGCAAATCTGAATTACATCCCAACATTCATATTTTTTCTAAATCAATAGTTATAAAAATGCTACCTAAACATCATAAAACTTTTTAAAATGGAAGTAAAATTTTCTCTCATTTTGATAAGTGATATTGGTACTAACCCTGTTTTCTCCCTAGTTGCTATAGATAAAAGGTGGAATGAAAGTGTGCAGTTGTATGATTTCAGTACTTCTTAACTTTGTAATTCAGTAGCTAACGTGAGATCCTAGACTTGAATGTTGTCTCTTCTGCTTCTTCTGCCCAATTTACTTGATTATTTAACAAACTGACAAAGAGCCCAAGGCTTGATCACATCATGGAAAAGTGATAGGACTATAGTTGTATTTCAAAGTGGCATGAGACTTGCATTTACCAGGGCAGGAGAGAAAGTAGGAATTTAAAAAGTGATGGAAACTAAAAGAGGAAAAGGAAAACAAGATATATATATATATATATATATATATATATACATATATATATATATATATACATATATATATATATATAGCGTATATTTTAAAAAGTGAGTAAAAACAAAAATGTGAAGATATTGCAAGCTGATATAGATCAACAAAAACAATGGAGCAGAGAAAAATGTCACAGAGGAAAATGAAAGTTAAACAGAAGTGCAGAAACTTAAGAGAGTTTGAGGAAAAACAGATGTAGGAGAAAAAAAAGTACAAACTCCCAACACTGGGCAATGCAAGAGTAAGTCCAGTAAAATGGTGGAGTAACTGTGAGCCAGAAACACAAGAAAGGTTAAAATAATGTTTACTTTGCTTAGCCTTAATAACAGGAAAGGGACTTACTGCCTTCTTATAGTTTTTAATCCAAAAATAAAAATTTGTGGCCAGTTCTACAAAGCCTAAGACAATAACAACCGCTTGCCCTTAAAAATTTCTACTTACTCAAAAAAACAGATAGTAAATATCATCATTTGGAAGAGTTCTTTTGAAGTTATTACTGATTATATGTTAATTACTATGTTAATATGAGTATGTTATTATGTTTTTTAAATGAGTAGAGATGAAAATTTTCAAATATGCAAAATTACCATGCAGTGTAATAACCCTGTTAAGAGATGGACACATATAGTTTAGCATGAAACTTGGTGAAGCACATTAATTGATATGGATGTGAAGCAATGAGGCCTGTCTGCCTGGGCAAAGTAGAGATGTATCCTGCTTGCAGGAAGAGAGATGGATTAAATGACATTTTGGGGTCCTTTCTGGTCTTAAAGTGACCATTAAGATTACAATCTGCAAACACTCCACTTCCCAGCTGGTGGACCAATTAGTTCTTCTCTGCTTTGAAAATAAAGTTAACTTTCAATTATCTGCACTAATTAGGGAGAAGTGGTGTGGGATAGCTAAACCAAAATGGTGGAAAGTCCGAAAATAATTTTATTTTTCTTTGAAGGGGTTTTGTAGTTACATGTAAAGTGGTGTTTAGGAAGTTCTGAATATACACAGCTTTTCAGACAAAATGAAGTCTTTGGTATCAGTGACCTTCTATAACTTTATCCTCTTTTAGAGGCTAATATAGTGTTGCGTGTATTTTAAGAAATGTTTGTTGAGTTGAAATTGAAAATGCACTGCCAGACCCGACCACAGAGCTTCTCAATCTTGCATCAAGATCAGTCTTTCTCCTGCTTCGCATTCCAAGTGGGGAATGAACTACAGTTGACCTTTGAAAGACATGGGGGTTGGAGTGCTGACCCTCCTCAATGGAACGTCCTAGTATAACTTTATAATTGGCCCCCCGAACCCACAGTTCCATATCCTTCAATTCAACCAACGTGGATAATGTATTACCATAGTATTTAGTTTTGAAAAATGTATAAGTAGACCTGCACAGTTCAAACCTGTGTTGTTCAAGGGTCAACTGTATATTATTGCTCATGGATAGAACAGTGGTGGCTGAAAGTACAGTAATCTTCACTACCAGCATTTGGGCTTAAAAAAGGGACTTCTCCTCCAGCTTTTGCTGTTCTTCAAACATGACAAACATGTACCTTCTTCAGTGTTTTTCTACTTATCACTCCTTCTTTCTGGAAGGTTCTTTCCTTGGATATGTATATGGCTTTTAGTTAACTCTTTAGGAATCTGTTCAAATGTCACCTTCTTTAAACTTCTTATATAATAGAATTATACACACCCCAGTCACTATCTCTTCATTTTATCTTTCTTTGTAACAAGTGTCATCTTCTGATTACTGACATGCTGTTTACTGATTTATTTGTTTGTTGTCTGTCTCCATACATTAGTATACATTTTCTGAAGGCAGGAACTCTGTTTTGATCACCTGTGTATCTTTAGTGTGTATAACAATATATGTACGTAATAGGTAATCAAATATCTGTATATATGAAGCAGAAGTGAAAAAGGTACCATTTATTAAACATGCTGCCTGCTTCCCACTTGCAAGGGACAGGGTGAGTCAATTAGGAGTGCTGCCCATATCTCCATGTTACAGCTGAGTAAACTGAGTTCCAAAGACATTAAGGTTGAAGACCATCTAGCTGAATTAGAAACCCCAAGTCATATCTTTCTGGCTCCTAGGTGATAGGACATACTGTATAAATTTACTTTCTTGAAGGCTTTGGAGGGCATAAAAGTTTGGTGACGGAATCTGAGGAGCAGAGTGGGCAGAATGGCCCTAGGATGGTGTGAGGTAGCACGGTGAGAGAGAGAACCTTCGTGAAGCAGACACGCAAAAGTCATAGCCTAGGACACAGCAATGTTCATCATTCAGCAGGCTGAAGATAGAGGCAAAGCCATAACAAGGAAGTCTAATTATACAGTCCAAAGCCTGAGGTATCAGGTGAGGTCAAGATGCCTAGGGTAAAATAGGGCAATACTAAGGCTGAATATGATGCCAAGATACTAGGGGCCAGCTTCTTTGTGATGTGTACAGCTTGTTGGTGAATTTGAAGGCTTATGGATGTCTTACAGCCAGATATAGAACTGTCAAAACACTCCTTTGTAGTATTAGCTCCCCATTCACTCAATGATTAGTCCTATGGCCATCTGCCCATCATGTAAACATATTGTTCTTTCATGTTGCTTTGCTGGCAGTAAGGGACTATGCAACCAGTCTACCTGTGATTCCTAATGTGCAGAGTGGTGTTACATCACTAAGTCTCATCTTGTTTACTTCTGGTTACCTGGCAGGGCTATATTATGACTGAGAACCTTTGCCTTTGTGGGCCCCTTCCTCCATAAAATATTAAAAATTATATTTTATGACTGTTTTGGTCTAAAGATGAATAAATTAATATTATATAGCAAAATTTTCTTTAACCTAAAAGTTTATTTTTTTCTTCTGATTTTAAAAGAAATTAAAACATTTTTGTGGGGCCCTAAAAAGTGTTGTGGGTCTTAGGCACTGTGTCTACAGTGGGTAACTAGTAAGGCAGCCTTGGTTTATGAGCTGCCTAGTTGCTTTAAATATAAAATAATCATGTGACATCCTTAGTTATGGTAACCCTTGGACTTTAAATGATCTGATCATGACTGAAACAAGTGCATATGGCATTATCTTATCTAGCTACAGTCAATTTTTGTCAGTATAGGGTATCTAAAAATACCTACCATGGTTCTCTCAGATTTCTTAGAAAAAGGTGAAATATTAGTGCTTATTCCTGAAAACCATTAGATTGTGTGATACAATTTTAGTTCTCCTTATGTTTATGGCCCTACAGTGCCAGCAGAGTGATTGATAATTCCATGCAGGAAAACTAAGAAATTAAAGCTAAAAGATACTTTTTTTCCTGGAAAAGCCGGGAACCACCAAAATAAAGATTACTTAAGAAGATGTTCAAATTTCCTGAAATTGCTGGAAAGAGGTAGTATAGTTGTAGTAATAACAATAATGATAATCATCAGCATCATCCAACCACCATAGGTTGAGTTCCTAATATGTTTCAAGCACTAAACTATTTAATGTATATTTTTTGTTTTAAAATGAATCAATCCTAACTGGTAGTTACTATTACTAATCCTCATTTATGGGTGAGGAAATGAGGATTATAGAGGTTAAATAACTTTTTCATTGTGTATGTATGGGAAAACCAGGACTCAACTAATTTTACGTAATGCAAGCAACTATGCTTTTAGCCTCATTTATCTAGTATTTCTCTATAGCTTCTTAGAGTTATAAGACAGTTCCTTGGAACGTTGATAATTTTGATGCAGCCATGATGAGTTTGGTGGGAAAAACCCCAACTAGAAGGGGTGCTTAATCAAGTAGATGCTTGGGAGCACTGAGGGGACTTACTAAAAATGTGATTATTTGATTTGACCTCTGTCAAATAATGTGGGTTCTCTGAGAAAGAGGAGGAATAAAATGTCTTCATTTCTTATTGCCTGAACTGTCTCCAAAACAATCTTTCTGCTAAAAAAGAAACTCATTTTTAAATTTTTTTTCGTAAAGTATAACAAGAAACATTTGCCCTAATACATGGACAATTTTTATTTAGAAAACATGTATTCACTGAGAGTCAATTATGTGCATGATGCTGTGCTAAACATGAAGGGGAATGCCTCCATTGCAGTAATATTATTATGCTCTAAATCTGCATTATTCAACAGACATATAATGTGAGCCACAAATGTAATTTAAATATTCCGAGTAATCGCATAAAAAATGAAAAGAAACAAATGAAATTAATTTTAATAATAAATTTAAACTAATATGCTATAATTTTGACATGTAATTAACATGAAAATTATTGATATATTTTACATTCTTTTTTTTGTATGAAGTCGTCAAGTTTTAGTGAATATTTTACATTCAGAGCACATCACAATCAGAATGACAAATTTCCATTAGAAATACTTAAGATAAACTTGTATTTCATAAAATCAGTAGTTGCAAAAGTAGATTCATGTGCCAACATTGTTTCAAACATACTTGAAAAGTTTCTAATAGTTAAATTATCAATTAAGGGGACTTCCGGGGAAGATGGCGGAAGAGTAAGAGGCGGAGATCACCTTCCTCCCCACAGATACACCAGAAATACAGCTACACGTGGAACAACTCCTACAGAACTCCTACTGAATGCTGGCAGACGACCTCAGACCTCCCAAAAGGCAAGAAACTCCCCACGTACCTGGGTAGGGCAAAGCGGAGAGATTCCCGCACAGATGATCGGTGCTGACTGGCACTCACCAGCCCGAGAGGCTTGTCTGCTCACCCGCCAGGGCGGGCAGTGCTGGGAGCTGAGGATTCGGCTTCAGTCAGAGCGCAGGGAGAGGACTGGGGCTGGCGGCGTGAACACAGCCTGCAGGGGGTTAGTGTGCCACGGCTGGCCGGGAGGGAGTCCGGGAAAAAGTCTGGACCAGCCAAAGAGGCAAGAGACTTTTTCTTTCCTCTTTGTTTCCTGCTGCGCGAGGAGAGGGGATTAAGAGCGCTGCTTAAAGGAGCTCCAGAGATGGGCGCGAGCTGCAGCTGAAAGCGCGGACACCAGAGACGGGCGTGGGACGCTGGGGCTGCTGCCGCTGCCACAAGACCTGTGTGTGAGCGCAGGTCACTGTCCACGCCCCCCTTCCGGGGAGCCTGTGCAGCCCATCACTGCTGGGGTCCCGGGATCCAGGGACAGCTTCCCTGAGAGAAAGCACGGTGCACCTCGGGCTGGTGCAACGTCACGCAGGCCTCTGCCGCGGCAGGCTCACCCCGCACTCCGTGCACCTCCCTCCCCCCCGGCCTGAGTGAGCCAGAGTCACCAGAGCGGCTGCTCCTGTAACCTTGTCCTGTCTGAGCGAAGAACAGATGCCCTGCGGCAACCTACATGGAGAGGTGGGGCCAAATCCAAAGCTGAGACCCGGGAGCTGTGAGAACAAAGAAGAGAAAGGGAAATCTCTCCCAGCAGCCTCAGAAGCAGCGGATTAAAGCTCCACAATCAACTTGATGTACTCTGCATCTGTGGAATACATGAATAGACAACAAATCATCCCAAATTGAGGAGCCAGGAGTCAGTGCTGTGCCTCTGAGGTGGGAGAGCCAACTTCAGGACACTGGTCCACAAGAGACCTCCCAGCTCCACATAATATCAAACGGCGAAAATCTTCCAGAGATCTCCATCTCAACACCAGCACCCAGCTTCACCCAACGACCAGCAAGCTACAGTGCTGAACACCCTATGCCAAACAACTAGCAAGACAGGAACACAATGCCACCCATTAGCAGACAGGCTGCCTAAAATCATAAAAAGTCCACAGACACCCCAAAACACACCACCAGATGTGGACCTGCCCACCAGAAAGACAAGATCCAGCCTCATCCACCAGAACACAGGCACTAGTCCCCTCCACCAGGAAGCCTACACAACCCACTGAACCAACCTTAGCCAATGGGGACAGACACCAAAAACAACGGGAACTACGAATCTGCAGCCTGCAAAAAGGAGACCCCAAACACAGTAAGATAAGTAAAATGAGAAGAGAGAAAAACACACAGCAGGTGAAGGAGCAAGATAAAAACCCACCAGACCTAACAAATGAAGAGGAAATAGGCAGTCTACCTGAAAAAGAATTCAGAATAATGATAGTAAAGATGATCCAAAATCTTGGAAATAGAATAGACAAAATGCAAGAAACAGTTAACAAGGACCTAGAAGAACTAAAGATGAATTAAGCAATGATTAAAAACACAATAAATGAAATGAAAAATATTCTAGATGGGATCAATAGCAGAATAACTAAGGCAGAAGAATGGATAAGTGACGTGGAAGATAAAATAGTGGAAATAACTACTGCAGAGCAGAAGAAAGAAAAAAGAGTGAAAAGAACTGAGGACAGTCTCAGAGACTTCTGGGACAACATTAAATGCACCAATATTCAAATTATAGGGGTTCCAGAAGAGGAAGAGAAAAAGAAAGGGACTGAGAAAATATTTGAAGAGACTATAGTTTAAAACTTCCCTAATATGGGAAAGGAAATAGTTAATCAAGTCCCGGAGGCATAGAGAGTCACATACAGGATAAATCCAAGAAGAAATATGCCAAGACACGTGTTAATCAAACTGTCAAAAATTAAATACAAAGAAAACGTCTTAAAAGCAGCAAGGGAAAAACAACAAATAACACACAAGGGAATCCCCATCAGGTTAACAGCTGATCTTTCAGCAGAAACGCTGCAAGCCAGAAGGGACGGGCAGGACATATTTAAAGTGATGAAGGAGAAAAACCTGCAACCAAGATTACTCTACCCAACAAAGATCTCATTCAGATTTGATGGAGAAATTAAAACGATTACAGACAAGCAAAAGCTGAGAGAGTTCAGCACCACCAAACCAGCTTTACAACAAATGTTAAAGGAACTTCTCTAGGCAAGAAACACAACAGAAGGAAAAGACCTACAATAACGAACACAAAACAATTAAGGAAATGGGAATAGGAGCATACATATCGATAATCACGTTAAATGTAAATGGACTAAATGCTCCCACCAAAAGACACAGATTGGCTGAATGGATACAAAAACAAGACCCATATATATGCTGTCTACAAGACACCCACTTCAAACCTAGAAACACATACAGATTGAAAGTAAGGGGATGGAAAAAGATATTCCATGCAAATGGAAACCAAAAGAAAGCTGGAGTAGCAATTCTCATATCAGACAAAATAGACTTTAAAATAAAGACTACTAGAAGAGACAAAGAAGGACACTACATAATGATCAAGGGATCGATCCAAGAAGAAGATATAACAATTGTAAATATTTATGCACCCAACATAGGAGCACCTCAATACATAAGGCAAATACTAAAAGCCATAAAAGGGAAAATCGACAGTAACACATTCATTGTAGGGGACTTTTACACCCCACTTTCACCAATGGACAGATCATCTAAAATGAAAATAAATAAGGAAACACAAGCTTTAAATGATACATTAAACAAGATGGACTTAATTGATATTTATAGGACATTCCATCCCAAAACAACAGAATACACATTTTTCTCAAGTGCTCATGGAACATTCTCCAGGATAGATCATATCTTGGGTCACAAATCAAGCCTTGGTAAATTTAAGAAAATTGAAATTGTATAAAGTATCTTTTCCGACCACAATGCTATGAGACTAGATATCAATTACAGGAAAAGATCTGTAAAAAGTACAAACACATGGAGGCTAAACAACACACTACTTAATAACGAAGTGATAACTGAAGAAATCAAAGAGGAAATCAAAAAATACCTAGAAACAAATGACAATGGAGACACGACGACCCAAAACCTGTGGGATGCAGCAAAAGCAGTTCTAAGAGGGAATTTTATAGCAATACAATCCCACCTTAAGAAACAGGAAACATCTCGAATAAAACAACCTAACCTTGCACCTAAAGCAATTAGAGAAAGAAGAACAAAAACACCCAAAAGTTAACAGAAGGAAAGAAACCATAAAAATCAGATCAGAAATAAATGAAAAAGAAATGAAGGAAACGATAGCAAAGATCAATAAAACTAAAAGCTGGTTCTTTGAGAAGATAAACAAAATTGATAAACCATTAGCCAGACTCATCAAGAAAAAAAGGGAGAAGACTCAAATCAATAGCATTAGAAATGAAAAAGGAGAAGTAACAACTGACACTGCAGAAATACAAAAGATCATTGGAGATTACTACAAGCAACTCTATGCCAATAAAAGGGACAACCTGGAAGAAATGGACAAATTCTTAGAAATGCACAACCTGCCAAGACTGAATCAGGATGAAATAGAACATATGAACAGACCAATCACAAGCACTGAAATTGAAACTGTGATTAAAAATCTTGCAACAAACAAAAGCCCAGGACCATCTGGCTTCACAGGTGAATTCTATCAAACATTTAGAGAAGCGCTAACACCTATCCTTCTCAGACTCTTCCAAAATATAGTAGAGGGAGGAACACTCCCAAACTCATTCTGCGAGGCCACCATCACCTTGATACCAAAACCAGACAAGGATGTCACAAAGAAAGAAAACTACAGGCCAATATCACTGATGAACATAGATGCAAAAATCCTCAACAAACTACTAGCAAACAGAATCCAACAGCACCTTAAAAGGATCATACACCATGATCAAGTGGGGTTTATTCCAGGAATGCAAGGATTCTTCAATATATGCAAATCAATCAATGTGATACACCATATTAACAAATTGAAGGAGAAAAACCATATGATCATCTCAATAGATGCAAAGAAAGCTTTCGACAAAATTCAACACCGATTTATGATAAAAACCCTGCAGAAAGTAGGCATAGAGGGAACTTTCCTCAACATAATAAAGGCCATATATGACAAACCCACAGCCAACATCGTTCTCAATGGTGAAAAACTGAAACCATTTCCACTAAGATCAGAAACAAGACAAGGCTGCCCACTCTCACCACCATTATTCAACTTAGTTTTGGAAGTTTTAGCCACAGCAATTAGAGAAGAAAAGGAAATAAAAGGAATTCAAATTGGAAAAGAAGAAGTAAAGCTGTCACTGTTTGCAGATGACATGATACTATACATAGAGAATCCTAAAGATGCTACCAGAAAACTACTAGAGCTAATCAATGAATTTGGTAAAGTAGCAGGATACAAAATTAATGCACAGAAATCTCTGGCATTCCTGTACACTAATGATGAAAAATCTGAAAGTGAAATCAAGAAAACACTCCCATTTACCATTGCAACAAAAAGAATAAAATATCTAGGAAAAACCTACCTAAGGAGACAAAAGACCTGTATGCAGAAAATTATAAGACACTGATGAAAGGAATTAAAGATGATACAAATAGATGGAGAGATATACCATGTTCTTGGAATGGAAGAATCAACATTGTGAAAATGACTCTACTACCCAAAGCAATCTACAAATTCAATTCAATCCCTATCAAACTACCACTGGCATTTTTCACAGAACTGGAACAAAAAATTTTACAATTTGTATTGAAACACAAAAGACCCCGAATAGCCAAAGCAATCTTGAGAATGAAAAATGGAGCTGGAGGAATCAGGCTCCCTGACTTGAGACTATACTACAAAGCTACAGTAATCAAGACAGTATGGTACTGGCACAAAAACAGAAAGATAGATCAATGGAACAGGATAGAAAGCCCAGAGATAAACCCACGCACATATGGTCAACTTATCTTTGATAAAGGATACAGTGGAGAAAGGACAGTCTCTTCAATAAGTGGTGCTGGGAAAACTGGACAGGGACCTGTAAAAGTATGAGATTAGATCACTCCCTAACAGTATACACAAAAATAAGCTCAAAATGGATTAAAGACCTAAATGTAAGGGCAGACACTATCAAACTCTTAGAGGAAAACATAGGCAGAACACTCTATGACATAAATCACAGCAAGATCCTTTTTGACCCACCTCCTAGAGAAATGGAAATAAAGACAAAAATAAACACATGGGACCTAATGAAACTTCAAAGCTTTTGCACAGCAAAGGAAACCATAAAGAAGACCAAACGACAACCCTTAGAATGGGAGAAAATATTTGCAAATGAAGCAACTGACAAAGGATTAATCTCCAAAATTTATAAGTAGCTCATGCAGCTCAATAACATAAAAACAAACAACCCAATCCAAAAATGGGCAGAAGACCTAAATAGACATTTCTCCACAGAAGATATACAGACTGCCAACAAACACATGAAAAGATTCTCAACATCTTAAATCATTAGAGAAATGGAAGTCAAAACTGCAATGAGATATCACCTCACACCAGTCAGAATGGCCATCAACAAAAAATCTAGAAACAGTAAATCCTGGAGAGAGTGTGGAAAAAAGGGAACACTCTTGCACTGCTGGTGGGAATGTGAATTGGTACAGCCACTATGGAGAAAAGTATGGAGCTTCCTTTAAAAACTACAAATAGAACTACCATATGACCCAGCAATCCCACTACTGGTCATATACCCTGAGAAAACCATAATTCAAAAAGAGTCATGTATCCAAATGTTCATAGCAGCCCTATTTACAATAGCCCGGAGATGGAAACAACCTAAGTGTCCATCATTGGATGAATGGATAAAGAAGATGTGGCACATATATACAATGGAATATTACTCAGCCATAAAAAGAAATGAAATTGAGCTATTTGTAATGAGGTGGATGGACCTAGAGTCTGTCATACAGAGTGAAGTAAGTCAGAAAGAGAAAGACAGATACTGTATGCTGACACATATATATGGAATTTAAGGGAAAAAAAATGTCCTGAATAACACAGGGGTAAGACAGGAATAAAGACAAAGACATACTAGAGAATGGACTTGAGGATATGGGGAGGGGGAAGGGTAAGCTGTGACAAAGTGAAAGAGCGGCATGGACATATATACAGTAACAAACGTAAGGTAGATAGCTAGTGGGAAGCAGCCGCATAGCACAGGGAGATCAGCTCGGTGCTTTGTGACCTCCTGGAGGGGTGGGATAGGGAGGGTGGGAGGGAATTGCAAGAGGGAGGGGATATGGGAACATATTTATATGTATAACTGGTTCATTTTGTTATAAAGCAGAAACTAACACACCATTGTTAAGCAATTATACTCCAAGAAAGATGTAAAAAATAATTCTATTCTGTCTAATATTAATATTCTTACTTTGCTTTTTCTCAATGGATAGTTCTCTATTGACACATTTGACCTTGGGTTAACTTTGTAGCTCTGTTCTCTTTGGAAACCTGGCAAATGTGGAAAGTCAGCCACGATAGTGAGTAATATCACTTACGGTAAAAATGACTCCTGTTTGATAAACTTCATCTAGACTATGAAAAAAAATTATCAATTAAAATTTAATTTAGATTAATTAGAATTAAATGAAAAATTTACTTTCTCAGTTGAACCAGTGACATTTCAAGTATTCGATATTCATTTTTTGTCAGTGGCTATTGTATTAGACAGTGCACATCTTAGAAGTTCTATATAGCATATGTAGTTTCAGTGAATCCCACTTACAGGGCTTATTCCATTTATTGATTGGCAATTTGCACACCAAAGCCATTTTCTGTATTCAGGTCCCGACTGGTCCATCCATTTGGTGTAAACTAGTTAGATAAATTTGTCCAATGTTTTATTCTGTGTGTGATTAGACACAAAAGATAGTTCAAAACAAAAGCATCCATACTTAAAAACTATTAAGTTTATTTATTTATTTATTGGCTGAGTGGCTTGTGGGATCTTAGTTCCCTGAACAGGGATTGAACCCGGGCCACGGCAGTGAAAGTATCAAGTCTTAACCCCTGGACTGCCAGGGATTTCCCTATTAAGTTTATTTTAACCTTAGTTCAATTCTCTACTTTTCCCCTCTCTTATCAGTCCTTATTCTTGCTGCTTTCCACATTTAGAAACAGGAGAACATAGGTAGGGTTATGAATCAAAATAATTTTAGATACTTTTTTTTTATCGCTCTCAGAATCCTTTAAATGCCATTGGCAATCTCCAGTTATTAGCAGCATGAATATTATCCATTATTAGAAAGTGAAATAAGTGAAAACATTGTTTTCTTAGATATTATTCTATTGGGCTTTGACAAATGCTATTTTTGGGTTCTTTGAGATGATGTTACTTATGAATGTGTTTGCCTTTTGATTAGTGCTTTTAATGATTAAAACTCCTGGATGATATTCAAGATGGGAGGGATTCAAGGTTGTTGGAGGCTGAACATGGAATGCTGTGGTGTATAGGACGTCAGGCACTGGAAGGATAGTAACTGAATAGGCAATATCAGTGTGCTGTATGAGCATTATATGTTGTACAATACTATAAATACAGGGGACAATAATGCAATGCTAATGGCATGAATAAACAATCTAGGACTGGTGTATGACTGATGTGGTTTTCATTAGCTTCATTCATTAGCTCCAGTCAGTCATTGACTTGACTTTAGTGTCTGATATTAGTTTACCCTTAGTTTGGAAGATTCTGTGTATTTGGACTGGTTGTAAGACATTTCAGCTACCCAGTTAGGTCAAGGCATCCTGAAGTCATCCCAATTTATTGGAGGGCTGCTAGAGGGATTACAGAATCAGTTCTACATTTTGCAGGGGCTGAATATGACCAACAACAACAACAAAAATTAAGACCAAGGACAAAAGGGCCTGGTGACTTAGGCCTATGTGGTCTGAAACTTTGTGAATTTGGGTGGGACTCTGGGGAAATAAAATGGCTGTGCCTGGCTGTTTTCTATTCCTTGTCTTCTCAAGAATGGCAAATCTCAAACTAGGTAATTGGGGACATTTTTTCAGATAGAATTGATATAGTATTATTGTTCCCACCACTCCCCCTCACCCTACTCCCTGACTATTGATGTCACTGTTGTGAACACCATGAAACTTCTTAAATTACTCCCTGAAAGATCCACCTATTTATCTTGAAAGCCTAGCCTGAGTTTTCTGTCTTTGCTGGATGAAGGTATTTAACCTCTACCATAAGTCTTCTCTTTTTCTACGCATTCCCTGGATAGCTTCAGTGTTTCTTGAGGGATTTGGAAGATCAGACTGCTTAGTGACCTAGCGTGTGTGTCATTCACTTCTCCTATGGGAACTTTCAACTACGTCAGTTGTTTCACAGTCTTTGTTGATTTTAATGTTATACTTTAATTTTTATATTAATGCATTCCTTGTAATAAGAGGTCTTTATTTTAATGGAAATAAGCAGAAAAAGCCAGAAAACATGGTGGTGGGAGTAGTTTCACTGCCTTTGGACACTCTGTGTCTCCATATCTAGAAAATGCAATGTTATCTGATTTTTAAGGATATAAAACTTTAATTTTCACTACTTTTTAGTAGAGGTGTTGGTTGATTGACACTCTACTATTAGTGCAACACTTAAAGTTGTCCCTAAAATTGAGAAAGCGTAGAAAAGCAATGGTACCCAATGCATAAAGTCACAGAGGAATTCTCAGTATAACAGGATGCTACTAAATTTCTATAATTATAACATGAAATTTTAATTCTGGTTTCATGCACCCTTGTATAAATACCAGGAGGATATCGTTATATAACATGCCCATGTTATCAGAATACTAATATTTCTTAAAGTCTTGAAAATTAAATTTATTTAATTAAAAAATTCCAAGTAGCAGAATATATCACCAAACAAAAAAAAGACATATAATTAAGAAATTAAATGTGAAAAATTTCAGTAAGTTTGATATATAGATGCTATATCAACAAAGATACCAAGAATGTGAAATTAAGAAAAAGATGGAAGACTAAGTGAATGGATATTTATGAAGTGTAAGTTTTTCTTAATACCAAATCTGGAGAACCTATTAGATAAGATTTTGAACATTACCTAAAGTCTATGAAAGTGCATTCTAATATAGGGATACAAAGCAGAAAATGAAAATATACTGACTGAAGTAAAGAGGAGGGAGTGCCAGTTTGTTTCATTTTGAGGAGGATTATTCTTTTGAGCACTGAATTTTTATGCAGGAATTTTATCCAGTTTAAGCTATCTGTGATGGTAGGTTGCTCATGAGATTTCATCTGGATTTCCAAGAAAAAAAAGTACTTAACTTTTATGAGCATGGGCAGAGTGGAAATCTCTGTTCTTTATAAATTGAGTGAAGGGGCACAGACGTCACTGTGGTTTAATTTTACCACGTGACCATAACAACTACTGATGGGAGGGAAAGATTCTAATAGAATTGGAAAAACCCACTGTAGCATTCTGAGCATCTGATAAGCTAATCATCATGGGGGATATTTTCTCACATGCTGGCAGTGATGCTGAAATGTGCAGAAATATCAGAATTCATAGAATTGCAGAATAAAATTGAAGTGGTCTTTTTGTGTTTAGGAAATGTGCCCAAATCAATTTGAATTAACACCATCTTTAGCTTACACATGAGAAAGAAAGGCTGTTTAAAGGCTTTTCAGTATGGCCTTAAAAAAATTGGGTGTTGGGCTACCCTGGTGGCGCAGTGGTTGAGAGTCCACCTGCCGATGCAGGGGACACGGGTTCGTGCCCCGGTCTGGGAAGATCCCACATGCCGCGGAGCGGTTGGGCCCGTGAGCCATGGCCGCTGAGCCTGCGTGTCCGGAGCCTGTGGTCCGCAACAGGAGAGGCCACAACAGTGAGAGGCCCGCGTACCGCAAAAAAAAAAAAAAAAAAAAAAAAAAATTGGGTGTTACTGTTTTATAATGGAGTGGGAAAGTAGTCTATATGTGACACTGAATATGAGATTGACCACTGCTTGATGTACCAAGTTCTTAGGTGAAGGGATGGAAGAACTGAATCAAGAGCAGATTTCTAAGACATAGAGAAGACATTTTGTGAACATCCCGGAGGATAAAGACTTGGACAAAGTGATCTGAAATAACACTGTGAGTGGTATGTCACCATGAGAATATGTTTCTTTGAAAGATCTACCAAAAGATTACACACTATAAAGGCATTCAAATGAAAGACTGATGAGAATGATTCTCCACCTACTAAAGCAATGATCTTATTGGCAACATGTCATATCAGATCCAGATAGAAGGGACTCTTATGGCAGTCTGTATAGTACAAAAAAAAAAAAAAATCAAGGTGGTACCAAGGTTGAAAGGAAGGGATTTAGGAGAATGAAGATTCTTTTCTTTTTTTAAAAATAAATTTATTTATTTATTTATTTTTGGATGCCTTGGGTCTTTGTTGCTGTGTGTACGCTTTCTCTAGTTGTGGTGAATGGGGACTACTCTTCCTTGAGTTGCGCAGGCTTCTCATCCTGGTGGCTTCTCTTGTTGCGGAGCACAGGTTTTAGGCACGTGAGCTTCAGTAGTTGTGGTGCACAGGCTTAATTGCTCTGTGACATGTGGGATCTTCCCGGATCAGGGCTCGAACCCATGTCCCCTACGTTAGCAGGCCGATTCTTAAACACTGCACCACCAGGGAAGTCTTAATATTCAACTATATTAAGAGAGAAATAAAGGGCATTTATCAATCAATAAAGAGTGCAGATTGAGTCACCCTTATGAATAAGAAGTTCTGAGGAATGTCTTGATTTTCTCTGACATAAGAAGTTCTAAGAAAATGCCCCCAGATTTCAAGATAACAGATATCATTCAACACCAGATTTGAGAAAGTTGATTATATAATTTTTTAAAATGGTGGTAAAAAACACATAATATGAGATTTACCCTCTTAAGAAAATTTTAAGTGTACATTACAGCATTTTTAACTATAAGCATAATGTTATATAGCAGATCTCTAAATATTTTTCATCTTGCATGACTGAAACTTTATACCCATTGAACAGCAACTCCTCTTTTCCCCCTCCCCTTAGCCTCTGGCAGAGACCATTCTATTCTGATCTTCAATGAGTTTGACTATTTTAGATACCTCATATAAGAAGAATTATGCAGTGTTATACTTCTATGACTGGCTTATTTTATTTAGCATAATGTCCTCAAGATTCATCTATGTTTTAGCATATGACAGGATTTCCTACCTTGTATGGCTGAATTCCATATTGCCATTATGTACATACATATTCCCTTGTATGTATATACCACATTTTCTTTATCCATTCATATGTCGATGGCCATCTAAGTGGTTGTGAATAGTGCTACAATGTGAATAGTGCTGCAGTGAACATGGTTAAACACATATGTCTTTGAGGTCCTAATTTCAGTTCTTTTGTATAACTACCCAGAAGTGGGATTGTTGGATCATATTATAGTTCTATTTTTAATTTTTCAAGGAAACTCCATATTATTTTCCATGGAGACTGCACCATTTTATGTGTCCACCAACAGCACAAGGATTCCAGTTTCTCCAAATCCTCACCAACACGTTATTTTCTCTCTCTCTGTGTGCATGTATTTAACTAATAGGCATCCTAACAGGTGTGAGGTTATATCTCATTGTGGTTTTAACGTGCCTTTCTCAGATTATTATTGATTTTGAGCATCTTTTCATATACCTGTTGGTCATTTCTATGTCTTCTTTGAAGAAATGTTTATTCAAGTCTTTTGCCCAGTTTTAATTGGGTCATTTGTTTTTTTGCTATTGAGTTGTAGGAATTCCTTATATAGTTTGGATATTAACCCTTTATCAGATATATGGTTTGCATATTTTCTCCCATTCTGAAGATTACATTTTCACTCTGTTGATTGTTTCCCTTGCTATGCAGAAGCTTTTTAGTTTGATGCAGTTGCACTTGTCTATTTTTGCTTTTGTCAACTGTGCTTTTCGTGTCATATCCAAGAAATCATTATCAAGATCAGTGTTGTGAAGATTTTCCCCTATGTTTTCATCTAGGAGTTTTATAGTTTCATTTTATAGTCTTACATTAAAATTTTTGAACTGCTTTTTGCATATGGTATAAGACAAGGGTTCAATTACATTGCTTTGCATGGGGATATCTAGTTTTCTCAAAACCATTTATTGAAGAGATTATCTTTTCTCTGTTGGGAATTCTTGACACCCTTGTTGAAGATCAGTTGACTGAATATGCATAGGTTTATTTCTGAGCCCTTTATAGTGTTCCATTGGTCTATATGTCTGTGTCTATGCCAGTATCATACTGTTTTGATTATTGTAGCTTTGAAATAAGGAAGTGTGATATTTTCAGCTTTGTTTTTCCATGTGGTTCCATGTGAATTTTATGATTTTTTTTAATTTCTGGAAAAGATGCCATTGGGATTTTGATAGGGATTGTATTGAATCTGTAAATTACTTTAGGTAATGTGAACATTTTAACAATGTAAAATCTTCCAACCATGAACACAGGATGATTTTCCATTTATTTACATCTTCTTTAATTTCTTTCAGTAGTGTGTTTTTAGTTTTAAGTGTGCAAGTCCTTTGCTTTCCTGATTAACTTTATTCCTATGTATTTTATTCTTTTTGATGCTGTTGTAAATTAGGTTATTTTCTTGATTTCATTTTTAGATCATTTTTTATTAGTGTATAAAAATACAACTTATTTTGGTATGTTGATTTTTTATCCTAAAACTTTGCTGAATTCCTTTATTAGTTCTAACAGTGGTTTTTGTTTTTGGTGTGGAGTCTTTAGAGTTTTCTACATACAAAATTATGACATCTTTAAACAGAAATAACTTTACTTCTTCCGTTCTGATTTGGATGGCTTTATTTCCTCTTCTTGACTAATTGCTTTGGCTAGTATATTAAGTACTATATTGAATAGAAATGGCCTTATTCCTGATACTAGAGGAAAAGCTTTTAGTTTTTCACTATTGAGTATGATGTTAGCTGTGGGCATTTCATATATAGCCTTTGTTTTGTTGAGGTAATTTTCTTTTATTCCTAGTTTGTTGAGCATTTTTGTTGTGAAATGGTGTTGAATTTTTTCAGATGCTTTTTCTGCATCTGTTGAGATGATTATATAATTTTTATCCATTGTTCTGTTAATGTGGTTCATTAAATTGATTGATTTGTGTATGTTGAACCATCCTTGCCTCCCAGGGATAAATCCCACTTGATCAGGGTTTATAATCCTTTTAATGTGCTATTGAGATCAGTTTGCTAGTATTTTATTAATGATTTTTGCATCTGTGTTCATCAGGGGTATTGTGAGCAGTTCTTTTTTTAAATAAATTTATTTATTTATTTATTTATTTTTGGCTGTGTTGGTTCTTTGTTGCTGTGCGTGGGCTTTCTCTAGTTGTGGCAAGCAGGGGCTATTCTTTGTTGTGGTGCTCAGGCTTCTCATTGCGGTGGCTTCTCTTGTTGTGGAGCATGGGCTCTAGGCATGTGAGCTTCAGTAGTTGTGCCACGTGGGCTCAGTAGTTGTGGCTTGTGGGCTCTAGAGCCCAGGCTCAGTAGTTGTGGCTCATGGGCTTAGTTGCTCCATGGCATGCAGGATCTTCCTGCACCAGGGCTTGAACCGGAGTCCTCTGCATTGACAGGCGGATTCTTAACCACTGTGCCACCAGGGAAGTCCCCAGTTCTTTTCTTATAGTGTCTTTGGCTTTCATACAGGGTAATGCTGGCCTCATAAAATGAGTTTGGGACTGTTCCTTCCTATATATTTTTAAGGAAAAGTTCAAAGATTGGCATTAATCCTTTTCTGAATGTTTGGTAGAGTATATTAATGAAACCATCTGATCCTGGGCTTTTCTTTGTTGGGAATTTTATGATTACTGATTAAATCCCCATACTAGTATAGGTCTATTCAGACTTTATATTCTTAACAATTTAGTCTTGGTAGGTTGTATGTTTCTAGGAATGTATCCATTTCTTTTAGGTTATCCAGTTTGTTGGCATATAGTTGTTTGTAGTAGTCTTTTATACTCCCTTTTATTTCTGTGGCATCAGTTGTTATGTCTCTTCTTTCATTTCTGAATTCATTTATTTGAATCTTCTCTCTTTTTTCTTAGTCTAGCTAAGGTTTTGTCAGTTTTCTTAATCTTTTAAAAAATCCAAGTTTTAGTTTTGTTAGTGTTTTTCTTTTTTCCCCTAATTTCTAGTCCTTTTATTTCTGCTTTAATCTGTTATTGCCTTCCTTCTGCTAACTTTGGGCTAATTTTGTTCTTTTTCTTCCTCCTTGAGGTGTAAAGTTAGGCTGATTATTTGAGAACTTGCTTCTTTTTTAACTATAGGAATTTATTGCTATAAACTTGCCTCTTATTACTGTCCCATAAGTTTTGGTATGTTGTATTTTTGTTTTCATTTTTCTCAAGATATTTTCTAATTTTCCTTTTGGTTTCTTCTTTGACTAACTTGTTATTCAAGCTTATGTTGTTTAATTTCTACATATTTGTGAATTTTCCACATTTCTTTCTGCTATTAATTTCTAGTTTCATTCCATTGTGATCAGAAAAGATACTTCATATGATTTCAATCTTCTTAAATTTGTTAAGACTTGTTTTGTGACCTAACATGTGATAATCCTGGAAATTGTTCTGCATACACTTGAAAAGAATATGTATTCTGCTTCTGTGGGTGGAATTTTATATATATGTCTGTTAGGTCCATTTGAGCTATAGTGTTGTTCAGGTCTTCTATTTTCTTACTGATCTTTTGTCTGGATGTTCTATTCATTAGTTAAAGTAGAATTTGAAATCTTCTACTATTATTGTGTTTTTGTCTTTTTCTCCTTTGAGTTATGTCAATGTTTGCTTCATATATTTAGGCTGTCTGATGTTAAGTGTTTCTATATAATTGTTCTATTTTCCTGGTGAATCAACACTTTTTATCACATAATGTCCTATATCTCTTGTGACAGTTTTTGACCTAAGTCTATTTTGTTTGATGTAAGTATGGCCAGCCCTGCTCTCTTTGGTTAATACGTGCATGGAATATCTTTTTCCATCTGTTTACTTTAGTCTCTTGCAAGCAGCATATTTTTGATCTTTTTTTTTAATCCATTCAGTTACCTTGTGTCTTTTGATTGGAAAGTTTAATAATTTACCTTTAAAGTAATTACTGATAGGGAATATTGCAAATTTCTTAATTGGTTTGTGTTTGTTTCTTTTTATCTCTTGCTGTCTGTGTTTTGCTGATTTTTTGTTGTGATATACTTTGATTCCATTCTCATTTTCTTTTGTGTATCTTCTGTAGGTGTTTTCTTTTTGGTTACCATGGGGCTTATATAAAACATCTTATAGGTACTACAGTCTATTTAAGCTGTTAACAACTTAAATTCAATTGCATATGTAACCCCTACACTTTTACCACTCCTCCTTTATATTATTTGTGTCACAAGCTACATATTTTTATATTGTGTATCTACTAACACATTTTTGTAGTTATAATAATATACCAGAATTAAAAGTTATTTACACACCATCATTGCAGTATTAGAGTACTCAGTGTGTATCTATAAATATTTACCTTTACCAGTGAGCTTTATACTTTCATATGCTTTCATGTTGTTTAGCATCTCTTTGTTTCAACTTGAAGGACTACCTTTAGCATTTCCTATAAGGCAGGTCTAGTGGTCTCCCTCAGTTTTCATTTATCTGAGAAAGTCTTTATCTTTCATTCATTTTAATGAATTCATTTTCATTCATTTGCAAGATAGATTATTTTTGGTTGGCAGTTTTTTCTTTTAGCACTTTGAGTATATCATCCCACTCCCTCTGGTCTCTAAGGTTTCTGCTGAGAAACCTGTTGATAGTGTTATTGGATTCCCCACCCCCCACCCTGGAGGTGATTAGTTGCTGTTATGTTACTTCTTTCAAAATTCTTTCTTTGTTTTTGACTTCTGACAGTGTGATGATAAGGTATCTTAGTGTAGGCTTATTTGAATTCCTTGTATTTGAGTCTATTGTGCCCATTATCTTCCCCAGATTTGGGACATTTTCAACCACTATTTCTTTAAATAAGCTCTCTGCCTCTTTTCTATCTCTCTTTTTTTTCCTTCTGGGGCCCCCATAATGTATATATATTCATCCTCTTGATAGTGTCTCATAAGATCCTTAGACTTTCTTTATTCCTTTTAATTCTTTTCTCTTTTTGTTCCTCTGACTGGATAATTTCAAATATCTTGTCTTTGAATTCACTGATTCTTTCTTCTATTTGATCAAGTTTGATACTGTATCTCCCTAGTGAAATTGTCAGTTCATTTATTGAATTCTTCAGCTCCTTGATTCTTTTTTACATTTTCTGTCTCTTTGTTGAAATTCTAATTTTGTTCATGCATCATTTTTCTTGAGCTCATTTAACATCTTTATGATGGTTATTTAAAATTCTTTGTTAAGAAATTCACATACCTCCATTTCTTTTGGGCTAGTTTCTGGATATTTATTTTGTACATTTGATTGGCCCATTTCCCCCTGGTTTTTCATGTTCCATGTAATTTTGTGTTTGTATCCCTGCATTTAAGAAAAGCCTCCCTTCCTAGTCTTTTTGAACTGCCTTTCTTCAGGGAAAGACCACCACCAACCAGCCTGGCTAGGCATTCTGGTACCTCTCAAACATTTTCTGTTGTTGTGCCTTTTCTACACTTGTACATGTAGATACCTAATTAGAGATATTTGCCATTTTTTTCTTCAGGGGCTTGCAATCTCTTGTTCCTTTTGGTGTATGTCTAATATACCATGGGTTGTCTGGAGTAGTAGTACACCACCCAGGTCTTCTTTGTTCTCAAAAGCTTCACGTTATTTAGAATATGCTGGGTGCCATTAGTGCTCTGAGAAAGGTGAGACAGAAGCCAGTCCCTCAGGTAGCCTCCTTGAAAAGTCAGAATATAATAAAGGCCATATATGACAAACCCACAGCTACATCATTCTCAATGGTGAAAAACTGAAACAATTTCATATAAGATCAGGAATAAGACAAGGTTGCCCACTCTCACCACTATTATTCAACACAGTTTTGGAAGTTTTAGCCACAGCAATCAGAGAAGAAAAAGAAATAAAAGGAATCCAAATTGGAAAAGAAGAAGTAAAACTGTCACTGTTTGCAGATGACAAGATACTGTACATAGAGAATCCCAAAGATGCTACCAGAAAACTACTAGGGCTCTTCAGTGAATTTGGTAAAGTAGTAGGATACAAAATTAATGCACAGAAATCTCTTGCATTCCTATACACTGAAAAACCATGAAAATCAAGGAAACACTCCCATTTATCATTGCAACAAAAAGAATAAAATGCCTAGGAATAAACCTACCTAAGGAGACAAAAGACCTGTATGCAGAAAACTATAATACGTGGATGAAAGATATTAAAGATGATACAAACAGATGGAGAGATATGCCATGTTCTTGGGTTGGAAGGATCAACATTGTGAAAATGACTATACTACCGAAAGCAATCTACAGATTCAATGCAATCCCTATCAAACTACTAATGACATTTTTCACAGAACTAGAACCAAAAATTTCCCAATTTGTATGGCAACACAGAAGACCCCGAATAGCCAAAGCAATCTTCAGGAAGAAAAACGGAGCTGGAGGAATCAGGCTCCTGGACTTCAGACTATACTACAAAGCTACAGTGATCAAGAAAGTATGCTACTGGCACAAAAACAGAAATATAGATCAATGGAAAAGGATAGAATGCCCAGAGATAAACCCACGCACATATGGTCACCTTATTTTTGATAAAGGAGGCAAGAATATACAATAGAGAAAAGGCAGTCTTTTCAATAAGTTTTGCTGGGAAAACTGGACAGCTGCATGTAAAAGAATGAAATTAGAACACTCCCTAACACCATACACAAAAATAAAGTCAAAATGGATTAAAGACCTAAATGTAAGGCCAGACACTGTAAAACTCTTAGAGGAAAACATAGGCAGAACACTCTATGACATAAATCACAGCAAGATCCTTTTTGACCCACCTCCTAGAGAAATGGAAATAAGAACAAAAATAAACAAATGAGACCTAATGAAACTTAAAAGCTTTTGCACAGCAAAGGAAACCATAAACAAGACCAAAAGACAACCCTCAGAATGGGAGAAAATATTTGCAAATGAAGCAACTGACAAAGGATTAATCTCTAAAATTTATAAGCAGCTCATGCAGCTCAGTATCAAAAAAACAAACAACCCAATCCAAAAATGGGCAGAAGACCTAAGTAGACATTTCTCCAAAGAAGATATACAAATGGCCAACAAACACATGAAAGAATGCTCAATGTCACTTATCATTAGAGAATTGCAAATCAAAAGTTCAATGAGGTATCACCTCACACCGGTCAGAATGGCCATCATCAAAATATCTACAAACAATAAATCCTGGATAGGGTGTGGAGAAAAGGGAACCCTCTTGCACTGTTGGTGGGAATGTAAATTGATACAGCCACTGTGGAGAACAGTATGGAGGTTCCTTAAAAAACTACAAATAGAACTACCATATGACCCAGCAATGCCACTACTGTGCATATACCCTGAGAAAACCATAATTCAAAAGGAGTCATGTACCACAATGTTCATTGCAGCTCTATTTACAATAGCCAGGACATGGAAGCAACCTAAGTGTCCATCACCAGAAGAATGGATAAAGAAGATGTGGCACATATATACAATGGAATGTTACTCAGCCATAAAAAGAAATGAATTTGAGTTATTTGTAGTGAGGTGGATGGACCTAGAGTCTGTCATACAGAGTGAAGTAAGTCAGAAAGAGAAAAACAAATACCGTATGCTACATGGAATCTAAAAAAAAAAAATGGTTCTGAAGAACCTAGGGAAAGGACAGGAATAAAGATGCCAATGTAGAGAATGGACTTGAGTACCCGGAGAGGGGGAAGGGTAAGCTGGGAGGAAGTGAGATAGTGGAATGGACTTACATATACTACCAAATGTAAAATAGCTAGCTAGTGGGAAGGAGCCGCATAGCATATGGAGATCAGCGCAGTGTTTTGTGACCATATAGAAGGGTGCCCTAAGGAGGGTGGGAGGGAGATGTAAGAGGGAGGGGATATGGGAATATATGTATATGTATAGCTGATTCCCTTTGTTATAAAACAGAAACTAACATACCATTGTAAAGCAATTATACTCCAATAAAGATGTTAAAAATATACTGATTTCTTTTTCTGATTATAAAAGTAGAATGTATAGAAAAGTGTAAAGACAGAAACAGAAATTACCAAGATCCTCTATTCTTGAGGTATACTGCCCAGTACTGTAGTTGCTAGCTACACGTGGGTATTGAGCACTTGGAATGTGGCTCGTCTGAAATGAGAAGTGCTCTAAATGTGAAATATACATTAAATTTCAAAGACTTAGTATGAAATAAAATCCCATTAATAGTTTTTTGCACTGATTACATAGTACTGAAATACTTTGAATATTTTGGGTTAAAGTATATTATGAAAATTAATTTAACCTATTTCTTTTTACTTTTTAATGTGGATATTAGAAAATTAAAAATCACATATGTGGCTTGTACCATATTTCTACTGGGCAGTACTGATCTACAGGATATATGCCGAACCCCTTTTCCTATATATTTACAGAAATTAAAAATTGTGATTGTATCATACTTACTTTTTTATAACCTAATTTTTCATTTAATGAAATATCAAGAACATTTTCTAATGCTGTTAAATGTTTTTCTATAACATCATTTTAAACTACTAAGCAGTATTCTATCACATTGGACATAGTATATTTATTTAACAAATTCCTTATATTTGGACATCAAGGTTATTTCCAGTATTAACTCCACAATTAATACTACTGTATATAACTCTACTGCATCTCAGTTTACTTATTAGGAAATATTCCTAGAGATGGTATCATTGTAAAGGTTTTAAACATGTTTAAGGCTTTTGATAGCTACTGCTAAATTGCTGTACAGAAAAACTGTATTTTATACTCCTAATACCAATGTTTAAGAGAGCTCATTTCTCTTAGCTGTCTACTTCATTTTTGTTAAGGATTTCACTTAATATCAGAGAAAGTGCTACATAATTTCATTTGAAAAACAAAAGGCTATTCTTTGTAAATAATTTTTATTTTCTGTGAACCTTTTAGCCTACCTAAGGTTTAATTATTCTTAATTATTATATTGTTGCTTAAAATTATTCTTGAGCTGCATCTTCTAAATGAATAATGAGTTAACTGTATACTTTTTAGGAGAACAACCAAGTATAATCCTGTAGAAAGGATTCCATCTGATGGTCACTAAAAAATTTTTTTAAATAACTGATTTTTCAGGGATAAATTTTTGGTCAAGCAACTACTTTCTTTTCTTTTTGTGTCAGATCCAATCAGTGGTTAATTTTTTTCTGTGTAGTTCAGAGCAAGAATGTCAGAAAAATCTTCTTCTTCTGTTATGTGCAAAATAAGCAGATCTCCACTGGAGTTCATGGGCTGCTTGAGTGGTATTTACACCAGTGGGTTCACTGAATAGCAGAACATGCTGTTTATGTCATATCAAGCTTTGGCCAGTCTGATAAACATGCCTAACAGTTCTGCTGTTTTAGTGACTCTGAGTTACTCTGGTCAACATTTCTCATATTCAAGACCAGAAGATACATCACAGGTGTGATTTGACTTTCCAATCCACTTCTCCTTATTGGTTTGCTTAGAATTCCAGGCTTACAACTTGAGTACTGTGAGCCTCAGCTGGCAAACACCACAAGGTGGTGGTGGTACAGGCTGAACTCAATCATTACAGGATGCGAAGGCCAGGTGTGTGCCAACCATTATTCTTGTTGGCTTTGATTTCTGTTTCTGACTGCCTTTATCAGTTCAGTATTCCTATTTATCTGGGGCACTGGAATTGAAATTGCCCTTTTAAGGTAGAGTTTATGGTAGAAAAGGGACAATCTTTCTAAAACAAAGCGCTGATGAAGTGGATTTTTAAAAAAACTTGTGTTCACGTGTGTGTGTGTGTGTGTGTGTGTGTGTGTGTATGATTTCAGTGCACCAAGCTATAATAGACTTAATTGGTTTGGGGTTTCCCAATGATTTTGTTGTGATTAGATGAGGTGAACAAATATTTTAAAATACATTTTGGCCACAGTGAAATTTTGCGATAGTAAACTTTAACAGGGAACTGAAGACCACGTGTGAAGAAAAATTTTGTTTATTTAAATCCCAGACACTGGCTGAAGATCCAGTACACAGAACAAGGCTGTCATATGCTTGCTTACCTAATTTGTAGTCCTTCATTGTCTTGTGACTTCTTTCTCCTACGAATTAGTCTTGTCCATCTAGCTATGATTTTTCTCCATGTACGTTCCTTTCAAATGTAAGCTGATAACCAAAATCCACGAGGGAAAAATGTGTGTCTAGTCTCCTTAGCTATTAGCATAGGAAAAACTAATTGAGGTTATGTGTAGGATAAAATTGGTGTTTATGTAGTAAAGAGCAGAGGGATGGTAGAGTTTAATTAGCAAGTAAGAAAACTTTCCATATGCTAGTAGAAGAGAACTCTTGTTGGTGATGTTGCAAGACTCATAATGTCAGAGCCTCTTATTTTCTCATTTTGCTTGTAAGTTGTTAACTATTTCTCCAGTTGAATCTTATGATGTAAGCACTTTTCTGGTATGATAAACATTGAAAATGTCTGGCCACAGGAGCCAATAATATTGGTAAAATCTATAAATATATTAATTCTTGTATCCAATACCCTTAAGAGTTTTTTTTTTTTTTAGTATATATGTGGTTGGGAATGAGTAACAACAGTGGATATTTTTAACAAAGATGGCCAATAAATTTACACTAGATGTGCTGAATTAAGTTTTAATAGAAACAGAAAATGTGATTATTTATATCCTTTTAAATGATGAAACAGTTATAGAGTTAAGCATTTCTATATTAATTAATAAAGCAAAGACCCAAGAAACACTAGAAAATATGTACATGAATGCGGACTAGGAAGATACAGAATTTCTTCCCACTTTTATGAAAAAAATATAACAACAAATATTTTTTATGTCAATTGATTTATTTCATTGTATATCTTTAAGATTTTCAGATGAAATATATAACTTTTGTGATTCTGTCAAAACAGGGATATTATAGGGATTTTAAAGTGGAAATATTTTTCCTACTGCTTAACAAGTGTAGTCTGGGCAACTTTTTGGTCTAATAACTAGATTCTGCTTTCTAGAAATCAGTGTTTCTCTTGGCTTACTTTTGTGATTCATCCATAACAATAGTAACTGGTCAATTAACCCAATACTTACTAAGTGCCGAACATTCACTCATTCATACATTTATCCAAAACACACACACAGACATCCACCTTGTGCATAACACTCTTTTAACTTCAGTAAGGGATGCAATTAAAAACAAGTTATTTTGTGTCTCAGGGGAATTTATAGTCTCATAGAGAGAGAAGACATTACAGCAAATGAATAACACTGAGCTAAGTGAAATGTTAGATCAGTGAGGAAGTTTAATGAGTATCCTGTAAAGGGAAGAGGGAGAAACCACTATTAGTTGGGTTAGTCAGAAAAAACTAGTTGAAAATGGAGGTGTGGTAATCATGAGCAGGTTTGCACAACTTCCATATGTCTATAAATACTTTGGTTCTAGAATTCCTCTACTCCAACTCTTTTATTTAACTGATGAAGAGATTGAGGCCCAAAGCACATAAGCTCGGCTGAGGTGCAATTCGGTGGTGGCTGAGGTGGGGCTGGAACCCAATTTCCCAGCCTGTTAGTCCAAGGTGCTTTCTATTAGAGCAGTTTAAGAGATGGACTAGTGGATCACAACAGACCTTTGTTGTTAATTTCTCTTGTTGACAATCCTTATGTCAGATTTTCAGAATTTTAGGTTTGAAGTTTATATTTTTGATTTATTCAAAACTGTGTTAGTATTTACTAAGAAGACATGATTATTTATGTGCCATTTTGCTGTACTAGGAAAGTGATTTTCACTGAATGAATTTGCCACTTTGAGTAGCAATATGTGAAAGAAAATGTTTTGGGGTTTGTCAGCCCCCGCCTTTATTCTTTACCTCTCATGGCCCTAATGGCCTCCTTTTTTATTTCCTTCCATAAAGAAATCTTTCAACAGCTCTTACACATGCTGTATTTTCTTGACAAAGCCTACCAGGAAAGCAGTGTTTGAAAGGTTCAGTACTGCTTCCAATCTTAGGCTTTATCTTTGAAATTTTGCACACTGAGTTAAAATATTGCTACATTTGTGGCCTGGGATCATCCCTGCTAATTCCATATGAAGCAAGAGTGCCAAAGAACTATTAGAACTCCCCTTGTGAATTTGCTTGGTGAGCAGTTCTGGACTTGGTGTTTTAATCTCTCCATCAGGATCAACATGATCCTGTGTTAAAGCCAAGGTCAAGTGGGATAAGCAGTTGAACTTTCGCTGTCTTGCGTGGCTCGTTGAAACATGTAACCTTTATAGGCTTGGTTTCTGCTTTGGAGGGGAATCTGAAGTCCAGATGTTTCTTTCCTTCTTTTGAAAACACTTTTCATTTTACCAGGCTTGGTGTCAGAAAAGCAATTGGGGGTAGATTAGGTAGGAGGTGGAAGGTCAGTGTTTCCTTTACTAATATTGCAAAATAAGAGGTTTTTGTGTTTGTTTATTCCTATTTTCCTCCAATTGGGCCACTGAGAGTAAGTCACTGACTCTGAAGACACAGATTTCCTTCATGTGTCAGCAGTGGCTAAGGAGTCAAGGTAAGTGAAGAAAAGACGGGCGGCAGCCATCTGATCCCTTTTGGTTGGCAGAAAATAAACCCTTAAGTAACCAGCTGCCACCTTTTAAGACTTTTTCCTCCAATGCAGTCAATGTAAATGACTCCCTTCTTCCACAAAATGCTCTAATTTTTTTGTTACTAATAACCTATGAATAAAACAGTAGCTAAGCTGCTTTTCTCCTTCCAATGCAGTCCTATATTTTCTTAGATGAACCAACATGCATGCATTATCTTTAATTACAAGTGACATTTATGGCCAATTTTATAGGTCCTGTCATTTCACGTGGCTTACTAACAAGTCCCTTCAAATAACTGTCCTTTAACAACTTCAAGTGGTTGGGCTTCTGCTTCAGAACAGCGCATGGAACAGCCTATCCACTGACCATACATTCAATTCTGACTATTTCTGCCTGAAAGTAGTAGTCTAAACCTCCAATTCATATTTTCTGTGGTCTATGAATAATGGTAAATAATTCCCTGGCTAATTTCATGAACCCAAAATAACTAAAAGAACCACAAAACACAAACAAAAACTCAAAGAATGGAGGACACATATAAAGATTCTAGAATTTTATGGTCGGGAAGTGACCCTTGCAATAAAATTGCAAATTGTTGTTGGGTTCCATTACTAAGAAACACTGCCACATTTGGGAATAAAAATAAGTATGTGTAAATTCTTCTGTTAATCATTTCTTCTTGTTTTGTCCTTGTCTAGTAGCCAAAATTCACTTTCTGTCCTTTTGTCACTAACTGGGGAGTACCGCTAACTCCTTGACAGAGTAGGTGGTATGATGTAGGTACTAGACAGAAGACGGGTTTTCAATCCTCACTGCACATTAGAATCACATGGTGAGCATTTAAGAAATACTGTTATCTAGACTCCTCTTCCCAGGCTTCTGACTGAATTGGTCTGGTGCTAGGGGGAAGAAAGATGACACTGATTTCTTTTTAAAATATTCCCAGATGACTCTAATGGACCAAGGCTAAAAACCATGACAACTAAATGACAGAAGGGCTACGACCTATGTTAGGGCATTTCAACTGGAAAAGATAGATTCTCCTTTCAGAAAAAAACAAAGGAAAACAGTCATTCCTTTTTCATTATATATTCATAGTGAAATTTTCAACTTCCGTAGTTACAGGTTGAAAATTTATGATGGAATTAAAATTAAACCTATGTTTTATTCTTCATAAACAAAAAATGAATAGTGACATAGATAACTATTTCCATTAAGAGAGAGTTTGCCTCTTAGGTCAGGTTTGCAAGTTATGATGAATTTATAGAAAATTTTTGTAAATGTGAACCAATAATCTCGCTTTTTATGCCTAATCTAATTTGAGCATTTACACTTTTTAAGTGTTCTTGAGTTAAGCATATAAATGTTTTCTGCTGTCATTTGAAATCGTGCATTTCTAGCTGGACTGTAAGCTCCTGGGAGATGGTTTACTGTCTTTTTTTGTTTCTTTCTTTTTACTTTGCAATGTGTAGCACAGTGCTTGGTCCATAGTAAACACTTAATATATACTTCTCAGTTGACTTTTCAGACTGATGAAAAGAAGAATTAAATAGTCACTTGATACAAGATGGAGAACTAGTTCAGCAGGTATTAGCTGAATATAGTCTACATAAGACTGAAGACAAAGAAAAAGCTATGCTGAAACGTCATGGTAGATCTAAGTGTGGAGAGACAAAAAAGTCTAGGATATGGTAATGAGCTGAAAAAGGTGCTAAAGAAGTACAAGAAATTCTGGAAGACACGATGGTGGAATTCACTGCTACAGAACAGAATAAAGAAAAAAGAATGAAAAGAAATGAAGACAGCCTAAGAGACCTCTGGGACAATATTAAACACAACAACATTTGCATTATAGCGGTACCAGAAGAAGAAGAGAGAGAGAAAGGACCAGAGAAAATATTTGAGGAGATTATAGTCAAAAAACTTCCCTAACATAGGAAAGGAAATAGCCACCCAAGTCCAGGAAGTGCAGAGAGTCCCATACAGGATAAACCAAAGGAGAAACACACCGAGACACATAGTACTCAAATTGGCAAAAATTAAAGACAAAGAAAAATTATTAAAAGCAGCAAGGGGGCCTCCCTGGTGGCGCAGTGGTTGAGAGTCCGCCTGCCATGCAGGGGATACGGGTTCGTGCCCCGGTCTGGGAGGATCCCATATGCCGCGGAGCGGCTGAGCCCGTGAGCCATGGCCGCTGGGCCTGCGCGTCCGGAGCCTGTGCTCCGCAACGGGAGAGGCCACAACAGTGAGAGGCCCGCATACCGCAAAAAAAAAAAAAAAAAAAAAAAAAAAAGAAGAAAAAAAAGCAGCAAGGGAAAAATGACAACATACAAGGGAACTCCCATAAGGTTAACAGCTGATTTCTCAGCAGAAACTCTACAAGCCAGAAGGGAGTGGCATGATATACTTCAAGTGATGAAAGGGAAGAACCTACGACCAAGATTACTGTATCCAGCAAGGATCTCATTCAGATTCGATGGAGAAATCAAAAGCTTTACAGACAAGCAAAAGCTAAGAGAATTCAGCACCACCAAACCAGCTCTACAACAAATGCTAAAGGAACTTCTCTAAATGGGAAATGCAAGAGAAGAAAAGAACTTACAAAAACAAACCCCAAACAATTAAGAAAATGGTAATAGGAACATACATATTGATAATTACCCTAAATGTGAATGGATTAAATGCTCCAACCAAAAGACAGAGGCTTGCTGAATAGATACAAAAACAAGACCAATATTTATGCAGTCTACAAGAGACCCACTTCAGACCTAGGGACACATACGGACTGATAGTGAGGGGATGGAAAAAGATATTCCATGCAAATGGAAATCAAAAGAAAGCTGGAGTAGCTCTACTCATATCAGATAAAATAGACTTTAAAATAAAGAATGTTACAAGAGACAAGGAAAGACACTACATAATGATCAAGGGATCGATCCAAAAAGAAGATATAACAATTATAAATATATATGCACTCAACATAGCAGCACCTCAATACATAAGGCAAATGCTAACAGCTATAAAAGAGGAAATTGACAGTAACACAATAATAGTGCGGGACTTTAACACCTCACTTACACCAATGGACAGATCATCCAACATGAAAATAAATAAAGGAACAGAAGCTTTAAATGACACAATAGACCAGATAGATTTAAGTGATATTTATAGGACATTCCACCCAAAACCAGCAGATTACACTTTCTTCACAAGTGTGCACGGAACATTCTCCAGGATAGATCACATCTTGGGTCACAAATCAAGCCTCAGTAAATTTAAGAAAATTGAAATCATATCAAGCATCTTTTCTGATCACAATGCTATGAGATTAGAAATGAATTACAGGGAAAAAAACATAAAAAACACAAACACATGGAGGCTAAACAATACGTTACTAAATAACCAAGCGATCACTGAAGAAATATGAAAGAGGAAATCAAAAAATACCTAGGGATAAATGGCCACAAAAACATGACAATCCAAAACCTAAGGGATGCAGCAAAAGCAGTTCTAAGAGGGAAGTTTATAGCTATACAAGCCTACCTCAAGAAACAAGAAAAATCTCATATAAACAATGTAAACTTACACTTAAAGGAATTAAAGAAAGAAGAACAAAAAAACTCAAAGTTAGTAGAAAGAAAGAAATCATAAGGATCAGAGCAGAAATAAATGAAACAGAAACAAAGAAAACAATAGCAAAGATCAATAAAACTAAAACCTGGTTCTTTGAGAAGATAAACAAAATTGATAAACCTTTAGCCAGACTCATCAAGAAAAAGAGGGAGAGGACCCAAATCAATTAAATTAGAAATGAAAAAGGAGAAGTTACAACAGACACCGCAGAAATACAAAGCATCCTACGAGAGTACTACAAGGAGCTCTATGACAATAAAATGGACAACCTGGAAGAAATGGAGAAATTCTTAGAAAGGTATAACCTTCCAAGACTGAACCAGGAAGAAACAGAAAATATGAACAGACCAATCACAAGTAATGAAATTGAAACTGTGATTAAAAATCTTCCAACAAACAAAAGTCCAGGACCAGATGGCTTCACAGGTGAATTCTATCAAACATTTGGAGAAGAGTTAACACTCATCCTTCTCAAAGTTTTCCAAAAAATTGCAGGGGAGGGAACACTCCCAAACTCATTCTATGAGGCCACCATCACCCTGACACCAAAACCAGACAAAGATACTACAAAAAAAGAAAATTACAGACCAATATCACTGATGAATATAGATGCAAAAATCCTCAACAAAATACTAGCAAACAGAATCCAACAACACATTAAAAGGATATACACCATGCCCAAGTGAGATTTATCCCAGGGATGCAAGGATTTTTCAATATATGCAAATCAATCAATGTGATACACCATATTGACAAACTGAAGAATAAAAACCATACGATCATCTCAATAGATGCAGAAAAACCATTTGACAAAATTCAGCATGCATTTATGATAAAAACTCTCCAGAAAGTGGGCATAGAGGGAACCTACCTCAATATAATAAAGGCCATATATGACAAACCCATAGCAAACATCATTCTTAATGGTGAAAAACTGAAAGCATTTCCTCTAAGATGAGGAACATGACAAGGATGTCCACTCTCGCCACTATTATTCAACATAGTTTTGGAAGTCCTAGCCATGGCAATCAGAGAAGAAAAAGAAATAAAAGGAATCCAAATTGGAATAGAAGAAGTAAAACTGTCACTGTTTGCAGATGACATGATACTATACATAGAGAGAGAATCCTAAAGATGCCACCAGAAGACTACTACAGCTAATCAATGAATTTGGTAAAGTTGCAGGATACAAAATTAAGGGACAGAAATCTCTTGCATTCCTATACACTAATGATGAAGAATCTAAAAGAGAAATTAAGGAAACACTCCAATTTACCATTTCACCAAAAAGAATTAAACACCTAGAAATAAACCTACCTAGGGAGACAAAAGACCTGTATGCAGAAAACTATAAGACATGGATGAAAGAAATTAAAGATGATACCAACAGATGGAGAGATATACCATGTTTTTGGATTGGAAGAATCAGTATTGTGAAAATGACTATACTACCGAAAGCAATCTACAGATTCAATGCAATCCCTATCAAATTACTAATGGCATTTTTTTACGGAACTAGAACAAAAAATCTTAAAATTTGTATGGAGACACCAAAGACCCCAACTAGCCAAAGCAGTCTTGAGGGAAAAAAATGGAGCTGGCGGAATCAGACTCCCTAACTTCAGACTATACTATAAAGCTACAGTAATCAAGACAATATGGTACTGGCACAAAAACAGAAAGACAGATCAATGGAACAAGATAGAAAACCCAGAGATAAACCCACACACCTATGGTCAACTAATCTATGACAAAGGAGGCAAGGATATACAATGGGGAAAAGACAATCTCTTCAATAAGTGGTGCTGGGAGAACTGGACAGCTACATGTAGAAGAATGAAATTAGAACACTTCTTAGCACCATACCCAAAAATAAACTCAAAATGGATTAGAGACCTAAATAGAAGACCAAACACTATAAAATTCTTAGAGGAAAACATAGGAAGAACATTCTTTGACATAAATCACAGCAAGATCTTTTTTGATCCACCTCCTAGAGTAATGGAAATAAAAAGAAAAAGAAATGGGACCTAACTTCAAAGCTTTTCACAGCAAAGGAAACCATAAACACGGTAAAAGACAACCCTCAGAATGGCAGAAAATATTTGCAAACAAATGAACGGACAAAGGATTAATCTCCAAAATATATAAACTGCTCATGCTGCTCAATATTAAAAAAAACAACAACCACATCCAAAAAATGGGCAGAAGACCTAAATAGACATTTCTCCAAAGAAGACATACAGATGGCCAAGAAGCACATGAAAAGCTGCTCAACATCACTAATTGTTAGAGAAATGCAAATCAAAACTACAGTGAGGTATCACCTCACAGCAGTTAGAATGGGCATCATCAGAAAATCTACAAACAACAAATGCTGGAGAGAGTGTGGAGAAAAGGGAATCCTCTTGCACTGTTGGTGGGAATGTAAATTGATACAGCCACTATGGAGAACAGAAAACTGAAAGTAGAATTACCATATGATCCAGCAGTCCCACTACTGGGCATATACACTGAGAAAACCATAATTCTAAAAGGCACATGCACCCCAATGTTCATTGCAGCACTATTTACAATAGCCAGGGCATGGAAGCAACCGAAATGTCCATCGACAGATGAATGGATAAAGAAGATGTGATACATATATACAATGGAATATTACTCAGCCATAAAAAGGAATGAAATTGGGTCATTTGTTGAGACGTGGAGGTATCTAGAGACTGTCATACAGAGTGAAGTAAGTCAGAAAGAGAAAAACAAATATCGTATATTAGTGCATATATGTGGAACCTGGAAAAATCGTACAGATGAACTGGTTTGCAGGGCAGAAATTGAGACACAGATGTAGAGAACAAACGTATGGACACCAAGGGGGGGCAAGCTGTGGGCGGTGGGGATGGTGGTGTGATGAATTGGGCGATTGGGATTGACATGTATACACTGATGTGTATAAAATTGATGACTAATAAGAAAGTGCTGTATAAAAAAATTAAATTATATTAAAAAATTTAAAAAACCCTAATACTATCTTTTGGTTATTTGTGTGGAAATATGTTAATGTAAATGTTTTAGACATTACATGAAATTCCTAAAAATCTGGTATAATGTTATAAGTCATAATTCTAGTTATTATTTTAAAATGTTTATCTCAGAAATAACTAAATTTCCTTGTCAATTGCATTATTATGAACTTTCATCAAATCTTTAACCGTGGTCGTTTTTAAGTCTTTTGTCATTTACAGACAGTTACAGGTGTACTGTAATGCTTTTGCAAAAATGTTCCTGTAAAAAAGTTTCATCTTCAAGGAATTCATGGAAAAGACTCTGACAAGTACAAGTTTCTGGTAACTGACTATACTGCTGAACTGAATGAATAAGCATTTTCAGAACTCTAATGGAAAACTGATAAATTCATAAAAGTACTAACAAAAGATCAAGTTGCAAACAAAATTAATTACATGGGACTGAGTGAACTGATGAGGATGATTATAATTTTTGTTACTTTCTGTTTGAATAAAAAAAAGAACCAACATACTATATATATAAAAAAAAGAAATTCTAATAGTTTCTTATTTACTTAGCCAGTTTTAAATGCAAACCTGTAGTCTTTGGTTGACTGTGAGCTATGGCAGTGTAGTCTGATGCCAAAAGCATGGGTTTTTGGATTCAGACACACTCAGGTTCAAATGCTATCTCTGCCATTCCCTAGCAAGAGGATCCTGAACAAATTATTTAGTTTTTTTCAGATTCCATTTTATCATGTATAAATGAAGAACACAATTATACTGACCTTTTAGGACTATCAAGGGTTTTGAGGAGATAATGTACAGTACACATTATAGGTGCCTAATATTATTTGGCCAAGATCACAGATTTCTAGAAAAGGCCATTGTGTGAAGGATCCAAGGCATGGGCATGCTCTGGCCACTCCCTCTCCCTGGGAAGGCTACATAGGTCAAAGCAGTAATTATTATAATTCAGCTTCTTATATTTGTATAGCAATAGCATGGTGTAGTGGAAAGAATGCAGGGATTAGTATCTGATACCCTAGTTTCAAGTCCCAGCTCTGACACTTATTGTCTCCTGTTCCCTTATCTGCCAAATAAGGGGTCATAATTCTCTGTTGGTCCATCTCTTGAGGTTGCTATGGGCAATAGTGACAGAGCCAGTGAGAAAATAATTTTGCAATTGTAAAGAGTTGCCCAAATGTAATTATAAAAAAGAGAAAGCATTCCTATTCTTAGAACTTAGAAAATCTATAAATAGAAGGGGTTACAGCCTAATCATTTAGTTTCAGTCCAGTGATGGTAAGCATTCCATTGAAGATACAGTTGAGTAAGTGCCATTCAGTTTACTCTATTTTTAATCATGGAATTGGCCCTCGGAATAAACATGAAGCTCAAAAGTATCTTTAGCTGCATAAAACTAGATTCTACAGAAAATTTAAAAAAAGAATGTATGGTCTTATAGATGTTAAAATTCTCACTTGGGCACAGTGACCCAGCAAATAATTCCGTTATGTGAAAGAAATTACCTACCTTGTGGCTGACATGTTTATAAAGAAAACCCAAAGCATCTAGTTTCTGTTTGTTTTTGTTTATGTCGGTTTTTCCATTGTCTTGCCCTGGGTCTAAAGAAATCCTAGGATTTCTTTAGGAATGGCATGGAGCTATTTTTAAAAATGTGGCCAGAGGAGGAGCTAAAGCCTAAGAACTGCCACAGCAGAAATAAACAGTATCTACTTTTATGACTTGACTTTAGTAACAATGGGACCCACAGAACGCCTCCCACCCGCTACAGGCAGGGCATTACCACCCTTTGTTCCACTTTCTGCATTTATCCACCCACCAAATGTACCTATTGCCACAACTCTTTCCCATGCCAGGAGCATTTACTTTTCTCCCAGTGTTCAAGTTTGGATATACTTCCTTTCTGGAGATATATCAAAGTCAGTCTCTAGCCTGATGTCTAGAGTGCAGGAGAGTTTAGTCATAGCTTGGTCCAACTTCTGAACGATGATATTAAGCTTATGATTTCTGAAATGTTTACATTAGCTCTAGCCATGCCGTCTACTGCAATTGTTGACACTAACACTGTTCCATCCAGATGAGAGAACAAGATCAGCAACCGAGATTGTTTTGTGTTCTACTTGCAGATGTCCTCAAACTAATGAAAGCCAGAGTGTATTTATTTCTCTGATCACATGATCAGAAAGCCAAGGTTGTTGGGGACATTCAGGAAAGCTTTACTTCTCAAGGTCAACAAATTACTGGGGGAAAATAATATGAGGCTTCATTAGACATTGCCTCAGAAGATTTATGAGGCAACCTGCTTTCTTGGGTATATTTCAGAGGCCCCTCAAAGCCTTGTATGTGGAAAAGAGTGCTGTATTTTAGTAGCATCTGCTTTGCCATTACTTTTTAAACTGCAGTTTTCGGTATGTAAAACAAGCATTGAATTCAAGTAATTTTCAATCAGCTAAAAAGCTGCTTTATTTTCACAACAATTTTGGCTTTGTAGAAGACATGGTTTTGGAACATACCCTGCCTGGTCTTAGAAATATGCATAGAAAGAACCTTGCTTCGTTTTTCCTTTTATTTTCATTTGTTTAATATTATACTAATGGACAAGTTGGGCTAACTAAAGAGACAGAAAAAGCAGCAAATTAAGGGAAGGGTGATTTTAGTTAACTAACTCTTTATAAAGCTGCTGAAATCTGCCCCTTGGATTGGCAATGCTTCACCATTAGAACCAGACAGGCCCTGAAAAAACTTTTTTTCTTTTTCTTTAGATTTTTTTTTCAAGGAATGATCTTTTTACAAGGTTTTCCACATTGCCCTTGAGAGACAGGTATAGTTTTAGATCTTTACTTGAAGAAAAATATGTGAAGATATTTTTATATCTTCATGGGCCTTATTCCATGATAGAAAAAAATAATGCAATGGGAAACCTATGCATACAACAAAAACTATTTTCGACTTGTACACCATGGAAGCTGTGTGCTTTACTACAGGATGATAATGCAGCTAAGGAATTTAGACAACAGTCTGAGGTTTGCTGTAATGTTCTTTGAAATGCAACTATCTAAAGATTTTTTTCTAATCTGCTAAGCTTGGATCTTTGAACATTCGAAGTCTGAGAAAAGCCCATTTGATTCTTTTTACCATAGTATTATTAAAGAATATATATAGTATTATTAAAGAATATACAGTAGTCTTCTGTTTAGAACCCTATTTGGTATATCCAGCCATTAAATGTATTAAGCTTTTTCTATAAAACACTTTACTATTGTATTTTAATTTTGAACATATATGAGCTTCTCTTAGCCATATAATAAATATATAGATAAATACGTATTCACCTGCCCTGCCAATGAAGCTATTGTTTCCCAAACTAAATGTCTTCACTTAAGAGAAACTTTATTAATAGTGGTGATAGCTAACATTTATTGAATACTTATTACATGACAGAAGAGTGCTAGGCATTTTACATGCGGCAAAGAATGGCTGTTTTCTCCCATCCTGTTTCCTCTTCTTCCTGGCAAACCAACTAGTACATTTCCACCCTCATTTGTAATTAGGTGTGGCCATGTGAGTTAGTTCTTGCCAAGGGACTGTGAATAAGAGTGATGTGTACCACTTCCGGGTCTAGTCCATAAGATCATCTCACATGTGATACTCTGTGCTGTTTCCTTTTCTGTTGGCTTGATGCAGAGAAGAACGATGATGTTAGAAGTGATGTGTTGAAAAGGGTATGGTTGCAAGATGAAAAGAGCTTTGGTTCCAATATCCCTGTTTGAAGTAGAGCCCCCTGATAATCAGGAATACCCTTCTGGGATTGTATGTGTGTGAGAAATAAATTTTTGTCATGTTAGAGTCATTATGTACTTGGACATTTATTTGTTGTAACAGCTAGCATTACTTTAACACATATATATTATTTAATTCTTTGCTCTTTGGGATAGGAATATTATTTTACCCATTTTATGGATGAGGAAGCTGGCTCATAGAGATTTTTAAAAATGATGACTCATTTAATAATGATTTTTAAAAATGGAAAATAGTTCCTAAATGGTAGAACTAGGACTTGATCCAGGTTCTGTGTGTAGATGCCTCTTTCTTATGTTATAATTACCAGTAAGAAATAAGAGAGTTCTATAAGCTCCAAATCTTATACTTTGCACTACACAGTTACACGCCCTTTAGGATTAAAAAAATATTGCTTGCATACTAAGATTTCAATAAATTCCTGTATTCATCAACCTGTGTCTTTAGTTTGTAGGTTGTACTCAGCAAAATTTTTGTGATGATAATTGGGATAGTTTTTTCCAATGACAATTAAGATTTATTTAAGTTATATAACACTAATATTTTAGAGTAAAAAAAGTTAAAAGAAATTATATCACTAGAGTGTCATTATATGAAGGTTCATAATTGATACTATCAAATAATATGTCTATAGTGTGCATTTTTCCAAACACTTTTTTTAGTTTAAATTGATTATTAAAATCATTAACAGTAACTTTTGTTACTGCTTAATATTTTACCCAAGTTATTTTCACTGAACTATTTCATGGTTTCAATCATAGGAAATTTTCACAGTCATTTTAAATCTGATGAGGTCTGTAGTTTTAGATCCCTGTGTCTCATTGTCATTCAAGTAACTGGGCTCTCCCATATCTATCAAGGGATAGCATTGTAACTGCATCATGATATTTGGATCATTGGAAAGGATGTTTTGAACTGTTGCCATAATATATGCACAATCAAGTTAATAAGCACAGTAAATGCATCATAGGATAATATGGCTTTAAATGTAGAGACTTTGCATGTTTATTAAAAAAAAAAAAAAAAAAAAGAAGAGAGAAGAACCAGTATCTGAAGTCTTGAAAATTAAGCAAGTACATGCCCAAAGAGAAAAAGCCTACTGGTTAGTGGAAAAACTTGAACATCAATTATATTAAAAGAAAGCATTCTCAAGGTCCAAAACAAGTAGCGAAGTACATGAAGGCATTGCAGAAGCTCACAATTTGTATAACAAAATACTTGAAATACCAGAGGAAATACACTTTTGCTATTGTTTTATAAAATAACATATTTATTCATGGTTAATAACTAATTACAGCAATCCATGCTAAGGACCAAAGTCCTTCATTTTCTTGTTGAAACCTGGGAATGGTTTCCATAATAAAAAATGAAAACAAAAACTACTTCTCAATAACAGAATGATCAGTTTGTTTCACTGGAGAGTGTTGTTTGGCAGTTTTCTCTTTATCTAACTAAAGGACCCTGCTAATTCTCAACATTACCTGTTACTCTTGACCTCATCCCTGTAGGAGTAGAGTCTAGTTTTGGGGCCAAACCTCCTAGAGGAACACAGGTCCTACTCTTTTTACATAGAAAGTTCCATTTAGTTCTGGCAATGCAAGGCTTTCTTGTTCAAAGAGAAGAGTCTTATAAGACTTCTTGGACACCAAATAACTCTTACAAAACAGCATTTTGATGAATTAAGTGTAAATGAATCAGAAACATATGGATTAAATTTCCTTTGAAATATGCGTGCCTTTTCTGAATTAAGGGGGGAAATGTTTGGCAAAATGTATTTTGCTGAACCCAAAACACTAGGATAAAGCTCAGTGTTTTCCTGGACCCCCAAATTATGCTGGAGTCTCTTTTCTTTTAAAATTAATTCATGTTTAGGCTTAATACAGCTTATTTTTCAAAAATTGAAAATGGCTTTACTTTGACCTCTAATTACTTCTCTGGATTTGTGCTTTCTTTTGTTCTTGATATAACCCCTGACACTTAGAAGTATGCATCCAACTTTATGTTCATGTGTCATCAGACTTTCCATAGAAAAATGCATTTTGCTTTCCTGTCAATAATTGTGTAATCTTTTTTTTTATTATTAATACTTTATGGCTCTTCACTTTTTTCCAAATTTTTATTTTAAAAATTTCCAAACATACACAAAAGCTGAAAGAACAGTGCAATTAATATCCATACATCATTTATGTAAATACAGTGTTGTATGCTGCCACAGGTATTTTCTCTCTCTCCCTCCTTTTTTTATGTATTTTATTTTATTTTTTATACAGCAGGTTCTTATTAGTTATCTATTTTATGCATATTAGTGTATATATGTCAATCCCAATCTCCCAACTCATCCCACCACCCCCAACATTTTCCCCCTTGGTGTCCATACATTTGTTCTCTACATCTGTGTCTCTATTTCTGCCTTGCAAGATGGTTCATCTGTACCACTTTTCTAGGTTCCACATATATGTGTTAATATATTATACATGTTTTTCTGACTTCACTCTGTATGACAGTCTCTAGGTCCATCCACGCTTTATAATTGTGTAATCTTAATTTTACATCTTATTCAAACTTAAAATTACTATGTAAGTTGTTTAGAATTTTCACCCATGCTGTAGTCACTTGGAAAATGCACAAACTAGAAAGACTTTTGAAGATGCAGAGTAAAGAGACATCAGGTTCCCATTTTACAGAGATAAATGTTGTGACACCCAATGAGTAAGCTGGTGTGGTGAGGATGGTTCTATACCTGTTCTGCTGCTGTGAAGAGTATGTCCACTCCTTTTCCACCTTCCTCATTTTGCCATGGTGATAGAGGAGGAAATGAGCTTAGTTGTTTTTTCCCTAAATTTCAGTATCCTTTTTATATCTTTGACTTAATTTACCTCTTTGGGTGAGCTTATGCTAAGAAGGGGCAGAAGAGTAAACACTTACACAGCTGAGCTGTGTGCATTGGCAGACAGCTATTCTTTTATCTGAGAATTCTAGATAAGGAATGCAGGACTTCCGACTTCCCCTGTCTGCTCTAGACACTCATTCTTTTTTTTTTTTTTTTTTTTTTTTTGCGGTACGCGGGCCTCTCACTGCTGTGGCCTCTCCCGTTGAGGAGCACAGGCTCCGGACGCACAGGCTCAGCGGCCATGGCTCACGGGCCCAGCCACTCAGCGGCATGTGGGATCTTCCCGGACCGGGGCGCGAACCCGTGTCCCCTGCATCGGCAGGTGGACTCTCAACCACTGCGCCACCAGGGAAGCCCTAGACACTCATTCTTTTCTTCACTAAACTATAAGCAAGAAAGTCTTCTTCATTTTCTCAATTAAACCAAACTTTCTCCCCTCAGGGTATTTGTTTGAATAACCCAGAAGTAAATTCATTCAAAAGCATGAAGGAGTTTAAGATAGTTAGCTGTTCTAGTTTTGAAAATTCCTGATGCATATACTTGTAAAAAATTGGAAAATTTTGATCTCAACACTTTTCCCATCATTTTCAAGGATGCAATAAATTAGAATTTGTTAACTATATAAGTTTCTAATTCATTTTCATGTTATACTTTTATTTTATAGGTTTTTAACTTCAGGACAAGTTTTAAGAGATTGTTTATTTTTGTCTTAAAGGCCATATCTGGAATTAGGTAAGCTTCCACTTGGTTAGTATTTCCCGAGGTGTCTTCTATAGAACATTATTTCTGTGAGATATTATATATGTTAGGAGGAAAATTATGGTCAAATTATTTTAGGAAACTCTGGAGTAAACAAATTTGATCAGATTTCTTTTTGGAAGAATTCTTAGCAACTTTAATATGTTAATTTATCTTGTAATTTTAAGAATAGGATGCAAAATGCAGAGTTTCTAGCATTTGTTTTTATTAAGGCAATTTTTTTAAGAGCAGTTTTATGCTCACAGCAAAATTGAGAGGAAGGTACAGAGATTTCTCATATACTCCCTGGTCCCAAAAAATACACAGCATTTCCCATTTTCAACCTCCCCCACCAGAGGGGTACGTTTGTTACAGTTGACGAACCTGCATTGACACATTATAAACACCCAAAGTCCATAGCTTACATTACGGTTACATTATGGTTTACATATTGTTGTATATTGTATGGGTTTGGAAAAATGTATAGTGATATGTATCCATCATTATGGTTCCATATAGAGTACTTTTCACTGCTCTAAAAATCCTCTATGCTCTACCTATTCATCTGTCCCCTACAACCCCTAGAAACCACTGATCTTTTTACTGTTTCCATGGTTTTGCCTTTTTCAGAATGTCATATAGTTGGAATCATGTTTTTTTTATCCACTCTGACAATCTCTGTCTTTCAGCAGGTGCATTTAGACCATTGATCTGTAAGATGATTATTGATATAGTTGGATTAATATTGACCAGATTTGTTACTACTTTCTATTTGTTCCCCTTGTTCTATTTTTGCCTTGCATTCTTTTTCTGTCTTTTGTGGTTTTAATTGAACATTTTATATGATTCCATTTTCTCTCCTTTCTTACGTATCAGTTATACCTTTTTTTCTTTTTTAAACTTTAATTGTTGCCCTAGTTTGCAATATAAAATTCCAACATCCCTGCTATGTCTGGTTCTGATGCTTGCTCTCTCTCTTCAGGTTGTGATTTTGCCTTTCGTTATGCTTAGTGATTTTTCTTGACAGTCAGACAGGATGTGTCAGGTAAAAGGAACTGCTGTAAATAGGCCTTCAGTAATGTGATAGTGAGTTTGAGAGGAGGGCAAGTGTTCTATAGCCCTATGATTAGGTCTCAGTCTTTTAGTGAGCCTATGTCTCTGAAATGTGAAATTTACAAGCCATTCTCAGTTTTTTTCTTCTCCCTTGGGTGAGACAGGATGGCGGAATGGGTGGTGGTGGGCGTTTTTCTTCTCCCACTTAGAAGGCTAGTGGAAGCTGGAGTCAGGTGTTTCCCTTCTCTTAGGTCGTTTAGGCTCTGATAATACCCCAGCTGTGGTTAATTCTGGCTCTGGTTAACTGGTTTCCCCTGTGCGCAGGCCTTATTTAGAAGAACAGAGTGCTCTCACGCATCTCAGAAGTGGTTCTTTCTCTCTTCTGCTGGAAGCATAAGGGGGTTTTTCTCGGTGGGGAAGCGGTCAGTCTAGAGGTGATTCTCGCAGTATCATGGCTGCCTTCCTATGACTGGGTCTCCCTGAAGTTCTTAACTCTCAGGGTTGTCCACACGGAGCCTCCAGCAATTCGTGAATTACATTTCGGATTTTTGTTCCTGTGGAAGTTTCTGCTCACGAATTTCTGCTCTGGTAAGTTGTGACTCCCCGTATTTGCTTGTCTCTTCAATACTGGGGCCAGTTGGCTTGCTCTGTGTCTTCCTCTATTTTATGAATCCAAGAAGAGTTGTTGATTTTTCAGTCTGTTTAGCTTCTTACTTGTTGTTAGGATGGAGGGCTTCCAAAGTCCTTACATGCAGAACTGGGAACATTTGTAGCACTTTTTGAAAGATAGGCATTTGCTTTTAAAAAAAATCAAAAAAATTGGAAGTGGATACTGAGATGAAGTTAGGGGAGCAAAAGATGTGTTTATACCTGTGAAAGAAGAGGAGCAAAAATAGGATTGGGCAATGGGAACTCTCGGAATGTTTGGTATATCTGACAAAGTCTCCGCTAGCCCCATGGGAATTGGGGAGCAAGCCTTGCCCCTCAGCTTTTGTTTATAGTGTAAGAGTTGATATTCTTTATTTTGCATATGGTTACTGAATTGTTTCAACACCATTTGTTGAAAAGTTCATATATAGCCATTTGGCCTTGCCGTTTGTTATGTTGATTTCAACCCTGGCTTCTGGTGGTTAAGTACTCTCACTTGGCCTTAATTGCATGAGCCCCATCATCTCCATTGCTATCAATAAGCCAAATTCTGTTGTGGCGTCTCCTGTCAACTCTGATATCTCTGATCTGTATAGGAGAGCCACTGTCAACTTCTTAATAATGATGGTGCCCCTCTAATTGGTGTATTCCTGATGGCTTTGATGAATAGTGTGCACTCTGGGTCTTCTTGTGACATAGAATCCTCAGGTGGGTTGTCGGGCCTTATATAATATAGGCGTGGCCAATATGCCTGCTTCCCTAAGCCTTTTATTCCTTTCCTATACCATCTGCTATGGCAATTCAGGCATTTTAACCTTGCTCAGCATGAGTCATCAGTTTCTCCAGGCTCCTGGAATCCACCCTTGCTGCTAATTTACACTACTTCCTAGGGCCCTTTCCAGAGCATTAAACCTGTATCCTGAGAGAGTGTCCTTACATTAATTAACACTCAATGAATCCAGGCCTATTGTCCAGCCTCCTTGGTCAAGCCTCCTCAAAACCCAGTCAGAGTTATTATTTCAGTCCCTGTTAGTACATGCTGGCTAATTCTTGCATGTCTTTGGAAATAGTCCCCTTTTCTGTCTTATTAGGTCCAGTTTGCCCAGACTGGATTATTGCTGCCACTTAATCCTATCTATTGGTGACTTGACATGAGAAGAGGTGAGGAAAGATCCTCTGTTAGTAGGGCAGGGGCTTCTGAAGGTTATTCTTACTTTGGAGAAGTGCTAAATCTTGACAGGGAGGGCTAGGTTGCCACTGCAGGTTCTGGACTTAAGACTAGTCTAGGGAAATAAAATCTTCACAGGCTTCCACCCAGCAGCTCACATTTCATGTGTCAGGGTCCCAGGTTTTCCCAATCAGGGTCCTCATTTAGGCATAACTGTTCTAGTTCACCTGAGCATTCAATCTTCTTTCAAACTGGTAGACTCTTACTATTAAAAAAATTTTTTTGTTGTTGAATTATAGTTGATTTACAATGTTGTGTTAGTCTGGTGTACAGCAAAGTGATTCAGTTACATATGTGTATATAGATGTGTATATGTGTGTATGTATATTCTTTTTCATATTCTTTTATATTATGGTTTATTGGTTTATTATAGGATATTGGGTATATTTCCCTGTGCTATATAGTAGGACCTTGTTGTTTGTATCTGCTAATCCCAAACTCCTAATTTATCCCTCCCCCATCACCTTTCCTCTTTGGTAACCATAGGTTTGTTTTCTATTGGTAGCTCTTGCTATTAAATCCCAAGTTTGGTCCTTTAGCTTTTCCTGTTCTCCCACTTCGGGAAAGAAGGGAATAAAAGCCTTTGTAAGCTACTAAAGATGCCCTATGGCCTTCCCATTCTGCTTTCAATTGCTTGTTAATTGTCTTCAGCTTGTCATAATCTCTTATAGGAGTCAATGTAATTTAATAACTACCAGCCACTTCCATTGACTTTATGTGCATTCTGTCCCTATACTTTTCAAACCTCTGAATCATATCACACTGGCCAAAATGCTCTTCTTCGGAGAGTACATCTTCTCCACAAGTACAGTTTTCCAAGTTTTAGCCATTGGGCCAATGCTTCGAGATGGGCGTACCTGTGCCATGCATCTCACCTGGGATGGGCCCTTATTGCTATCCGGTTAGTAAGTTTGCTATCCGGTTAGGAAGTTATCTAGTCCCAAAGCCTCATTTTACTGACTGCTTTCTTGGACCACTAACTGTCTACTATGTTACTTGGATTCTCTGAGAAACAGTTGCTGAGTCAGAATTGGGATGTAACAAATTTATTGGGGATTAACAGCTATGAGAGGAAAAGGGAGAAAATAGCACTGCGTGGTGACAAATAGGATTACAATGCAAATTTGACAAGTCTCTCAGCCCAATGAAGCCTAAAGCAAAGATTGCTAGTTTTACAGGAGTCTTGCATTGCATATTACCATGGGTCCTTTACCATGGTCTTGCTCAGAATTTGTCTAATGCCACCTTGAGAAGGACATGACCTGCGTGCAAAAGCTGAGGCAGACATGAAGAAGCTGACTCCCTTAGACTGACAGCTAACTGTATTCTTTGGTGCTGGATAAAGTGTTCCTTCTTGAAAAGGAGTGTGAGTAGCACATCTCCATGCCTCTAGTAAGATGTCTTGGTGGTCTAGCATTCTATGGCACACACTTTCATCCTGAACTCTAGGAACTCTAATTCTGCTAATTATAACAGAAAAAGCAACTTAGTAATGGAAAAGCATAATTATTGACAAATATTAGCATAATCTAGCAATATTTAGGTCCACAAGTTTAGGTACAACTAGATACTTTATTCCTACACTAAACTACTGTTTCCTATTCAAATTTCATAGCTGAAAGAAAACTGTCTCTCTCCCCCAACTTTGGAACTAAATGAGTCAAGAATCCTAGGTTTACTTGTGACTTCTGAAGATTCTCCATGTGGATGTTTTTAAATAGTGGTGTTTTTTTACTCAGCTTTGTCTTTTCCTCACTTAAATGCTGGGGTAATTCTCTGTATTTATTACAGTACTTTCTTTTCTCTTCTGGCTTTGCAGAGAGAAATTATAATTGCTAGGTAATGATTGCGGGGGTTTGGTCATATTCCATGGTATCTCACCAGGGACCCTCCAGAGAGTGCAGGACAATGGGAATTCTCTCCCATCCCAGCTAGGAGCCTGCAGGGGAACTTCCTCCTGACCATTCACTCTTTCAGCAGACATTGCTGAACATTTTGCCTCCCTAGCTTTTACCCCCCCCACACTTTTAATGAAGAGCTTTTTTAATGCTAATTTATATTTAATATACAATTTCTTTAATAGAATGTTAAATTTTGCAACTTTCATTTTCTGACATAGTTACTTTTAAAGCAATTATGACCTCTTTACGGGGAAGAAAAAGCATCTAAAAGAAATCTAATTAACATTTAGATTTTTGGGTTTCTTTTATTAAAACTGATTTTTGAACCTTTGAATTAATGACATCTTTGTGACCAGAAAAGGGCTGTACAAGGAAATAGTGAGCAATTCTGGATTTGGGCAGTGATTAGAAAGAAGAATGAAAATAAATACAAATTATAATATTTTGTTTTTCTCTTTGTACATGGATGTTTTCTAAGACAATAAAAAATAATGACTTCATAGCCAAGGGCAAAGTTTGATACCAAGTTGAGAATCATAAATACAGATAGGAATGTTGAAATGGGAATTGAGAATATTAAAGGAACTCGATAGTGTGTGCATGTATGTGATAACTTCTACCTTTGAACCTGCATTTTTAGAACTTCTTATCAAAGGGCATTTATTACAGCATTGGATTAGGTCATTGCAACTACTGTATCCTTTTGTTTTCAATAAACGTCATCCATGTCAAAACAATTATTGTCCCACCTTTAAATTGCTTTTAAAATGATTGGGAACAAAATTATTTTTCATGAAACCCTAGTAAAAAAGCTGATATGTATATTTTTGTCCCACAGTTAAGAAAAATAAAAGATTAAGTACTGTACTGAATAATTATAGGAGAATTAGGATTAGTAATAATTTCCTAGTTTGTATTTTTCCAAATAATCATACTGTCTTTTAGAATTCTCATTATATGTTCATTAATTTTTTCTAATTCTTGTTAAATAACTTCTACTGTTGCAGATGTATTTAAGTACTCAACATAATTTAAAGGATAAGATGGAAGTTATTAACTAGTGATAGCTTGCTAGAGAAATACATATTTAACTTCTGTTTTTAAAAACACCTTTTTTGACCTGTTTAGACTTTGTGTAAAAATCACAAATAAGGGTATTTAAATTTTAACCCTAACCTTAACGTAACCCTTAATATGATGTTATTGAAAATGTACCTTAATTGTACCTTTAAGTACAATTAAGTATTGACCTTTAAGTATTGACCTTTAGGTGTATAAAACATAATATTCCTCCTATGCTTAAAGCGAGTGATCTAAATTATGTAATTCTATCTACTAGACATTAGAGAAAGGGGAAAAACTATGAGAGATTTTGGGGAATTCATAGCTTTCATTGTTCTGGGAGTGTTCTATTTATCAAGGAAAACTATCACGCTCTTCTTAGTATCCTAATAATTACCTTAATGCTGGATTTCTCAAAGCAATTGTGGAGATTGCTCTTTTCTGACGTTTTTGTGGGAACACATAATCTTCTACGATATGAAGAAATGTAAATGTTTTTTATCATTGCATCCCCCTTTTCAGAGATAATGAATGCCATGGTAACTTATTTTCTAGAGAGCCCTCGATTAATATTTGAATAAATGGATTATTAGCTATCAGTTTCTCTTTCCACATTTTTCCAGAATTTAAGGACTAAACATAGATAACTCAAACACCTCTGGTCTATAGATTTTTTTTTATAGGTATAGGATAATTTCCTTATCATTTTTATTAAGAGGAAATGCAGGATTTGGGGAAGATAGTGGAGGCTTCTTTTTGTTCATACTTTTTCTATTTTGCTTTTCTTGCCAGGGTCTGTGAGGCACTTCATGAGTTGTCATTTTACCATTAAACCAGAGACCAAGGAGGTACATATTTTATTTGAACATGTTATGTCTAAAATTTATGTGAGTGGTATGAGTATTTCTGATGCCTAATTTATAGCCAAACTTTGATGAATCACACAATCCATAGCTTTTCACCATTGGTGGCTAATGGCTAGGGCTGTTTTCCCTATTTAGTACTTAATAATGAATAAGACTATCACAAACAAATTTATTTGTGATGATGTTGCTGCCAAGAAGGTTTTTAATGACTACAGTGAAAGTATTTTTTGAAACCATTTTGTTTTTCAATAAAACACAAATGTAGCTTTGTACAAATTCTCACTGTCTAATAAAACACAAATATGATTCAACTTTTAATTTATGAAGTGGTAATTGATAAACTTTTACTACAAAAAAATAGAAAATCAAAGGTTATAAGACCCTGTAATAAACAGAATTTTACATGGTTAGTAGTATGTGTGACGTATGTTGAAAATTTTAAAATACTTAACTATTAATATTTTTACTTGGAGACATTTAATACTACTACATAATTTTGCTTACTGTCTTAGGTGTCAATATGTTTATTAAATTTAACTTGAACCACAACAAATATAAAACACTTCGGGTTTATCTTAACTTTTCCCATCATTTAAATTGTTGTCTTATAAAGCAGATTATATTGTGATTTATAATTTCTTTCTCCTCAGTATAACATTAATTGTATAATTCAATTTACATGAAATATGTTGCATTCATTCAAAAACTTTCTCTAATCTCTTTTTCTGCTTAGCAAGATCTCTAACTATGAGTTTGCCCTTTAAAACAAAACAAAACAAATTTAAAATTCAAAGCAAAACACAACAAAAGAAACAAATTAGGAAAGTATTTTTTTCTTGGCAAGAGATCTTTTTGTGAATATTTGGCTTAGGACAATATTGAAAGTTGCAACATATTATTCTTCTGGGGCAAGGGCTTCCCTCTTCCTTCCTCCAAAGTAATTCTGGGTGCTGGTTCTGCTGTCTGTTTATTTTTATGCAGTGATGATAGCACATCTTTATGTTGACCAATCATTGACAAAAACCATTTTTAGGTAAACAGTGACAGTTGTGTTAGCAAATCTGTGTCTGTAAATTTAATCTATAATGTCAGTTTTTCTTTGTTACTATCTTCCAAATATCCCATGTGCTTTTTACTTTGTCCCACTCCCAAAGTGTAAATTACTTTAGTTCCTGAAATGACTGTAACCCTTTTGAGATGCGTTTATTCCATCAAATGCTAGGAGACAGGAATTCTTAGCTACTGTCTACTTATCCTATCCTCCAAGCTCCCAATTCTCACTTAACTTGATATTACCAATGTCTTTTTATACATGGCATTGCAACATACTGTCCCTTTTGGGGAAAAATCAATTTAATCAATATCTCTGCTGATGTGTTAGCTTTATGTTGCATCAAGTTTAGAAATTATTTGGAGGTTTATTGACATGTTTAGTCATGTTGGCCTTTTGAAGGTGTATGTACGAAGTGCATGCTCAGCGGTAAAGAGATTTGCTAAAAGGAAGGAGCACATAAATATTTTGACTTTTACATTGTGCTTATGTAGGTTAGCATGAAAGACCAGAAACTGCAGTCATGTTGTTGACTAAGACCTGCTCTTTTGGAGTGGGGAACCTAAAATTGTTATGATGACTTAGGAGTAGTATATAGGCATTTGCCATTTATAAAAGATTTTCAACTTCATGAAGTGCTCTGCCAATAGTTGTTAAGCATTAAGAAGACTCCTGCAAGCGGTATTTTAGAATAGATGGGCTTTTCTCCTTTCTGAAACTCTTTGAGAACGTAAAAATGTAGAAGATAGAAAGATTTTAGAGGTTTACCATATTTTAACTGATTGATAGTAACATTTATTTTTCATACATCATTATGTCCATTTTGAGCAGTCTCATCTCACTGGTATATAAACATGGACTTTTTTTTTCTACTCCTACTGTAGTCTCTTAACTCCCTCTGCATTTTCTGTTATGTGTTGGCTCCTTTAATGATGTCCCATTTTGATTCCACAAAGTTTGACTTAATTTCAGGGCCTGAAGAATTGAGAACTGTCTCTTTTGATTCAGAGCTTCCTTCCTCTTCCACTCTGTCCCACAGTCATGCTCAGTGCAAGCTACACTAGTGGCTTGGGGTGCATGGGCTTTTTCACAATGTGTAACCTTGCCCCCGTAACCTGCCCTATGTCTTTCCTGGCTTATCCCTCTTGTGTTTGTGGAGTGGGAGGAGAGGGACAGTTTTCTCCTTATGGGCTTTTGCTTGGTAATACCATTTTTTTTCTTTGGTGGGTTGTGGCTGCTCTTTGGCATTTCTATCAGGCTGCTTGTGGCTTGATGTGACTGGATGGCAGTACCTACAGCTCCTCTAATAAGGCACTCAATCTTGAGCAGCTTTGTAGATTTCAACATCTTCGGTTACATCTCCTATTAGCCCCCAGCTAGTGTTTCTGATTCAGGCACTGCTTTCCCCACCTTCAAAGTATCCTGTCAGGCTTCAAGAATACAAAATCTGATTTACCCACTGGGCTCCAAGGCTGGGGTGTGGACGTATGCTGGCCATCTGTCCTCTATCAGCATTGAAGGAATTACTAGTAACATTTTCCTAATAGTATGCTGTAATGCCTGCATTATTTGACTAGGAAAAGTTATCAATCAGCACTTCACCCCTTTAATACTCTATGATAAGGTAGGCACTAGAGAAGAGAGAATGGCTACATTAGAAAGTAATCACTTTCAATAAAAATACAGGAAAGGCAGTTAAGTATTCATTCTAACATATTCCTTTACTCCCTTTTGTTTTTTTCTGAAGTGATTTTTTTTAAAATTCTATTTGAGCACTGCTTCCCAGAACTTTCCCAGTTTTTGTTCTCCACCTTGTTGAATTTGACTTTTGCCAGATCTCTATAAGGTAGACAAGATCAGTTCTAAGAAAGTAAGGTCTATAAAAATGGCCACAGATTTTTTTATTAGCTCTTCTAAGCCAAATTCATCTTTATATAGCTATCCAAACTTAGGTTTGCAAAGACTTATTAAGATTTGGAAAATATTACTAAATATGTGTGTCAGTAGGTATTATAGATGATGTAGGACTCATGAAGGATTCAGGTGTCTTTATTTTAATGCCTTTTTCCCCACCCCCTGAGTAAAAACTTGAGAGATGATTGAACAGAGGAGTATTCAAGTCCACATAAATCCTATATTACTAGAGACAACTTGTATTAACAACTCAAAATACATGGGGTTTTCTGTATGGAGGATGCTTTTTTTTCCCCTTATTGAGTTTTGTGGCAGGAGGGCAAAAAAATAAAAGCTGGATGACTCAATCCTAGAATTCACCAAACCCAGCTATAGAGAAAGGTTCTATCCAGAGGGATCACATAGCTCAAGGCATATCCTTGGGGCTCACTTAGCAAGTTCATGGAAGTCCAGAACTAGGAGGCTGAGCATAAAGAATTAAAGGTGTGGTCTTCATCCAGAAATAGGATGGGAAGATGGCCATGGGCAGAAGTCATTGTATGGTAGGAAGTCTGCCAGGGTGGTCTAGCCCTAGAGAAGATTTAAACAGAGTGTGAAGGGTTCAGTTTTACAGGGGGACCTGGGTAACAGGCATGCTAACTGAGGTCACCATGGAAGAGAAATGAAAGCCAAAGTCCAATGGGACAATGAGTGAGTGAAGAGCACTTGTTCTGGGCCCATACATATGCCCAGGTAAGCCTTGGCCATGACATTTCCTCTGGGTCTGGTGGACAGGTATAAAGAGACCCCAGCGGTTCAAGTCTGTGAAATGTGACTTCATTCCTAGCCTGACTGGTATGTTGGACAACAGGTGGTAATATTATCCCTGTCCTTTTCATTATGGCCCTGAGACAAGGTTAGACCTAAGCCTACAGATGGGCTCATGGGGAAATCTAGATGAGAGGTAGGAGGGAAGGCAGAGGGAGGAAAACAACCTGAGTTAAAAGATGAAATTCTCTTCTTAGATTTTGGTTTCATTTGGGATAAAAATGTTCACAAATGTCTGAAGTTGACCAAGGAGGTAAAACTTTATTTGGCCTTAGGATATAATCTTAAATATTATTTCCTCAGGGGAAAACAGCTTCAGGTGAATACTCCTCGGTAACTGGAGGACAGTGGAAAGCAATAACTTAAAGCAATTACTCTGGTAGGAGTTCCTGTCATAACAATAAAGTTAGAAAAATGACATAATACATTATTATCCAGTTATTGGTGGGTGAAGTCTGAGATGCCTGGGCTATGCAAGAGTGAGCATACATAAGTAGGATTTTCTTAGTAACCATTTTAGCTGACTTTCATTTGTTTTCATCTTCAGTTGGTCAGTTCTTGGCTATAGATTTGTTAGAAAAATTTCCCTACAATTCAGTAGTATCAGTGTTCATCTATGTTATGAGAATCACAGGCACATTTAGACTTACTCTCTCCTTGTCTGTTTCATTAAATAACTATTTAACAATTTTTTCTATTTCCTTTAATTTTGTATCTATGAGATCATGGATGTTCACTAAACTTACTATGGTAATCACTATGATGTATATAAAGCAAATCATTATGCTGTACACAGTATACAGTGCTGTTTGTCAATTATATCTCAGTAAAACTGGAAGAAAAAATATTTAAATAACATGCATTTAGAGTGTTAATCCAGTATTAGTGTTATCATTCAAAGAAAATGATGAGGAAACTAAGTTAAAACTTAGTTTCAACATGAGCAATTTTTTAAGAAAAATAGGATGATGAATTTGAGGATGGTAATAAGAATATTTTTTAGTGTGTCCTGTCTGAAGAAATGGCTGTTAGATTTATAAGTGCCAAATTGTTTTACTAATAAGTGTGTTTTGTTCGGTTTTAAAGAAAAAGAACAGGTACAGTCATCAAAATATTATTTCTGCCTTTTTGAAAAAAGTACGTTTGAACTTCCCCACCTTAAAAAACAAAACCAAACCTTGTAAACTACCAGATATTAACTATTTTAGGAGGTTTGCAACATCTCCAATTTCATGCCATTATTTGAAGTCTTTTCTTCCCCCTAGATCCTACTTTATTTCACAGCACTGGGCTGTGAGAACTGCTGAAAACCAACAGGTTCACTTGATTGTTTTTGTCCACCTAAATTATCATTTGGAAAACCCTCAAACCAAAAGATTTGTTAGCTAATCCCTAGTTTCTTGTGATGATGGAGTCTTTCAAGTTTTAGAACATTACGTTAAATTTTGTAAGATAAATGGAAGGCAGATGTATATGTATTTGCCATCATGTTAATTAAGAAGGACAAACTAGAATTAAGAAATTCATAGTTTTCTTAACCAATAGTTGTTGTTTTCTAAATTTAAAGAATTAATTTTATACCAACAGAATTCATGAGATCATGATGAAATATGAAATGGTGAACACCAAGGGTTAGGAAAAAGTTCCATTACATTAAGTTTGGAAGCAGAATTCTTGAATTAAAAGCAAACAAAAAAGACTTTGTTCAGTGCCTGTTACCTCACAATGCCTAATTGCTCCTTGATCTGACTTCTGGAGGCTCTCAGGGAAGAGAAAGAACAAGGATTCAGAGATGGTGTGAGAGAGTTATGCTGAATAATGTTTGGGGTTATAGGAGATGTCTTACTGGGTAGAAAAAGAGTTAAAATCTGTATTTGCTGATTTTTTGCTAACTTAATTCAGTACTAGGTACAAGTAAACTTCAAAGTAAGCTTTTGGGTAGCTGGAAAAATCATCATGTCTCTTTGATTAAAGAAAACAAAACAAAAACTGTCATCAGACAGAACCACAATAGAGTTTTAAGAGTCAACTTAATTCATTAGAAAGCTTTTGTCTGTGATGCTTTTATTATTAACTCAAGTGCTCAATACATGTTGTTGGGTAATAATTGGAAATTGAGAAATATTAAAAAATAATAAAATGTTCAAATTGTGGTTGTTTACTTTAAAGTCCTCTGCCAAATACCTTTAGATTATACTGACTAGAGTTTAGAATTTCAAATGGCCTCTTATGGGTTTTGTTGTTGTTTTTGTTTGCTTGCTTTTTTTCTCTATAACAAAATTATTTAATTTTTCCAATTATGTAATATATATTTATAGGATTCAAAATTCAGACTACAAAGTTCAGAAAACATTTACCTCTTCCTCCTGAACCTCAAACATTTCTCCTCTTCCCACAGGCAACCACTGTATTTCCTTTGATATATTTTGTGTATGTTATATACCATCTACACACACTTCCCCCCCCTCATTTTTAGGTGAAATTGGTAGGATCCTATACTCTTATTAAGCTTCAAAAAATCTTGGAGATCTTTCCATATAAGAGCACCCTTATTAATTCTTATGGATGCCTATTATTTCATTGTATAAATATATAACTTATTTGACCAGTTCCTTATTTTTGTACATTTAGATTATTTCTAAACTTTTGCTGTCACAAAACATATAGCAGCAAATAATCTGCATATAATTTTTTTCTTTCTGTGTATACCTGTGAGATGTTCTTACAAGAAAAATTTCTGGTTTAAAAGATATGTACATTTTAATATAATACATATTGCCTGTAGATGTACAAATTTACACTCCTATCCACAATTTTTGAGAGTAACTATTTGTGATAGTGTCTGAACTCAGTGAGGAAATGACGTATTAATAAATAATGTTGAGAAAACTGGGAAGCTTATGAAAAACATTGGATGTAGATCTGGACTTTGAGTTGTATGTCATTTATGTATTTGCTATTCATGGGTCTATGATCATGCAATTTTAATTATTTACATTATTTTATGTCTTAAATCTGATAGAGCTACGACCCTCTCCTAACTCTCCTTTTTCTGATTTTTCCAGATACTGTTTTTTTAAAAAATTTAAATTAACTTTAAATCAGCTTGTCTATTCCCCCCCACAAAATGTTGATGCTTTTATTTAATTGCATTAGATTTATCAATTAGCAGAATTTGACATTTTATTTTTTTATTTTTTTAGATGTTGGGGGTAGGAGTTTATTAATTAATTTATTTATTTTTGCTGTGTTGGGTCTTCATTTCTGTGCAAGGGCTTTCTCTAGTTGTGGCAAGCGGGGGCCACTCTTCATTGTGGTGCGCGGGTCTCTCACCGTCGCGGCCTCTCTCGTTGTGGAGCAGAGGCTCCAGACGCACAGGCTCAGTACTTGTGGCTCCGGGGCATGTGGGATCTTCCTAGACCAGGGCTCGAACCCGTGTCCTCTGCATTAGGAGGCAGATTCCCAACCACTGCGCCACCAGGGAAGCCCCAGAATTTGACATTTTATATGCTTGTTCAGGTCTCCTGTGTTTTCAAGGAAATTTAATGTATCCTCATGGATATCTGTATGTTTCTTAAATCTTTTAAAGCTATTTTCTGTTGCTATTATAAATATGCCTTAACTTGCATTTTTCTTTTTTCATATAAGCACTGTATGTATATACTAGTTTTGTACCATACAAACTTACTAATTGCCCATATCACCTGTGGTAGTTTTTCAGCTACAGTAGTTTCAGTTTTTCAAGCCTGAATCTGTCAGGTTTTCAAGTTATCCAATGTCATCCACAATGTCAATCTTTTTAGTTGTTTCTGACTTTTTTTTTAACTTGATGTTTTTCCTTTAATTCAGTCAAACAATGATGAGAGTGGATATCATTTTTATTTCTGCCTTTAGTGGGAAAACACATACTATTTCTCTATTAGATATGGTGCTGGTTTTGAGGTTGAGGTATAAAATCTTTCCATTCCTATTTTATTGATATTTAAAATATTTAATGATGAATGTATCAAATGCTTTTCCAGAATCTATAATGATAGTATGTAATTTCCCCTAATATCTAATATTGAAACATCCTTACATTCTCCTTGGCTGTGTTTTGTGTAATGTATGCAGGTTTTTGTTTCCTATTTTTAATTTACTTTTCATCAATATTTATATGAGATTAGTCTGTAGCTTTGTGTGTGTGTGTGTGTGTGTGCATCTTCTGAGCTTTGACAAAGTTATTATTCACAATCTAGTATGTTTTTCTTATTTTCTTGTGCTCTAAGTTTAAATGGCTTTGGAATTACTGGCTTTTTAAAGGCTTCATGGACTACCCCAATGAAACCATGTGCAAATTAGTTCATTGAAGTTTTCTGTATTTTTCCATTGGTAATTTGTCTATTTAGATTTACTGTGTTTTCTGGTGTCAGTTATTATAAATGGTATAATTTTTTTCCAGAAAATCATCCATTTCATGCAGGCTTAAAAATATATTTAGAACCACAGGGACATATCTCTTCACACCCATTAGGATGACTATTCTAAAACAGAAAATAAGAGTGTTGGAGAGGATATGGAGGAATTGGAACTCCATGCAATTTTGAACTGTTTCTTGATTCTCCCAATCCTTTATTCCTACCATCTACCCGATATTATGTGCCCTTTCTCTATTGATTGATTGATTGATTTTTGCCTGACTGACTCCTATTAAATCTTTACAACTTGGCTTAATTGTTATTCCCTTCAGGGAAATATCTGACTATCACCCATACCTGCTCTTGCTGCTTTTCTTTATTTCTCTAATACTCAAGCATTACTTGCTATCAATGGGCTTACCACCTTGCATGATAATAATTATTTTGTCACCAGGGGCTCTTCAGAGGCTAGATTCATGTTAGGTGTAACTTTTTACACCTAACTTTTAGAAAGTTCTTAGTAAAATTTGTTGAAATAAACTCAGACTTTTCATTCTTTATTATCCCCTTAAACTTAGGTCAGGAATGCTCCCAAGTAATGACTACTTGTGTCAACTCCTTTCTTATCCTGTGGGTACCACCTGAGGTTGAGTACTTATTACATTTCATTTGGACTCTGCAGAGCTCCATGCTCCAGCATTCCCATAATGCTCCAGTCATTCCCATAATCATACCTTAGTACCACATTAAAAAAATAACAATTCTTACTTTAAAAACCTTTACTACCTCCCTGTATGTAATGAAATGTGAACTCTGTAGCCTTATTTCAGGACAATTCCTCATTTGACCTGAATTTTGCAGCTTTATTTCCAAAGGATTTCTCCTCATTGATTCTATATCCCCATGCAACTTGAACTATTGTTTCCTTTAATGAATCCTGAACAACCCCACACTGCCCTACATTTGTATAAACTTTTTCCTTTCCTTAGGATGCCTTTGCAGTTATCTATACTGACCAGTATCCTATCTATACTTCAAGCTCCAGTCCCAACACTGTCCCCTATGTGTAACATCAATAAAGTCAGTAAGTGTCCCCACAGTCCCTGGTGCACTATGGATGCTTCCTTCCCAGTTCTCCTAATCTGCTCTTTTCTGATCATCTGCAGGACTTTGTACTACTAGCATGGCATTTATTTCATTTCATCATGTATTATAGTTCATCATGTAAATGTCCATGTATCCTTTTGAATTGCTAATTCCTTAAGGACAGGAATTATTTTTCTCCACATGTCACAAAAGCTAATCAATATGTATTGGTTGTATCAATGAATAAAAATGATTAACAACTTTCCATTTTAGATTTATGTCCTATATTTTTTCTTATCAACCTGAAGACAAAGTAGATTCTTTAACCCAGTATTTCCTTGTTTTCATCGCTGTCTAATTTCCTTAATAGAAGGTGACTTGAACATAAGTGAATATGTGTGTTCTTTTAAGGAAGAAATTTTTCAAATCAAATCCTTTGCATCTAGATCTTTTTGATTTTCATAGTTTTATTATATACATGTGAAATTTTCTGTTCTTTAGAAAGGTCAAGCTATGATTTTAGATACAAAAGGGTCTTTTCTCTATTTTCTCCAGATTTTCTATTTAGAATTCCTTTTAAAGTCCATTTCATCTGTTCCAAAAAATTTACTCAATTTGTTTGTTATAAAAATATTTCCCCAATATTGAACTTTGCTTTTGGACCAAAGTTAAAAATAGTCTGGAGAATGTGGGAAAGGAAATTCTTTAATTTCAGTGTTATTACTGTAAGCATGGTAGTAGAGTTAAAATGATCTGTTTCTTGGAATTTAAAAAATATTTTCCATGTTTTTTTTTTTTTTTTTTTTTTTTTTTTTTGCGGTACGCGGGCCTCTCACTGTTGTGGCTTCTCCCGTTGCGGAGCACAGGCTCCCGATGCGCAGGCTCAGCGGCCATGGCTCACGGGCCCAGCCGCTCTGCGGCATATGGGATCCTCCCAGACCGGGGCACGAACTCGTATCCCCTGCATCGGCAGGCGGACTCTCAACCACTGCGCCACCAGGGAGGCCCTTCCATGTATTTTTATGACTCTGTTATTCATTTTAAAATCCTTACATGTACTGATAGTCTCTATCAGCCAATAAGTATCTTTCTCCACAATTTGCCTAATCCCATTTGAGAGAAAAATAATTTTTCCAATGGGGTCAGTGATGAAATCAAAAAACATGTTCTTGGTTATATGTAGAACCTCATCTTGGACTACTTTATTCCTGTTCTTGGAATAGTTAGTGAGGAATTATTTCCAGGTGAAACATAAAGGGATTACTTGTTTATCCATGCCCTTTACTGAGTTTCCATCAGATCAATATACGAGATCCTTTTGACTTTAACACTGTAACATTAATTCCAACATTAAAATCAAAGTAATTTTATATATAGAATCTGCCTGCACCCGAAAAGTTTTCTGGACTCTCCTCCAGGAAAAGTAATGTAACTACTATCAATTGAATGCTTACCATATGCCGTGTTTAAGCCAACTGTCTTACAAGTAATTAAATTAATTCTTAGATAGTAGTTCCTCCTTATCCATGGTTTTGCTTTCTTTGGTTTCAGTTACCTGTGGTCAACCAGTCTGTAAAACTATTGAATTAAAAACTTCAGAAATAATTCAGAAGTTTTACATTGTGCGCCATTGTTAGTGGCATGATGAAATCTTGTACCTTCCTGCCTCCGTCCTGCTTGGGACAGGCATCGTCTCTTTAATTAACTGAGATGGCCTCTGCACAGTATCTCACGCAGTGCTTGGGTTCAAGGAAACCTTAATTTATACAATAATGGCCCCAAAGCACAAGAGTAATGATGCTGGCAATTCAGATACACCAAAGAGAAGCCATAGAGTGCTGATGTTGCTAAGATCTATGGTAAGAATGAATCTTCAATCCCTGAAAGTGTGTAAAAGGAAAAAAGAAATTCGTGCTAGTTTTGCTGTCTCACCTCAGTCTGCAAAAGTTATGGCTACAGTGGGTGATAAGTGCTTTTGTTCAGATGCAAAAGGCATTACATCTTTAAAATAAGATATTTTATTTTTATTTTGTGTTGAAGTATAGTTGATCTACAATATTGTAATAGTTTCAGGTATCAGCTGTATCAGCAAAGTGATTCAGTTATACACATATAAATATTTTTTCCTGATTCTTCTTTGTTATAGGTTATTATAAGATATTGAATATAGTTCCCTGTGCTATAGAGTAAATCTTTGTTGTTTATTTTATATATAGTGGTGTGTATCTGTTAATCCCATACTCCTAATTCATTCCTCCCCCACTTTCCCCTTTGGTAACCATAAGTTTGTTTCCTATGTCTATGAGTCTGTTTCTGTTTTGTAAATAAGTTCATTTGTATTTTCTAGAGTCCACATATAACTGATATCATATTATATTTGTCTTTCTGGCAGACTTACTTCACTTAGTATGATAATTTCTATGTTCATCCATGTTGCTGCAAATGGCAATATTTCATTCTTTTTATGGCTGAGTAATATTCCGTGGTATATATATACCACATATTTTTCCTTTCATCTGTTGATGAACACTTAGGTTGCTTCTGTGTCTCGGCTAACACAATAATATATTTTGAGAGAGAAGCAGATTACATTCAAATAACTTTTCTTACAGTGATTTGTTATAATTGTTCTATTATATTATCATTAATCTCTTGCTGTGCTTAATCTATAAATTTAAACTTTATCATAGGTATGTGTGTATAGGAAAAAACACAGCATATACAGGGTGTAGGTCAAATAGGAAAGAACTGAAATAATTAGTGATATTCAGTCTTCCAAACCACAAGCACAATATATCTGTTTATTTAGGCCTTCTTTAGTTTATCTTGGCAATGTTTTGTGGTTTTTACTGTACAGATTTTGTACATTAAATACTTTGTTAAAATCCATCCCTAAATATGTCATATTTTTAATGCTATTGGCAATAATTTTAAAATTTCAGTTGTTTGCTGCTAATATGTAAAAATACAATTGACTTTTGGTAGATTGACCTTTTTATACTGTGACCTTGCTAAATTCACGTATTAACTTTAGAATCTTTTCTGTAGGTTCCTTAGGATTTTCTGTTTTAGGCGTTGGCAAACTGTAGCCTAAAGGTCAAATCCAACATACTGTCTAATTTTGTTAAGTGAAGTTTTATTGGAACACAGCCATGCCCATTCATTTACATATTGTCTAGAATGTTAGAGTTCTGACTACAATAATGGAATAGAATAGTCACAAAAGAAACCTATGACCTATGGACATATTCATAGGGAATCCATGGATTAAGGTATGGATTCTTAGGGACTTACTTTTAGAATTTGGTTACCATAGATAGGATTGTGTTTAAATCTGCTGTCTTGCTACTTGCATTTTATTTGTGCCATCTTTGTGTGTTCATGTCCATGTGTGCACATGCACACGTGTGTTTAACAGACTTTATATTTTATAGTAGTTTTAGGTTCACAGAAAAATTGAGCTGAAGGTACAGAGATTTCTCCTTTATCTCCTGCACCCACACATGCATAGTCTCCCCATTATCAACATCCCTTACCAGAGTGGTAGATTCTTATAATTCACGAAGCTCCACTAATACTAATTAGTTACACTAATACTCTGGATGATTATCATCCAGAGTTCATAGTTTTACAGTAGAGTTCATTCTCGGTTTGTTAGGGTTCACTCTGGGTGCTTACTCAAGAATTTGCAGTATATGACTTTAACTTATCACAGCCTACCTTCAAATAGTATACTTTATGCAGAATATGAGAACCTAAGAACAGTACATGTCCCGTGAATTTTATGTTAGGTGCTGGATTTCTTTGTATTTCTCTGTTATTTTCAGGCTTTGTTGTGTGATGTTACTGGGTTAGTTCGAATCCCTTTTACCTTTTCAAGGCTTATTTTTATTATTTTCCAAAACATATTTGTCTAGAACAGACATTAGTTGAAGTTTAATTTGGTTCCATCCTAAGTCTTGAATTTCTTTTTCGGTGGTTTCTTTTTCTGTCTGCACTTTCATTGAGATATTTTTCTATTGATTTGTCTTCAAATTCACTAATATAGTTTTCTGTTGTTTCTAGTTTGGTGTTAAGACTATATAATGCTTTCTTAAGTTCAGATAATATATTTTGTAATTCTAGAATGTCCATTTTACTTTTTTATAGATTTAAATCCACTATTGAAAATCTGTATTCTCTTATCCGTTTTGTCCATCTCTCAAATACATTAATCATAGTTATTTTACATTCTCCATCTGTTAACTACTTTCTGATTCTATTTTATTTGTCAATTATTAGACTTTTAAAATTCTCTTTTTTTTTTTTCTTTGCGGTACGCGGGCCTCTCACTGTTGTGGCCTCTCCCATTGCGGACCACAGGCTCCGGATGCGCAGGCTCAGCAGCCATGGCTCACGGGCCCAGCCGCTCCGTGGCATGTGGAATCTTCCCGGACTGGGGCACAAACCCATGTCCCCTGCATTGGCAGGTGGACTCTCAACCACTGCACCACCAGGGAAGCCCTAAAATTCTTAACATTTAGTAATTTTTGATTGTATAACTAACATTGTGTGTATGTTCAAGATGCTCAGAATTATGTTCTAAAAAATGCTACATTTTGTTGTAGCAGGGAGTAAAATTGCTTGTGGATCACCTTTATTTTGCCAAGGTAGTTTTCAGCTTTGCAAGGGCAAGTCTATTTCAGTTTTGCTCCTGGCCCTTGTACCTAGGGGGAGATTTTTACCCACATTCTAGAAGGTGGCATATCTGGAATCTCAGTTGAATGCTCTAGTCTGTTACTCTTGTACCTGAACTCCATGGCCTTGGAAATCTTTGCTCTGATTACCAGCATCCCAGTGACTATCTTGCTTGGGTTTCCAAAGCTTTTCCTTCCATAAGTGCATCTTAGAGGGTAACTAAGGGCCAGAGGGGAAATTTTACACACATTATTAAGGCTCCTTCTCTTTAGTTTTTTCTCTCCAGCCATTCCATTCCAGTTTTCTTGGCTGCCCTGAACTTTGATCTCTGTTTCTTCTGTCCAACAAGACTGTTGTCTTTACTTAGGCTGTATTTCCCTCAGCTGTGGTTTGGAAAATGCCCGGAGGAAGAAATCTGGGGTTATGTGACGTTTAATTTGTTTGCCTCTTTTCTCTCAAGGACCATAGCCCTGCAGTGGCTGCTGTCCAGTGCCTGCAAACAGTTGTTATATATGTTTTGTCTAGATTTTATACTTGTTTATAGCAAGAAGTTAAGTCCAATAATAGCTACTCCATTATGGATGAAACTAGACCATGACCATGTTATTTCTTTTTATTTCTCTTTGTACCATCTCTTGCTTTTAAGATACCTTTGTTCTACCATTTCAATGATCAAGACCTAATCAGGCCTTTATTTTCCCTTCAGTCATTCTTTGACCAGCTGCAGATGCTTTCTCCAGGTTTAGCTTCTGAAGCTACACTTTTGGTATGTAAGAAGTGTAAAAGGGATCACCTAACAAAGAACCTCTGTTTCATGGAAAAAGCTTGTGTTCTAGACTTGTGAGAATAGCCAGCTTTGATTTTTCTATTTCCTACTACTTCTCCTTGTTAATCTACTGGCTTCTATTGGATATGATGAAGTCATTGGCTTCCTGGTTCCTACTTGAATTCCTAGCTTGCCAGATCTTATGTTATTAAACAGCAACTGAGGGCTTCCCTGGTGGCACAGTGGTTGAGAGTCCGCCTGCCGATACAGGGGACACGGGTTCGTGCCCCGGTCTGGGATGATCCAACATGCCGCGGAGCGGCTAGGCCCGTGAGCCATGGCCACTGAGCCTGTGCGTCCAGAGCCTGTGCTCCACAATGGGAGAGGCCACAACAGTGAGAGGCCCGTGTACCGCAAAATAAATAAATAAATAAATAAAAACAGCAACTGAATCTTGTACAGAAACTGCCTCATCTTAGGCTCGCACCTCTTCTGTCAACCTGTAGTGACCTCTGCTCTAATGTTAACAGAAAATGAATACAGTTGGCGCTCCATATCTCTGGGTTCTGCATTTGCAGATTCACTGAGAATCGAAAATGTTTAAAAAATTTTCTAGAAAATTCCAAAAAGTAAAACTTGAAATTGCTACACACCAACAACTATTTACATAGCATTTACATTGTAGTAGGTATTATAAGTAATCTGGAGATGATTTGAAGCATGTATGGAAGGAAGTGTGTAGCTTATATGCAAATACTACACCCTGTCATATAAGCGACTTGAGCATCCTCAGATTTTGGTATCTAAGGGCCATCCTGGAACTAATAACCTGTGGATACCGAGGGACAAGTGTATTAGGTTGGAATTCATGTTGTAAATTGTACTCTTATCAGGTTATTTTTTTAAAAAACAATATTTGCTTAGGCAATTTGGACTATTATAACAAAAATACCATAGATTGGGTGGCTTAAACAACAAACATTTATTGTCTCATAGTTCTAGTGGCTGAGAAGTCCAAGATCCATACTGGCAGATTCAGTGTCTGGTGAGAGCTCTCTGGCTGTTTTGCAGACAACCATCTTCTGTCTGTGTCCTCACATGACAGATTTTTTTCACTTGTGTTCCTTCTTACAAGGGCACTAATCCTCTTCATGAAGGCTCCATCCTCATGACCGAAACACTTCCTGAGGTCCCCACCCCCAAATACCAACACATTAGGGATTAGGGCTTCAACAACTGAATTTTGAGCATTCAGTTCAGAGCTAGATTTAAAATATACAAAAAATTAATCTTTTTTTGCCTTGGTCATGGGTCTAGAATTCTACTTTCTGTTAACAAATTGTGGGGTGGGAGAGAGATGCAAGAGGGAAGAGATATGGGGATATATGTATACATATAGCTGATTCACTTTGTTATACAGCAGAAGCTAACACACCTTTGTAAAGCAATTATACTCCAGTAAAGATGTTAAAAAAAAAAACCCAAAACAACAACAAAAAAACCACAAAACCCCCCAAATTTTGTAGATGAGTATTGAAAAATCATCTAAACTACTTGATGCTATGTAATTGCTAATATCTAGAAGAATATATGAAGATATAAATAATTAGGAAAATAAAAAAATTTTGTCTAATAGTGGATAGATGAGGGAAAATTATGGTTATTTACTATGTCATAGGAGAAATAAAACTAACAGGATGCATTCTAATTCAGCTATGACTATCTTAAAGGACAGATTACTTTAAATATTTAGTCATAAAGCCTGTGTCTATGTAATTTTTCTATTTCATTAAATCACCCTAAATAAGTATAAATATGGGAAAATATGGGAAATTTTCCAAATACAAAGGATGACAAGATTTTGGGGAAAGAGGAGCCATTCAAGAATGATGGTTCAAGGATATTTTTGGAACGTTTGATTCAAAACAACTTTCAACTTGTTTATTTTGTCTTTAGGTATTTTTCCACTAGTGCATTATAGAAGATGATGGATTCAAACACAATTTAGATTGTGGTTCTTCTATCAACTTAAACAAATGTTTTTGAGTCATTTAACTTCTGTCACTTTGTTGGACACTTTTGACAAAGTTACAGAGAGAAATTCTGATTTCTCAAAACCCTTCTGAAATACACTATGGCTAAAATTACACTAAGTAAGAACAGTGTCTTTCCTTACTTTTTTTGATTTTGGGCATGCATACTTAGAGTTTACATGTGTGTTTAAAGACCCTGCCCTAACCAGAATTGAATGCTATTTTCTCTCCTCTCTGTTATAATTTTTGTGTGTATTATGAAACAATAATTACATTTGTGAACTACAGTTCCAAATGTCCCAGTAGTGTGTGCCTTGCATTTTATTTCACATGAGAATAAAAAATAAATCCCTTTAATTTGGGAATATACATTCTTAGCATAATTAGATTGAGGTTCAGTTGAGCAGTTGTCTCTATTTTTGTAAAAGCATTAAAAATTGTTAATTAAAATTTCTCCCACTTAGAATTTTGCCTACCACCATATTCCTTCTATGTATGATTTATCAAGTTTTAAAGGACTAGAAATATTTGGTTTCAGAGTATGTAGTAATTTGCCATAGCAAAGTACCACAAACTTGGTGGTTTAAAAAGAGAAATTTTATTAGTTCTGGGGGCAGGAAATCTGAGATCAAGGTGTCAGCAGAGTTGGTTCCTTTTGAGGGCTGTCAGAATATGTTTCATGCTTCTTTCCTAGTTTCTGGTGGTTTTCTGGCAATCTTTGGCATTCCTTGGCATTTAGGAGCATCACCCAATATATGACACCTGTCACATTGGATTACAGTCACTTTAATAGCCTCATTTTAACTTGATTACCTCAGTATATACCCTACTTCCCAATAACCTCACATTTTGAGGTACTGAGGTTTAGGACTGTTGCATACAAATTTTGGTGGAACATAATTCAACCCATACCAGAAGGAATTTTAGAATATAATTAATACAGTATAGGCTTTGCTGAACAGTTTTCACTTTTTTCTTGTTCAGATAGCAGGATACCATTTTGTGAATAGAGAGAACTCTGTGATGCTCTGTTCTTGAAAGACATATTGCTTCATCTAAAAGTTTAAGTACATGAGGGCAGGGATGGCACCTGTTTTCTTCTGTGCTCTATTTCTAAGACCTGACAAAATCATAGTAAGTGCTTAATAAAAATTTGCTTAGTAACTAATTTTTTATTTTTATTTATTTATTTAATTTTGCGGAACGTGGGCCTCTCACTCTTGTGGCCTCTCCCATTGCGGAGCACAGGCTCTGGACGCACATGCCCCAGACCGGGGCATGAATCCGTGTCCCCTGCATCGGCAGGCGGACTCCCAACCACTGTGCCACCAGGGAAGCCCAGTGACTAATTTTTTAAATACACAAAGAGGTATAGGGATGGAGGAACTGTTAGAAAATGTGAACTACCACAGAATGATTTAAAAAATGGATTGTTCTGTGGCATAATTAAAATTACCTTACTCCAGAAATTCTATCGACCAATTTTAATTGTCCAAATTTTGACTTGTTTTAATTTTTTAAAGAGAGAAATTATAACTATTCAGTAAAGCACTAAGTACATTGTGGATTATTTGTATGTAGACTTCAATGAGAAAAAAAAGATAAAAAAGAAAACTGCCCTACATATACTCATACAGGCATGTATACACAGAACTAGCCTACTCTCCCTCCCTCTCTCTTCTCTGTCTTCCTCCCTCTCTCTTCTCTGTCTTCCTCCCTCTCTCTTCTCTGTCTTCCTCCCTCTCTCTTCTCTGTCTTCCTCCCTCTCTCCCTCCCTCCCTCCCTTTCTCTCTCCCTCCCTTTCTCTCTCCCTCCCTCCCTCCCTTTCTCTCTCCCTCCCTCCCTCCCTCCCTTTCTCTCTCTCCCTTTCTCTCTCTCCCTTTCTCTCTCTCTCTCTCTCTCTCAGGTTGCCAGAAATCTTACTCACTGAATCTATTTGGGTGTATGGACCAACTCAGATGTCCTATGCTGCTCTAATTGGAATACTCTTCTCAGAAGGCTGTCCATCTACCACCAATCTGCTCTGCACTTTGATCTTCTTATCTGTGCTTCTAGCTTGGGAGAGGGGAAGGATTTATGAGGGATCTCCTATCTGGCTCCCTGTCATTGCAGCCACCATGGTTTAAGTAGTAGCAGTGACCAGAGGAAACTATGCCAGAGCTAGGAGTCTGACAAGTACATAGAGATCTAAATTAATAGGCACATGTGCCAGGAGGCAGGGCTAGGAGGACTGAACCCTAATTTGACATATGGCAGCTGTTGCACTTGCTTGCACATGTGTACATACACACTGCCTCTGCGTAAAGCCTAGACTGTGTCTGCAAACTGGGCTTTTAAAAATTAACATCGACCTCATATCTATCTATGAGAGAAATGAGTCTTTAGTTTTGGTTTGTTTTAAGGATAAAAACCCTGACTTCAATGAACCATTGGCAAAGAAAGATGATGCCATGAATGTGTGAATGAAGATAAGATGGTCTTCAATTGACATGCTTTTAAAAATGCATCAGCCTTGACCTATTGGGCTATTTGTGAACAATCTAGAAATTTCTGGGTTGTAACTGTATGTTTAACTCTGTGATTCATGGGAAAGCCAGATGGGAATCTAGTAACTCTTGATGACAATGGGTAGTTCTTCTGTTTCATTTTATAGTAGTGGCTCTATAGTAACCTACAAGTTGTTTTGTCTGTGAGATCCAAGCAACATAGAGCAAAAAGATGGATACAGATACTCAAAAGCTTAATACTAAACAATGCTTACGGTCCTAATGTTTATGGAAAGCTCAAAAGGAAGGAAAGAAAATCTTAATTTTTTTTTAAAGATTGGCATCCAGGGTATAGGGGTATGAGTAGAGAAGTCTTTTTAAAGGGCAGCACAGTTTTAGACTCTGTGCTTAAATTTTCATGGCAGACTGGTTGAAAATATAGCACTGCTCTTCATTTAACTATGGATATTTGACATTTTAAAGGACTGGGTGACAGAAGATTATTTTTTATGTAAAAATTGCCTCATTAAATGTGAACACTTTGCTAAGTGGCTTATCATGAAATTTGCCAAACCTCTGAAAAAGCAACAGTTCAAAATGAGGTTGAGAGAGACTAATTCTGACCAGGATGTCCTATTTTGTTGGTTTGGCTGCTTTGATTAAAACCTTCTGTGAGGCGATGGCCCTTGCGTGATAGGCCCAGATGCAAATTAAGACGACAACAGTTTGTTGACCTAATAAACAAAAAGCACAACAGATCGGTAACTATAAACAGATACGGTTACTTCACTGCTTAGTTGAAACTGCACATCCCTCCCACCCACCCCCGCCAACCCAGGGGAAAAAAAAAACCTATTTCAGCAGTGGCTTCTTTTGGGCATATGTGAATCCCTTCATGGAAAGTTACAAAACCCCAGGCAATCCCACCTGTGAATGATTGTAGTATTTAACCCTGAGGTTAGTTCCTATAATGCTCATTTCACGAAAAGCCTGCCCCACCCCCATTTTTAGTGGTTAGTTTGCATAAAGCAAGCTCAAGACTGTAAGCCTGAAAAACCACAATTTTCCCAAACAGGCAGGATTTCCAGTGAAATAGTGTGAAAGCGACAGGGTTAACAGGTTAAACTCATTATTCAGACAAGCTGAAAGTCTCTGAGGATGACGGTATAGGCCGCGATAACCTTGGAGTTCTTTGAATGAGTTTTTGCGCGTGACACATAATTGTATATGTGATTAGCATAGTCATTAATCTGTTTCTGGTATGCATATTCTACATTTATATTTTAAAGCCCCCAATACCACCTTTGTCTCTGCATGAGACAATTTAAATGAATTGCTGGTATAAGGATACTGTGGCATTCTCAGGGTCACAAACTTGGCAATTTACTCAAGAAAAGTTGAACACAATGTTTTTTTTCATTACCCTGTTTTTTTAAAACCATAGTTTTATACAAAACTGTTTAACCTGTCTTCTGGTGGTATAGTATTTACACCAGAAAGGTTGTAACGTTAAATGGTTGACTTTTCTAGCAACTTAAACACCTGGTTAGCATAAATCTTTTAATAGTAATGCCACTCCCTTAACTCCTTTGTTAACAGAACTTCTGAAAATCCCTTTGCTAAAGAGCTGGAGAGTGACTGGCCATATAAACCCCAAATACTGCATAGCCATGAGAATTAAGCAATACTGTTCATATTAGTACATGAGACTTTATAAGGAAGAAAATCAAGTTGTTTCTGGGCTTCAGGTTCTTAATCTCATTGTCAAATAGTATGTTTAGCTTATGACTTCGTTTTCCTGTTTCTGAATCCCATATCCTAGTGCACTAATGATTTACATATTGGAAGTAATTCTTGGATGGAAGAAAATAGCTTTTCCTATTATCAAAAAAAAAAAAAAAATCCAAAATAGTAAATACGGAAATGCAAGGAACAGATAACACCTTGAAAAATCTTGCCTAGGGAAATAGTTACTCACATTTTTACCTTGTGTGTAATGAATGCAAATGTATACAGAGTAGGTTGGAGTATGAATGTATTTTTTGTAGTCTGTATATAATGTTAATAAAATGCAGTCAATAGTTGTTTTAGTCTCTTAATGATGCTTATGTGCTCTATTGTAGAAATCACTTTTGGTTATAAAAGTTAAAAGGAATGAATGTTAATTGCATTCTGATAAAGGAGTTTAATGTTATGATTTTAAGCAGAATTCTACTATGCAAGTGTATATAAAATATATATTGGCATAAATACTAACCAAGTATATATAAAACTGATAGACTATGCTATCATAGTATCCATAGTTTGATACATTAGTTCATCCATTCATTCATCTATTATACAAATGTTTAATGAGTATCTACTTTGTTTCCAGCACAGGCTGGGTTCTAGAGATGCCAGATACCTATCAAAGAGAGGTGGTCCAGTATACAACACAGAGAGCCTATTTGAAACTATGTAAGCTAACAACCCCAATCAAATGACCAAGAGAATCACCTCTTTTTGATTGATTCCCAATGCATATCTTAACGCTGACATAATTCCTAAGCGAAAACTTTCTCACACTTTTAGTTGCTGTATGTATTTTGTAAAAGGTTTTAGTTGATTTAAACAACATATATTCAGAGCTTTCTCTATGCCAAGTATCATGGTGAGTGTTACAATTCTTGGCTACAGGCTACATTGAACATATCTTGTTAAAATCAACTTTCTTGGTCAAAAATATGCAGTTCTTTAAGTTTGCAATTCTTGAAATAATTTGCTTGGTTAGACATTTGCAGTGTAATGAGGGCCATGAACATGTAAACAAATAGTTACAGTGTGATGTGAAAAGAGCTGTGACTGCTCTGTAAGCTTATGCCTAAAGGATATGGTAACCAGCTCTGTCTGAGGCTATTAAGGAAGACTTTAAACAGAAGGTGGTTTTTGACCTGGGCTTTGAAAGCTGAGTGGAGGGCACTCGAGGCCAGAAGGGTTGGCAAGTACCAAGGCCCAAAGGCAAGAAAGTAAGCAGCCAGTTTGGGCAGTTGTGGGTAGTTTGGTGTGATCTTAGTGGAGGTGGTATCCAAGAGAAGCGGGTGGGCAACTATACTATTCCCCCCTGATAGTTAAAGGGCTGTCTCCTCAACCCACACTGTAATTCAGTTTTTCTGAGTGCACCCAGTGCTATAAAGGGCCAGTAATGGTTAGATGGTACTCTCAGCTTCTAAATCAATGGAACCTTTGTCGTGCTCCCTGTTCCCTGTTGGAAGTACTATTCTTTTAAGTATCAACACTTTTTTTTTTTTAATACTTGTAAATGTTTAAAGAGATGAAAAAACATAAAAAATTACAAATTTGTCATCTGATTGTTGAGAAGCATCACTCTCACTTCTATCTCTTGGTTTCCAGAGTCAAACAAGCTTGTTATGGGAGAATAATATTGGTGCTTGGTCCAGATCATCTGTCTTATCCTACAGGGCCATATTCCAGCCTTGCAAGGCCTTGTTTTCAGGCTGAAACCATAACCGAATCTTGTCCACCTGATTATTAAGAACTTGCTCTTCGAGGATTTTTTTTTTTTTTGGTGGATATTCACCTGGCACACATTTATATGCTTATTCTAAGAAATCCACCTACATAACACATTCCCAAACCTTCTTGTCAATAGTCTTCCAATGTTGTTTCTTTCATATCCTTGACTATTTTATTAAACCTTTAGCTCCCAGCCAGAAATCCGTGTAGATGTTGCTCTAAGTTCTGCCTTTCTCAGAGCCAGTTTTCAGTGGCACTATAGCTCCACAGCAAGCCACTTTCAGCATCACAGATGCCTGGAAACTAGGTTTGAGAGTGTCCTCAGTTAATTGGTTATATGGGTCACCATTTGAGGCTTTAAGTGTGAGCTGAATAATTGTGTTGAAGCGTTGGGCATATGGAGGGTATCAATGACCTGCTCCTAAAACCTACATCTAGCTGATTTAGTACGTCTATTTGATGAAAAAATATTGTACATACCTGCTTTTATGCTTAGGTTGTTCAGAAAAGACTGCTAGTTGTCTTCCCAGATTCATTCTCTCCCTTTTCCATATTATCAGTGTGTATCTGGGAACAAGGCTCCTTTTAACTAGGGAATATATTTCTTAGTTTCCTTTGCAGCTAATACAGCTGTGTGTCTAAGTTCTTGCTAATGGAATGTGAGTGAAAGTAATGTTTTATTTCACTTGCTTAAAAAGAAGTTGTTTGTCCTGGACTTTCTTTGCCACTTTTCATAGGCTGGCATGTGGGTATGTTGTTGAGCCAATTTTTGATGTAAATATGAGTATTTATACTTTGAGATAATAGAGAAACAAGATGGAGAACCTTCTAGAACAGAGCTACCTCTTGGATGTGGATCACTTCTAGGTGCCTCTGGACACCACTGGATAATTAAATGTAAGAGAAAATAAGCCACTTACTGTTAGGTTTCTTTGTTATAGCAGCTTGTACTGTACTGCATTGGATACATCCAACTTATTTTTGGCAGCTCTAATCCCCTGATCACTTAGTGTCTCATAGTAAGGCATTTGTATCCATCAGGGCTGAATGGTAAGTCAGAAGATGTTCTTAAAGGGAGACTACACAGTTGCTGAAATAATCACATTCTGAAGATGGCATGACTTTGCTCTAAAACCTTTAGAGATGTTGCTTCGGCTCAGGATTTGCCACAGGCATCAGTCACCATCTGGTCTTCATCACACTGTAAGCACCATTGGATAAGGCATCTTGGGTCTTCGTTGCAAGCCAGAGAAACTAGCACTGGCTAAGTTAAGTAGAAAATGAATTCATTTGAAAGATACTGGGTAAATCATGCAGAATTAAAGGGAAAATAAGGCTTGGAAAATGGGTAGGTGGGGCAGCAGATATCAAAACTAATATAGCTGTAGGAACACACTGGTTACAATGCCACTGTTTTCACTTCTGTTGCTGGACACTATTGGACATTTGATACAGTCATTGGCACTGAAGACCACCACAGTAAGTCATCTTAAAAACTGTCCCAGCGTCTTGGGTATCTGCCCATATCCTTTATTTCCTGGGTTTGCTCAGACTGACCTCTGCCTGCTAGCATCTGCATCTTTTTTGCCTAAGAGCTTTCTTTGTATCTACAAAGGCTGTTCAATTTGCAAGTGGCAGGCTGAAAGCACTAGTGAGTTGATATCCCTCAGCCCTCAAGCAAAGACTGATGAGAACCGGTGTACACACAAGCTTCCTCTTTTTTCAAGTGGGATTACTCTAATGTTTATTTTATACCACTTGCCCAAGGAAATTGGCTCTGGTCACCATACAGCGGTAGCTGGCTTGATAATGCCCCATCACTGACTGCCTCTCCTTCCTTTGTTTCACCTCCCCTCTCTCCTACTGGTGTTCTTAAATTTTCCAAACAAACTATTGGCTCTTGAATCCTTGTCTCAGAGCCTGCTTCTGGTGGAACCCAACCTAAGATAGCACTACTCACTCGAAATTCAAATCCAAGGTAAGAATTTTTTACTAGCTGAACTCAAGCCAGATTTGGGAAGTGGGGCAGAATCAGATATGTATCAGATATAGGAGTTTCTGATACTTTTTGGCTTCCATAGAATGAGGTGGGTCCTTGTCTTATCCTATGACTCATAAAATGGAGAAATCTTCAAAATTTGGAAGGGGCATTTGATACTGGGGATCAGAACCACTAGCTGTTTCAAACCTTACTATTTCTGGAATATTGTGGTATGTTTCTAATTTGTTTACCTTTTTTCTTAAAGTAGAAGGAAGAGAGAAAGGGAAGGTTGAATTATGGAGAAAGGAGCCCCCAAATTAGATAACTAGCCACAACACCCAGTGCCAGCCCTTTGGCCAAACAACACCTTACCACACAATTATTTCAATTCAATCACCTTAACTGAGGACAAGAAAGCCATTCCTTTGAGAAGTTAATTTCCAAATATTGGACTACTAACATTTTTGTACTCTGATCAGAGCAGCAAATTTCAAAGATTGAGACAAATATGGCAAGTTTTTGAGAAAGTTGCTTGGAATTTTATGTGCCAAACAAGTCTTAGGAAATGCAGCATTGGAATAAATACGGTTGACCCTCGAACAACAGGAATTTGAACTGCACAGGTCCACTTATACATGTATTTTTTTCAATAGTGAATATCATAGTACTACACGATCTGAGGTTGGTTGAGCCAGCAGATGTGGAGGGCCCACGGATTTTCAACTGTATGAAGGATTGGCACCCCCCCCAACCCCTGAATTGTTCAAGGGTAAGCTATGGGTAAAATTTTAGCTTCAGATAATTTTTCTTCTCGAGTTAATTTTAATGTTAGAACAAGCCTAATATTTCTCGTACTTTATCTATTTTTTTCTTTATCTTCCATCATTTTTATTTGATTTAAGGCAATATCTACGTGGTGTGAGTGTGTACAACTCTACTGCCAGGGAAGGGCAGGGGAAAGGCATCTGCCAGGGAAGGGTGACACCTTCTGACTGCCACATTATTTCCTCATCAGGGTCATAACAAATGTTCTATTCTCAATTCATGCCTTTCTTTGTCTTCTTTGCAGGGGAGTGGTAGGAAAGCTGCTCTAGCAAACTCCTTAAGCTAAATCTAGATTAAGATGGATGACTAGTTGGTATTACAGGAAGCAGTCTTTACCAATCCTTGTTATTTGGAATCTGCCCTAAGAAAATTGTTTGTGGGAGGTCTCAATGTGTGGGAGCTTCTAGCACCTCAAAAAATCACTTCCACAACTTTATTTAGGCACAATCTTTCACCTGGTATTTATCTAAAACTGTTCCCTTCAGGAAAAACAAGTCATTAAGAAGAAGATGGGAGTGGGAGGCACATACAGAGAACCATATGTGGGATGCATGTGTTTGGCATTCCTTTTGAACCAGGAGGAGCCAGAAACTCTAGCAAGCCTTACTTGTTTTTGATAGTTCTGTGTCTAAAATGTTCATTAATTTATTCATTCATTCACTTTTATTTATTATAGAATGCCTGTCATGGCTTAGTCACTGTGTTAATTACTAAAAATACAAATAACAACAGTAATCATCAGGTCATCCAGTTTTTCTCACATGAAACATTCACTGTGAGAGACAATAGTTTTTAAAGGTAATGTTATTATGTTTACATAAAACTATGTAAATGTTATTCTTAACATTCACATAATAGAATGATCTTATTTTACATTTTTCAAACACTATTTCAACACTTTCCATGTTGGCTAATAAATCATATAAATTTGAGGTGAGGAAAAAGAAATTAGAATTCTTTTCTCTCATTCTTCCACAACCTCCATCAACCCTAAAACGAATATCTTCTAATCTTTGTTTGCTTCACAATAGTAAGAAGAGAAGCAAAGGCAGGCAAGATGAAAGGGGAAGCAGAAGAGTCTTCCAAGAGGAATTTTCACGTGATGAGAACAAGAACAAAAATACATTTGCTAAAGAAGATTAGCAATAGCAGTCTCATTTCTATTTGGCCTCCAGTGAAGGAAGGCCATACTTACATTACATAATTCTGGTACATCTTTTGTATTAGCTTAATAGGATTCATTCTTTAATGAATGCTGCTCAAAATCTTGTAGAGGTCTCTTTTCCCACTGGCTTTCCTAAATATTGAACCCATTGCAAGTGCTAGAGTTAATGCATGATTGCTGTTAGAGATTGAGGAACACATCCAAGTCTTCTCCAGTTGATTGAAAGAAGTAGATGGCTTCCACCTATGTGTTTTGAGGATAACTATACTCTTTGGTGAGTGATAATTCCTCTTCCTCCTTGTTTTAATTTCTCATTTTGAAATAGTGAACCTGAGGTTGGCCTTGTAGAACTCATAGCGGAACAGAGTACACATAAATATTTACTTTTGTGCTATGCTATGGGCTCAGTGTTGGTGAGATTTTGGCAAGGTAGCTCTTGCTTATGAAGCCAATGAAAGACTTATGGAACATGTGCCAAGAGCAAAGTCACAGGCTGAGTTCACTTTTGTCTTTCATATGAAATTTCCTTTTGGACTCTGAGAAGCTCAGGAAACTTGGGTTTATGGAGTTGGGTTACTGTGTGGAACTCAATTCCTCCTTGGAGTTTGTAGAAAAATTAAAAACTTGCCTCTGTGTAGAGAAAGCCATGTACCAAAATAAATCCATTTGGAAGCTTGATGCTACATAGTTCCCTTTGGTTGCAAAGGATTTAAATCTGTGGCACCCTATTGTTTGTTCTCCTGTTTGGCATATCTTTTCCCTATTATGTCTGGTTTCTTAGGTACATAATAACATGAGATAAAAATGATCCTTCCCAATCTGAGTTTAATGAATAGAAAGGCACCTGATTTGCATGTGTTTGTGTGGTGGTAAGGGGTGGGTATAAATTCTTTACTATGACTGTGGTCTCCAGTTACATCACATTTAACAAATAAAAACAATCTGCATCCTTGGCTCCTCCTCTTGGATGGCTGAGCAGATTCAATGGTGTTACACATTCAAAATTAACTGATCACAGTAAGTTGTTGTTATAAATTTTTAAAATTGAGTGATGGGGAGATATCATCTCACACCAGTCAGAATGGCCATCATCAAGAAATCTAGAAACAATAAATGCTGGAAAGGGTGTGGAGAAAAGGGAACACTCTTGCACTGCTGGTGGGAATGTGAATTGGTACAGCCACTATGGAGAACAGTATGGAGGTTCCTTAAAAAACTAAAAATAGAACTACCATATGACCCAGCAATACCACTACTAGGCATATACCCTGAGAAAACCATAATTCAAAAAGAGACATGTACCAAAATGTTCATTGCAGCTCTATTCACAATAGCCCGGAGATGGAAACAGCCTAAGTGTCCATCATCGGATGAATGGATAAAGAAGATGTGGCACATATATACAATGGAATAATACTCAGCCATAAAAAGAAACGAAACTGAGCTATTTGTAATGAGGTGGATAGACCTAGAGTCTGTCATACAGAGTGAAGTAAGTCAGAAAGAGAAAGACAAATACTGTATGCTAACACATATATATGGAATTTTAAAAAAATGTCATGAAGAACCTAGGGGTAAAACAGGAATAAAGACACAGACCTACTTGAGAATGGACTTGAGGATATGGGGAGGGGGAAGGGTAAGCTGTGACAAAGCAAAAGAGAGGCATGGACATATATACACTACCAAACGTAAGGTAGATAGATAGTGGGAAGCAGCCGCAGAGCAAAGGGAGATCAGCTCGGTGCTTTGTGACCGCCTGGAGGGGTGGGATGGGGAGGGTGGGAGGGAGGGAGATGCATGAGGGAAGGGATGTGGGAACAGATGTATATGTATGACTGATTCACTTTGTTATAAAGCAGAAACTAATAAAAAAAAAAACCAAAAAATATTATAGCCCAAGTCAGAAAGAGAAAAACAAATATTGTATATTAACACATATATGTGGAATCTAGAAAAATGGTAAAGATGATCTTATCTGCAAAGCAGAAATAGAGACACAGACGTAGAGAACAAATGTATGGATACCAAGGGGGAAGTCCGGGGGAATTGGGAGATTGGGATTGACACATATACACTATTGATTCTATGTGTAAAATAGACAACTAATGAGAACATACTGTATAGCACAGGAAACTCTACTTAATGCACTATGGTGACCTAAATGCGAAGGAAATCCAAAAAAGAGAGGTTATATGTATATGTATAGCTGATTCATTTTGCTGTACAGCAGAAACTAACACAACATTGTAAAGCAACTATAGTCCAATAAAAATTAATTAAAAATAAAATAAAATAAAAAATTATTATAAAAAAAACGAGTGATGGGGAGAGTTTTGGAAAAGAGTTTTGAACTTGAACTAAGGCTTGATTATTCTTGAAGGTTTTTATTTCCTACTCCAGACAGTTGTACATTTTGATAAGATTTGAAAATGACCTTGATTTCTTTAGGTAAAATACAATATAATTTTAATATCATTTTCTATTTTGCAATTTTTCTGTGAATTTTTGTGAGTTCTATTGTCTTTATTTTGAAAAAAGTTGAAGTGAAAGGGTAAACCTCTGGTTAAAGAATACATGATTAATACCAACTCAGATGTTCTAAGATAACAAATCTTGATTCTTCCCCCTACAAGTTACTTTGAATCACTTAATTTATTGATGTTGATGCTATATACTTTATATTTTTAAAGGGAAGGTTGAAAATGCTCTATTTATAAATATGTCTCCAAGTGAACCAAGTCTGGGGAAATTTACTTTTAAAATCTTGGACATGTGTATCTGACCTAAACTCAGCTAATTTTTATTTCTTATTGAATGTTATATTTAGGGTTGTTAGTGGTATTTGTTTTAATTTACAATCAAATACAGATCGGACTTACCTTCCCTAAGTAATTCAACTTACCTCTGTCTTTAGGTGCTTCATATCACCAGCAGCTGAGTTTTCACAAATGTAAATAGATATTTTAAATCGTGTGATTTACCAATTTTGAAAAAAAGGAAAATATTTCCCATAAATCCTATAATAGTCATGAACTCAAATCTAAATGATGAGTTAATCATTTATGTATTACTGTTTATTAATATAATTCATTTTATAATAAAAATATTTGATAGAAATTCATGTAGGGCTAAGTTTTGTGGATTACACAAACACAGGTTTATATTTAAGAGGCCAGGCAGGAATATAATTGGTGGATCTGAAACAGAATAATTGTTTGTGTGTCCACTTCCTTTTACTTGTTTTAAAATTAGCTTATATTAAGTTGTATAGAAGCCTACAGTCTAAGTTGGAAAATAGGATGTATGATATAAAGATAGTTGTGGTTTGTTTTTCCAAACATATAGCATGATGATGAAATTTTAGTTTAATATGAATATGATTTTTTTGATAGATTTCTAGAGTTAACTTCTTTGGTTTAAAGGAAAGTATATTATCAGGGAAATATGTGGAAATGACTGTAGATTCAGCTGCATATATTAAGATATGTGCTAGGATCAGAGCAAATTACTTTTCATATTATTTGTCTTACTGTCTCAATAACCCAGTGAATATGATAGCTCTGTTCTACAAATAATAAAACTGAGGCATGGTGAGGTTAAATCTCTCAAATGTTTTCCACTTCTCCATAGAAGCAAGTAGAATGGTTGGAGGTAGGAAAATCCAAGTAATGTTAAAAGGACCAGTACTTGATCAAAAAGATAAACTCTAAAAGGTAATAGAAAGCTGATAACCCTCCATTAGGATTTCAGTTAGAGTCTCAGTGAGAACTACCCACTCTCACTTCTGGTTGATTTTGGGACTCTTTGAAGAATCAGTAACTGTTTTGGATTCTCTTGATCCAGAGAAGCCTTCCAGAGTTCCTGGCCATAATCCCTGAAGTCCTTTTCTTGTTCTGGCCTAGAACACTGGACTAGGGATCTGCATCCCAGAGTGGGGAGGTCAAAGTAGTATTTAAAGTAGTGTTTGTGGATATATGACCTGCTGAGTGGGGACATGTGAACCCAAACATCCAGGGCAGGTATCTGAATGGCTTGGGAACTTTTATGTGCTTTTTTGACACAGCTTTTCCTCCCCATGCATGTGTGTACAGTGTCTGGCCCTTGCTTTCTTCTCTATCCTTCCAATTTACTGTTTGTTGGCTTCTCTTTGGGAAGTTGAATTTACCTGAATTCTGAGGAAAACCAACAATAATTTCCTGGCTGCTGTTGCCTGGTAAATACTGTAGTTTTTGAGCATTCACTTCACTGCATATTTCTGGGACAGTCTGCAGAAAGGACTCCTTTCTGTGTTGCCATATATATATATATATATTTTAAATTAATTAATTATTTTTTGTCTGCGTTGGTTCTTCATTGCTGCCGCAGGCTTCCTCTAGTTGCAGTGAGCAGGGGCTACTCTTCATTGCGGTGTGTGGGCTTCTTACTGTGGTGGCTTCTCTTGTTGCGGAGCATGGGCTCTGGGCGGGCGGGCTCAGTAGTGTGGCTCGCGGGCTCTAGAGCACAGGCTCAGTAGTTGTGGTGCACGGGTTTAGATGCTCTGCAGCATATGGGATCTTCCTGGACCAGGGCTAAAACCCATGTCCCCTGCATTGGCAGATGGATTCTTAAACACTGTGCCACCAGGGAAGTCCTAAGTTGCCATATTAAGAGAACTGCCTACAGTCTTTTGCCATAAGGAAAGAATCACCAGAATGGGTTAGGCAAAACTTCCTTCAAAATAAATGCAATGTTGGTACTTTAAAAGATCCGATAGGTGTTCAACAATATACATAGCTTCAGTGAATTTTATACAAGGCAATGATTTCTGACTTTTATTATTGGTTCCTCTTTGCGCCAGATAAGAGGAGATGTGAACTCATCACACAAAATTGAACCAGAATTCCTGACAGTGTAATGTGTATTTTTGTTTTTAACATATATGGCTTTTATGTGTAATCTGTATTACATGATCACTGAGAGGGAAAGCCCCATATATGGGGAAAAAAAGTGCCATGTTTATCCTAGAAAAGGGAAGATAAGAAACTGTAATTCACTGAAATACTTATTAGGAAGCTGAGTACTGTGTGAAGTGCTTACACAGATTTTTCTCTTTAAATCTTTATTTAAAAACTATAAACACATATTTACTATCTCCATAGATTAAAAAAATAAAACCTACAGAGGTTAAATATCTTTTCAAATCTCAATTTACATAGTGAATGAATAAATGTACCAGAAAATGAACCTAATTCTCATTGTGGAAAAATTCATGATTTTCCCACTAAATTATACTACTGCTTTCTTATATCATTTATTCAAGAATACATATTCATTATTTATTCTATGCCAGACACTATGCAGAATTGTAAGGATAGAGAAATGTTCAGTATATATTTTTGAATGATAGATGACAATTAAAAAATAATATAAACTATTATGACTGAAGGGAGGAGAGATCTTATATAATAATACTGTCCAAATATAAGAATTTTACTATGCATTAAAACTTAATTGATGGTAATGATTTGTGATGGATCACAAACGCTTCTTGCTGCACTCTTGTGGGCTAAGAGTATTTGATGTAGATTGCAATATAAGTAAGGATCTAGTTCATGTTAGAGATATTCATTTTCCAGACTGTAATTATTTAAAATTAGAACTTCTGGGAGAGTTATATTCGAACTTGCTGCAAACAGGTTTGCATTCTGGTTAGGCAGAGAAACCCCATTCTTAATGGAGAGAGGGGGTGGGAAGTAGAACTCTAGGTGCTAACTCCACACCAGTGGTTCTCATCTTTGAGCATGTCTCAGAATCTTACAGAGGGGTTGTTAAGACACAGATTTCTGGGCCCAAATCCTGAGATTTCTGATTCAATAAGTCTAGAGTGGGGCCCGAGAATTTACATTTCTAACAAGCTCCTGGGTGATACTGATGCCACTGCCCTGAGGACATACTTTGAGAACTACTGCTGTACATGAAAATATTTTCTTATTCTTTTCATACAGAATGGGCCAAAAAAAAAAAAAAGAATATTTGATATATTCCATGGGTCAGCTTGTTCTGGAAACCATCAATTATTGCCTTGGCCTCACCTAAGAGAGCTGGTGATCTGTCAGCATAGGAGTGAGGAGCTAGAGGACCCACAAGATGAATATCGATTATCTGTACAAAATAATTTTTAAATTTAATTTAGAGTTTGTTCATTTATGTGTTGACTAAAATAAAAGTAAACTTTAGAGGTCCTTGTTACATGAGAAAATGTAGAGTTAAATAAAATTTATCCCTGTATTTTTTCATCACTTCTGAGTGATAGCTGATTGCACTAAAAATACTTTGAGGAAAGCAGGTGTCTTTGGGGTGATTTGGCGTGCATCTGTTGTGCAAAGCACATCTCATTTATCTTAAACAGAAGTGAACTCCAGAAAGAGAGAGACCTCTTCGTGTTGTAGAGGAGCAAATTGTGTTTTCTTGTACCTGGCATTTAATCCAACCATCAAGCCCAGTGAGCGTGAGTTTCTCTAACTTGAGTGAACTGATAACTAAACCTTTCATCTTCAGACTTGAGTGTTTTGGTGTAACATAAAATGCACTCAGCCGAGACCCTAATCTACAGCATTCTGGGTTTTTTTTCCCTTGATTTATGTTTAGTACTTTGTTAGAAGGTTCCCTTTTCATCTGATTCCACATGGATGCAATGTTTCCTGTCTCACAGCCAAAGTCAACCTTTTAAGGCCTACAGGGGTGTTGCAGGCATATAAATTAGCAAAGCGGAGAGAAGGCTGGAATCCAGGACCACCTGGATTGCCAGCAGCAGCTCTAGAACCACACAGGTTGGTCAGTGCCCAGAAGGTCAAATGAGGAGTACATGGAGAAGAGCCTACAAAACCCGAGAGCAGCAAAGCTTGTGGAAGTAGCATTCCTTTAATGAAAGGCAAAAGGAGACTCAGTGTAATCAGTATAGGTTAAACAGACCTGGAATATATTAGTCATGGATCTTTAAAAAAAAACAAAAAACAAAAAACGGGGTGATTACACTACTTGGAAAAGATATTTCTGCAACTTCTAAAGCTTGGCGGCCTTAGGAGGTAAAGGGGCTGGTTCTTAAGACCAGAAATTTTATGCAAGTTTTTCTAAAAATTGTTACCTGTGCTAAGTGAGACTAGGATATTAAAACAGTGTTGCAGGAGAGAGAGCCATGTATGAATTGGATTCAATCAAGTGGCCCTCTGGGTTTCTGTAATCATTTTCCTTTTATCGTTATGAAAGTTTATTGATAAAAAACTAAATTATAAAAACCCTTCTGGCTTTTTGATTATGCTTATTAGATCTTTCCAACATATCCAAAATTTCCAATGTGTTCTATGTATAATAGTTTATAAACAAAGTCTGTTATTGTTGATATAGAATGAGACAGCAGATGCGTTCAATAAACAATTTTAACACTTGAGAAAAGAACTTTCTGCAACAATAAAAATTACAGCAACCAAAGAACAAAATTTTTGGATTCAATGAAAGTTGTGTGTAATTCATAAATTATTTTGAGTCTATGTAATTTCCCCTAAAGAGTCACTTAATATTAAAAGAGAGATAATGCCTTCTCCTAATTTGTGTCACCACCCCTTCCCTACCCCAATCAAGAATCTTGGGATCAAAAAAGGAAAAAAAGAAAACTGGAATGTTTACTAAAATACAGTCCAAGAGTTTGTAAGGTTTTACCAAGGGCAATGAAACTGTCAGCATGGTTCCTTATAAGTTTGTTATGTATCTATTCACTGGCATGTGTTGTACATTTGTTGGAAAAAGTTCTCTCATATTCACTTTCAGGGTTCATTTGCTGTAAACAAATGACCAAATGAAAAGTCAAAGTTTCATTAGCTGAACTGGACTTCTTGTTGGTCATCAGGTGTCAACTAAGACTTTGCTCCCTCATCTGGTCATACAATTAGTGTTTTAAAAATTTCCAGACCATATGTATTTGTTTTTCCGTTTCCTCGAAGTCTCAAACTCCTTTTTAAGATGTCAGAATTTATGCTGAAGAATAAAGGATGTAACAGAATATAAGTGATTTTATTTTTTGAGCTCTGCCAGGTTTAATCTACATTCCCTGCTCTGAGTTTCACTTTCTCTACCAGTCCAGTAGTCACTGAGGGAGTTGATATCTTCCCCAGAGATAACAATTATAATGACAGTGGTCTTTAAACTCTGAATATTTATTAGTTTGAATATATCTTACTCTAGGCAAAAGTGGCAAGTAGGGGCTGTTCTTCCAGCAATCTTTTCTCCCCTTAGATATATTTATACTACTTCATCACTAACTATTCCTTTTTTAATGTCCTAGGCTCATTACCTGGGTTTGATCTCCCTGGCCTAATACATTTAATAGACCAGGTCTTAGTTTTCATTTGGTTGGCTTCATGCTGTGTTGTTCCTTCTTGGCCTAGCCCTTCTTCTGGGACATGTGGGTGTCTAGGGTGTCATTCTCTTTTATTAATGTGCTACAGACAGAAGGCTGGAGGATAGACACACTCTTAGTGTGTTCTCTGTAAAATATAAACTCTAGGAGAATGGGCTCCATAGTATTAAAAAAATCACTTTCAGTGGAGAGAGAGCAAAGTATAATATGTTGTAGTTGTCTAAAAATATTAAATAAAATATCCTACTTACTTGAGATAATGCAACTTACCTTTATATCTAGTTCAGATGGCTATTTCAGTCTATTCAGACAGGATGCGGAGTGCCATGGAAGTGGCTTTCAGGTGGGATGAGGAGTAAATCAGACTGCCTAGCATTGTTTCCAAAGTATTTTAACTGTAGCCTGCTGATGATACCTAGAAATTATGCTGAGTTAGTGACTTTTTTTGGATTAAGGCACCCAATTCCTGTTCTTAGGAAGTCAAAAATTATGCTATGTTAACAAACACTAGAAGCAAAGCAAAGAGAACATATGAGATGCTATAGGTACGGGTAGTAGAGGGATCTCATCTAAGGATCACGAAGGCCTCCTGGTGAAGAAATGTCCAGACTGAGACCTGAAACATGAGTAGAAATTAACCAAGGGACTCAAAGAAACCCTGTACTGGTGAATCATAGAGGTCAAGGGGGGCATGCAGTTTGAGATGAAGCTGAAGAGTCCGAGAGACACCAGGCAACATGGGATCTTAAAAGTCTTGTGCAGGAGTCTGTTTATCCTAAGGGATAATGGGGGAACAATTAAACTTCCAGCAGGGCTGTGGCATGATTAGATTTGCCTTTTTAAAAGCTGTAGAATAGAGACAAGCCAATACATTGGTGCTGGCAGTCATAAATACTGTAATGCCAATTAATAATTCTCTTCTATTAATACATACGTTGAATTACTAAGAGGTAGCAACTACTAGGCATTGAGTGAAACTTACCTGAATGGTTGACTATGGGCTGACAGGGAACATCACAAGATATAAGATACATGGAAAGGAGAAGACATAGAATGATGTATTTGGAAGGAAAGAAAGAAGACCAAAGAAGATGCTTTCACGTGCATGTGAAAATTTATTTCTCACATTCCATTTTGCAAAAAAGAAAACTGAAATTCAGAGCAGTTGAGAGGTTAATTTGCCCAAGAGCATATAGCAAGTGGCAGAGTTGGAATTTTATTTTTTATTTTTTTAACATCTTTATTGGAGTATAATTGCTTTACAATGGTGTGTTAGTTTCTGCTTTATAACAAAGTGAATCAATTATACATATACATATATCCCCATATCTCTTACCTCTTGCATCTCCCTCCATCCCACCCTCCCTATCCCACCCCTCTAGGCGGTCACAAAGCACCGAGCTGATCTCCCTGTGCTATGCGGCTGCTTCCCACTAGCTATCTCTTTTACATTTGGTAGTGTATATATGTCCATGCCATAGAGTTGGAATTTTAACTCAGATTCCCCTATTGTATGTTCAACTCTCTTTCCAATAGAAAAAATCTTCTAACAGAGCATCTTGTTCTTAAGGAAGGAAATGGGTTAAAGTGAGAGGAGGTGTACTTTAGTACATCCTAAAGTATGATAGATGATAGAATTTACTTTTTATCATAATTCTGCCAATGACTAATCCTCAGTGAATGACAGGTATCCAAAATCAAATGCTTCCATCCTAATGGGAATTCATGATATTCTCCAGTGGTTAGATGTTTGTATGATTTTCAAGCTAGGAAATACTGAACATTTCAGTGTTTTCCCCTTCCAGGGATCTTCCTATATAATACTAATGTACACTGTCAGTTGCTGAAACACATCCAAATTTTCTTTCTGTGTTCAGCAAGGCTTTGTTTCTGAATTTATTTAAAAACTTGATTAGTCATTCATTATTTTGTTACTCATTTCACAAATATTTATTGAGTCTAATAAGTTCCAGGCACTGTTCAAAGTGCTGGAAAGCAGCAGTGAACAAAAAGAAAATTTTCTTTTCTCTCATTTGTCTAGTGAATATATATGTGATATATATATGTGTGTGTTTCTAACACGTCTTTGCCAAACAATAACAACTTTCAAATTGCTTCAGACTTTCCACTTTTAAATTTCAAGGGTCTGCATCCACCCTCCATTATTTGTCTCCAACTCCAGTTCTAGAATGTTGAGATTGGTAAACGAGTATATGCTATCAATGCATTTGGAATTGTAAATATTTTGACTCTTCCTTCATATAGACTTTATAATTCCAAAGAGAAAAGTGAAGCTCTTTTTATTGATCAAGCATGCTATGGCCCTCTACACATATTTACCCTCTTGCTCTTCTTTGTGCAGTATTGTTCCCATACCCTTATTCTTTTTAAGCAACATTGGAGATATTTTCCTGTCCTATTATGTCTTTTTTATATGTGTTACTGTCTGCATTTGTGGCATCGGTGATAAGGAATTCAAGCCAAATCTTGGAATTTGATGAAACATCTACTTTCTAAACCTCCTGAGTTCATTTTCAGGGAGCTAATATAATAATCTCAAATACCTGTGATTTAGATCAGAGGTTAATTATTCTTAAAGTATGCTTATTATAGCCAAGATACTTTCAGTTAACCAAGATGGTGCTAGCCTGTAATGGTTTCAACCATTCTCTCACACCTAATTATCCACAGTGTGACATTTACCTCATTGTTACCAATTAATCCATCAAACACCTATATTACATCCAGAAAAGAATGTTCAGATGTTGAGATAATGTTGAATTGACATATTTATAGTACCTGACTCCAGCTACCTAAACAATTTATTTTGGAGGATCGGATTATGGTTTTTGTAGAAATAGGAGGCAACAAACAGAAATGATCCCTTGCCTTGTGTTCATCAGTCAGTCAAGTTTGTGATACAGTGGTTTCTTCAAGTGCTAGTAAGCAAGGAGGGGATCACACAGATAACTAATGACTAGATTTCAGGCTGTAGGGAAAGTTCTGGATTGCTTGCTCCCATTGCTTCCATTGGTTGCCAATTGCTGCATTGATTGACATCACAAATGGGCAGGGAAGTCAGAAAGATTACCAGAGAATATTTTGGAAGAATGATACTTTCTTGCCTTCTACTTTTGCAGAAAAATTGTGCTAATATTTTGTTGGACTGGGAATTGAGGCCATATTCCTGATTACAGGTTAAGAAGGGAAGTATCATCCAAGGCATTTAGAATGGCACCTATGTGGAAAGCAGAGCTTACAGACCCCTATATGGTGACCTGAGTTGCACATGATAATCTTGGCGAGTCTGCATCACGGTTTTATATAAGGGTAAGAAAACATGTTTTATTTTTTTTTCTTATTTCATTTCCCAAATTGAGCATTATCAACATTTTTATTTTTGTTTTGCCTGTAGCAACACATTGGCCACGTATCCCTGAGGAATTCATGTCCTTGTACCAAGGTCTTTTTCCTGATATTACAGAGTTCAATACATTTTATATGGAGTTGAGATTTTTTATTCCAGGGACACATTGTTTTAAATATATTGTTACAGAAGTGTATCTGCTTGTTTTCTAAAGATTTATGAGGTTTCCTAAAATTAATTTACAGAGTTCCCCTTCTACATACTGGGGAAGGAGGAAGGGAAATAATGAACATAACATCTTAAGGATGGAAACTTTCAGAGATGATCAAGATTTATTCCCATGAAGACTGACAATTGAACCTTTCATTAAGACTTGAGAGAGGGAGTGGTGGCATTTAAAGCAAATTCAGCTTCCGTGCCACTCTCTGGTAGCAGAATCCATAAGATCTCATGTAGAATACTGTGGCTGACTTGATGTGCCTGTCAGGGTGGGTCCTTTCTACTTCCACCAATGTTAATGAGCCTGGATCTGAGACAATGCTGCTAAGAAGGCCATAGCACTTTTGTGGTCTAGCACCTATTCAGAGATGGGAAAGACCCTATGGCTGAGGCAGCTGTCCCAGAAGTAGGATCCCCAGGAAAACTTCTAGGGGACAACATCTAACTGATAAGCTTGGTTTGTCTACATTTACTAGTACGGTCAATGGCCAGTGAGAAGCTTGCGAGGGGAATGAAGCTTGGTCAGTGAAGTCTCTTTGAGGAGATTACTTAGGGTTTGTTTTCATAGAAGTGGGCAGTAAAAATTTGCTAAAATCCTGTTGACAGAGTAAGGATATTTGTGTGGTTCTTTACCTAGTGTTTGCATATTTAAACTATCCTCTTCAGTTTCGAAATTAGCTGAGGTCAGTGCTCTTAGTTTGTTTTTTTTTAATATTTTAAGTAGGGAAATCTAGCAAATCTTATTACTGTCACATTGTATATACCTCTGTTCATTAAAATTTTCATGAATATTTCCATGTAGTTATATTTATGGAATGTTGCCAGTTGCATATTCCCCTTTCTTGGCACTCACAGAAACATGTGAATTAGGGGACAAGAGTTCAAGGCAAAACAACTCCACTGGGAATTTAATTATCATAAAAGCTATAGTATACATATGTTAAACCTAAGTGCTACACTGCAGAAATACTGAGACTTCCTGGGTAAGGGCAGACTGAAAAACAGTTCATCCCCTGGCAATTGCTGATCCTATATATCTTTTTCTACATAGACAGGAGGATCCTGGAGTTTCCCTTGTTTCTATATTTAGCTTGTTAGTTTACCCAGGACTCAAGAACAGGTGGTGAGTCTTGGAAAAGGTCAAGAAATCTGTCAGTCTCATCTTGGTTGAGTTGGTCTCTCTCCTTTATGCCACTGTTGTTCCTGCTTTTCTTGTAGCTAGATCTGGCTTATCTCTTGGAAACCATACATAGTTCATACAATGGCCATGGCTTGATTAGCCTATTCTTAATAGGCTAATTTTGAAACACAAAATCCTCTTCTACGGGATAGGAATTTTAATTACTAGAATGTCATTGTGGTCTTTATTATTATTGTTTTATTTTGTGTATGTAACCTAAAATAAGTGAAGTAATCATTTTGATATGGTTGCTGCAAACTCCAAGAAAGTTGTATTTTCTTTAAGAGGGATGGGCAAACTGGAGTGGGCACAGATGATACCAGTGAAGATGGGAAGAGAACATGGCATCTTCTTTTGAGAATAGTTGAGGGAACAGGATGCAACTAGATGTTCACTTGCATTTATTTGAATGGTTTTCATGGAGAGATGCAACAAAAGGTGACAAAGTGTGATTTGAATGCATATACAGAAGATATCTCTATTGGTTTGAATTGTTGAAGAATGGAAAAGATTGTCTTGAGAGAATGGCCTTAAATGAGTGGACACCTCCATTCATGCACATGCTGGGAAGCTGGCTGACCACTTGGCCAGATGCTACCAGTGAAATTGGTACATCCACTTGAGGGGGTGACTAGATAACATCAAAGGTCCTTTCCAACTTTGAGATTGTATGGGATGATGATTCTGATGCTAGTAACTGAAACAAGGTATTAAGGGACCTGAAATATTTATTTTGTGAATGCTTAAAAGGTGCTCAGATGAGCAGAACATCTAAGGCATTCATGAGTACCTGTCTGGAGCAAAATATTAGACAAACGGATCTTAAGGTTTCCTTGAAGAATATGATTGTGTCCTCTACTTAAAGGTGATTCTTTGGGTCAATATTTGTAAAATAAAAGGTTAGTCATCAGACAGTACTTTTCACTCATGGTCATGAACAGCTTTCTTTTTGTCTAATGATGCTAGCTCATTCCTGTAGAATTATGAGTCTTGCATTGCAGTCAACAGGATTATGAAATAAGCTCTTCCATATTTAGAAACTTCACACTACAGATTCACCTGTTCCTTCTTACCTAAACTACAGTAGTCCTATGGCTTGCAGTTGTGATCTCTATTGCTAATTCATTCCTAAGAGAGATTGGTTGCCCATTTATGTTTAATAGCCCTCATGATCATTCTGTACTCTATGTTGACTTCTAAGAATTATACAGTTCTCTCCAATTAAAAAAAAATTTTTTTTCTGGTAGCCATTCAAGCTAACTGTATTTTCTTAATTTCCAGATAAATTAAATATAATAAGTTATTTTCATTTTTTGTAGGCATCTATATATTTTTAGGTAATTGGTATCTCCTTGCATTCTTTGTGAAACAAGATGCATTCTCCTTATAGTGTCCCAATGGAAAAATTAAAGCCAAATATTTAGGCAGTTAAAATACTCCCTCTAGTTTAGTTGTGACATTAAAAAATGCACATATATGAAAAAATAAAAGTGCCTTGTAATAAATTGAATTCTCCATCTCTGTGCAAATGGCACTAGAGGAAACAACCTGACACAATCTATTTTCTTTGCTTACTGGTTTGTGAGCAGTTACAGTACCTTTGGAGAATTTCTTTTTTCTCTTGATGTTTTACACTGTAACCATTTTTAATTTGCTAGATGTAGATCACATTTTGCATGGTTCTCAGTAGTCTTTTCAACCATTGGGAAGACTCAGTGATTGTACATTTTATTTAATTGTTTGCTTGATTATTTCTTCCTCTCCATTCTTCACTGGGAATTCCTATTAAATGGATGATGTCTAGACTTAGAGATCGCTGTAATTTCTCTCATATTTTCTATCTCTTGCTCTTTTAATGATATATTCTGGGAAAATCTGTGTATGTGTAATAAGTACATATATGTGTATTAATGCTTAGAAATGAGAAAGGGATACACAGCAATATGTTAGCAATAATTTGGAGTTATGGGAATGAAGAGGGACTTCAAATTTTACTCTATATTCTTTTATTTGAAATTGAAAAATAATGCATTTATGAATTGTCTGTAACAAAAATTAAAAATATTTTAAAATATATACAAAAGAAACTAAGGAAAAATGTCAAACCTACTGATTTTGTTAAGATTATTTCTGATCTTATGTTTTTTTACTTAATATGACCATTTATGAAAAATGTGCCTTAAAGTCTAATACAATGTATTTCTAATGCTTTAAATAATTTAATGATATTTTGTTTGGATATATGTTTATAACATATTTTCTTGGTATAGTACATACCCAGTGCTTAAAATGGTGTCTAGTATATATTAGGTGTCAATATATTTTTTACTGAATGTATGAATAAATGGGTGAGATATCCAGAAATTTTCTATTTCTAAATCTTAAAATACATTGGGTTTCTTTTGTATTCTCTTTTATTTGGAGATTTGTTTAGAAGATTTTTGACCTGAGGTAAAAATATGGGCCTAGGTACTCTGAAGGGCATGGGTTCAACTGTTCCATAGTCCCTTAGTTAAAAACTTTGCCAGCTCAAAACTTTGTAGTTTAATCTTGCTCCTAGCTCTCATTGCCACTGATCTTGGCATCTTCGTCTGCTCTTATGAGAATACTCATATTTGCCTGTCTTCAGCTTTTCCATCAATCTTGTTTCATCTGCTTTATATTTTCCAAAAATTTCTCCATATTCTTGACTGTTGGTGGCATCCTTCTTGAGTGAACTCTATCAGTTGACTTGAATCAGAAATCCCGTTGAATCCTTTTGATCTGTGCATTTAGGTTTTCCTTCACGTTAGGTGATGCTTTTTTCTATTATCTTTGAATATTTTCTTCTATATGTTCTATTCAAGAAGAAAACTATCTGCATATTTCAACTCCACTATTTTCCATATAGATTATTTATTCTCACTTTATTTTTTTGTTCCTTTTCTCTGCATTTTGAGTTTTTTCTCAAGTCTTTGGCACTGAATCTGACACCCATTCACTTTTCTCTTGTATTTTTTCTGCCATTTTCTAAAGGTTTAAAATTTTGCTCTTGCTTTACTCTTTCACTTAAATCTTTAATTATTACATTTTAGTTTGTATCATGTTATTTCTCATCTCTTGTCTAGTTTTCAGAGTACAATGCTGTTGTGATCTAAAATTTTCTTCTCTTTCTGGGGGCAAAGATACTTCAGTGTATGACCAAATCTAACTTTTGCATGTTATCTGCCTTTCTTTATTTGATTGTAGATTTTTTTTTCACATGTCCTATAGTTCTTTTTGTTTTGTTTTTTTGTTTTTTTTCTGCTTTGTTATGAGGAAAGCCTTTATGGGCTTGCTACTTTCCCCAGAATCATGTGCTGATTTTTCATTGGCTCCCTGGACTATTCCTGTGGGTTAAGGCCAACTTTGTGGATATATGACCAGTGCCATAGTCTCATGTTCAGGAGAGTCTAAGATTTAATTCTCTACAATTGTCACTTTGAAATTCTTAATAATTTTGTTTAATTTTGTGTTAAACATAATGAATGCAGTGGAATAATGAAACATGCATGAAACCTCAGCTCACAGGTCTGGGCCTCCCAATGTTGGTCACCTGCTCCCTCACTTCTTGGCACTCATTCTCCACTTTCCTCACTTTTTCTTCACCTTTGTTCAGTAAACACTGTGGCCCATTGCCTTTAGTGGGTGCCTGGGCAAGGGCATGAGGGAGGTGAGGGTCAGGCTATGGTCAGGTGGTATACAACATGTGGTCTCTGGGCATGGGGAATGGAAGCGCCTGACCCTTCTCAATGTGGCAGTCCCACATTTGGGGAGCCACTGAGCAGGGGTCCTCTTAACCAACTCCAATCTAGATAACTAGTACATCCTCACATGGAGGTTGCAATTCCTCAAGATTACTACCATGTGATGGGTTAGGTTGGTAGGCCTTTGTGATGTGGAGATTGACTTGTCCACAATAGCCTGGGGCACAGCATGTTGGTTGGAAAGCTGGCAGAGGGAGAAATTCAGCAGTAAATTCATGAGGAATCATGGGTCTGTGTCCCCTCTGGTGCTGTGAGAGTCTGAGCTAGCTTAGATACTATCCTTGTACTCCAGGAAGCATGATATTAAATAGCAAATAAAAAACACCATGATACAGTTTGAGAGAACACAAAAGAAGAAATATTTTACATTTTAGTACCTTTAATGGAGCTTTCTTTCTGGCTTTTTGAACACAGCTCCCATTTTTATTTTGTACTGGGCTTATGTACCTAGCTCTTCAGATCCCTTCTTTTAGAACCTATACCCTAGAGGGCTGGTGGTATAGGTTAAATTTATCAGTGTGGTCATTCATCTGCCTAATTTGTGCGGATAACAGGAGTAACTCCAGGGATCTTTGTTTCTGTACAACTGATTCTTTTTGACTGTTGAATCCACAGTAGTGTGGACAAACTCCACTTCGTAAATTCATGGAATTTTACTGATCACTGACTTAAGGAGACAGCGATGCCTTCATTAAAGATTTGTGATTGCTCTTTTTTGGCATGAGTTTGTCATGACAATATAAACTGCAGTTAGGAAAAGCCCACCACTATCCTGCTTTGGGTGGTGAGAAAAAGTACTTTTTTTCTTGAAGCTACTTTTGATACTGTTAGTATCAAATGTGTCCGTAGGTCTAAGTAGACAGTTTTCTGCCTCGTCCATCTTTTCACTGCCCTCCAGACCACACATTTTCAGATTAGGGGTAGCTTTTCTGTCCTGTAGGAGGGGCCAAAACAGCTCATCAGAAGTTGGGTCAAAGAAATTCAGGGAATTTTGACTCCTTGCTTTCTCTTCCAAATATGCTTTGTGGTTCTGCTGTTATTCACCCAGTCTCTCATCCTTTTTTTCTCTTCTAATTGAGGGAAGTTAATGAACTTTGATACATTTCCCTTCACATATTTTCAATAGCACATTACTCTTGAGAATGTGAATTTGATCAAACTTGAGCTAGATATGGAAAAAAAATCACTCAAAGGTTAAAATATATGGGTGTCATAATTCGTTATCCCTTGTGATGTAGTTTTTAATTTTTCTTTCTCAAAATTTTGTTTTGGATTTTCAGTTTCTGTTAGGCGGGTGTTAAAAGCCTTAGTTTGTTGCTGTCTTTCCTAGTAGGTTCTAGCTTTCTCAAGTTATGTAACTTTATAAACATTAAGCTAAATGGCTGTGTAACATTCCGATATACCTTAGTATATGTAAGTAATTTATAGTTAGACAATAGTTTGTGGATAATTTGCCATTCCAATTAATGTTGTAATAAACATCTTTGAAAAAATATATATGTTTATTGAATTCCAGATTATTTTTCCAAATTGGTCCCCAAATAGGAAATATGCTCATTTATGAAGCCCTTATTGTGTATTTCAAATTGACTTACTAGAACGGTTCATACCAGTTTAGATTTCTATAAGCAATCTAAAGTTTGCCTGTCTGGTTAGCTTTGGATATTATCACTTAATTGATGAAAAATGGTATCCTGCTTTTTTTTGTTTGTTTGGTTGGGTTTTTTTTGCGGTACGCGGGCCTCTCACTGGTGTGGCCTCTCCCGTTGCGGAGCACAGGCTCCGGACGCACAGGCTCAGTGGCCATGGCTCATGGGCATAGCCGCTTCACGGCATGTGGGATCTTCCCGGACCAGGGCACAAACCCGTGTCCCCTGCATCAGCAGGCGGACTCTCAACCACTGCGCCACCAGGGAAGCCCTGGTATCCTGTTTTGATTTGCATTTCTTTGACTGCTAGTGAGATAGGAAGTTTGTTCAAATACTTCTCAGCCCTCTGTATTTCCTTTTTCAGGCTTTATTTGAAATGAAAAAAATTATTTTCAGAGCATAATTGATTTTAGAAAACAGATTGTTAGTGATTTCCATTATAAGTCTTTTATTTGGGTTAAGTTGCACAAAAGGAAAAAAAGTATCTTAATAAGGATGTCTTTCATGGTTGTCTGCAACAGTTACAGCTTACTAATTCTGTTGAGGGCAAATGGCTGAGACTAGCCAGCTGCCTAAGAGAGAGATTTAACCAAAGATAGACAAGAGAGAGTGTGCAGCTTCATTTGTAACTTCATCCACTCCTGCTACTGTCCTAGAGGTTTTCAGAAATTGTTTAAGGGTTTATATTTCCCTGGAGGGGAGGAATTTACTTTTTATCAAAGGTTCATTTAGTAATTCATATTTCCTTTATGATCTACATACAATGTCAGTTATAGCTTTTACTCAGTGTATCCTTTTTAAGATGGAAATTTAATTAGGTGTGCATTTGTGATGAGATATTTAAGTGACTTAGGAATATGTATTACCACATGCACCTGATATTTAATCAAAAGTATAAAATAAGTAGAATTTAGAAACAGTAGTCTTAGTGCTAAGACTGAACATTACTTATTTTCAGTTGAGCAAAGAAAATTAAACTACTTATACTATGCTGTTATTTGCCCTGGTGATTTAATCCTAAAAATATTTTACAAAAAAAATATAAATAGAAGCATATGTTAAGTGTGGGCAATTGGAACCATCTCACATCCTCTAAATAACCATGCATTGATGAATAATAAATCTTTTATGTTTATAATCTCTAAAATATAATTATATTTTGTTTAAACCAAGAAACAACTCTTTTGGCAATAGAATTTCTCTTTATTGAATCAAATGAGTTCATGTGCATAAAAGTGTGTTAAAAGCTATAAATTGCTAGACAAATGTTAGTTGTCACCATTACAAATGTTTAATAAGAATTTCCAAAGAGGGAATGAGTGTGACTCAGCAAAACAAATCCTGGGAGGAGTAGATTCAGAAGCTGGAGGGATTCTCTTGATATAGGATTTTAAGTACCATACTAGATTAGGGAAAAGAGAGTTTTTCATGGTGAATAATTACAAAACCTTGTTAAAAGGTTGAGCTAATAAATGACAAAAATTTTATGCAAACAAAAAATCATTTTATGCTTGTGTGCTCCTTTATTAAACAAATAATTATTGAGCTTTTCTGTGTTGGACACTGTCCTAGGTAATAAGAAGAAAGATTTCTGCCATTGTTGTACTTGCATTCTGGTGAGGACAGAAGAACATGAACAATAAACATGATTAATAAGTCAGTTGTAATGCATATTAGAAAGTAAATGCTATGGACAGAATTGAAATTAGAAAAGCTAGAAAGGATTCAGAGCCTATGTGGGGGAAGGGGAGACATTTTCAGTATTAAATAGTTCCTGTTGATAAGGTAAGTTTTGAGCAAAGACTCAAGAGGTGAGTTAGTAAGAGTCATCTGAGCCAAGAATATTGTAAGCAGAAGGAATAGCTAGAGAGAAGCCTACTGTGGGAACATGTTAGAAACAGCCTATAATGAAGTGATCAGAGAACAGTGGAGAAGCAGGTAATTCAGAGAGCCAATGGAGAAGGGGAATAAATCACATAGAGTCTTATCAGCTACCACAACGACTTTGGATTTTATTCTGAGTGAGATTGGGTACCAGTGCAGAGTTTTGAGCAGAGGAGTGACCTCAGCTGAGTTGCATTCTAGCTTCTGTGTTTAGATTACACCGTAGGGGATAAGGTTGAAAATCCAGGCAATAAATGATAGAGGCTTGGATCGTGGTGCATGTGGTAAATAGTGGCCAGATTCTGAATATGTTCTGTAGAACCAACAAGATTTGCCAGCTTGTAGCATAGGATGGGTGAGGAGTGTTTTCAGGTTGCTAGACAGTTCTTTGGAACCTATGCTGCTAATTTTGTTCTTGGTGTTGAGGCCTCCTGGCATCCTCTTTGGTTTGATGAGTCTTTGTGCCTGGTCATCCTGAGTTTCAAAGACTCATACTTGTCTGCTTGGTACCGATGCACCTTCCTTCTGTACTGCTTTCCAGATTTCGGATGTCCAGATCCATTATTTGAATCCTTACATAGATCCAGCCCTCCATCATGCCCATTATTTGCCCTGATTCCTGTTCATCTTTCAGCCATTTTGGCCCGAGATCCTTATCTTGGAATCTGTTATTAGCTGCTACCTATGGTACAATGCTAACTATAGTTGCAATTATTACTATTTTATCAATTAAGCCACAATGAAGGGTTATTCAGGCTTTTTAAAAAAAGTGAATTTAGATTTTATGAATCCCTAGCCAAACAAGACCCTATGTTGGCATCACTTTAAACTGAATAAATTGTCCTTGCAGAATATATATATTCAAGAAGGTTTTCAATATTTATGACATCTTTTCTCTGATATAGGACTAAAATGTCCACTTGGCTATGGAAATGATAATGAGTTAAAAATCTTAAATCAAAAGCAGTTTGAAATTCAATTGTTTTGTAATTTAGTGGATAATTGAGAAACATAACAGTCACAAGTGAAATAAAATTAATAAGCTATTTATGAAAAATAGCTTTTGTGTAATAATGTCTTGTTACCATGAGGCAGAAGTTTTGGGTTTGCTCCATTCACACAATTCACTGGTACAATCTCATCTGAACTCCATTTGACCTCATCTTACTTGAAATGGACTGTATAGGAAAGCAGCAAAATACTTGCAAATAAACATCTCCTAAAATGCATTTTAACCTTGGATCTGGAAATCTATAAAAGAATACTTTTTTTCAGTACATTGATAACATGGAGAGAATTCCTTACAGCTGAAAATTATGGTATTTAAAGGTTTCAAGATGTCTTTCCAGGTTTTGAGTTGGCAGTGAGCCAGTGACTGAATGGCTATATTTTAAAAGCCCATCTTGCCTCCATTTCTCTGGGTTTTCTAATTTTTCACAGCTTCCTCCCAAAAAATATTTAATACTTCTTTAAAGTTCGTTCACTTTTCTGTTTCTCTAGATTTAAACTTTCCCTCAAAAAAAAAATCTTCAAGAAATACGTAAAAGATATAACAAAATCCCTGCAAATCCTAGAGAACCTGACCATCCTTAAATGTATAAGCACAAACATTTCGGCTTACTTCCTTATAAAACTTAAATAAATGTTTACATAAGAATCTTAATGTGGTATCATTATTTTCAGATCAACTTCTAAACTGGTTTGTAACAAACATATTTTTTTGTGTGTGTGTGGCTTGCTAAGCAATCTTAGTGGTTTAAAGCGTCTGAGTTACATGTAATTTAAATACCTTTGAATTCTCCTTCCTTAAACCATTGATTGACCACATAATGGGGGACTTCCAAACCCCATTCTTTTGGCCAGTGCTCCATATCCTATTGTATGAACTGAAATATGGCATATCCTCTCCAGTAGAGGATTTCACTGGGTAACCACAGGAAAGACTCTATGTAAAACTTTGAGAATTTTATCAAGGATTTGTAACATTTCACAAAATTGCTCTTTTCATCGTTTGAATAATGCTCTTCCAGAATCAATGATTTTTTAAAATTTCACTGTCAGCTCTTGGAAAAGAAAAAAAAAAAAACAACTTTTTTGTTTCTTAGACTGCCCACGAATTTTAATGACTGTGGAAGAACTTGCCTCCTATGATCATTGGCAAATGAAATCTGTTTTAGAGGATATGTTTATGAAACTGCCTGTGGACCATTTATATGAAAGTTAATAAAGTCTATTAACTGGCCTTACGACCTTAAACAAACTGAATCAAAAGTAAATGAAGAAGATTTAAAAATAAGGAAAAGTGGAATAGTAAGAAGAACCAATAATATCAGGTGCTTTGGAAATAGAGATCATCCTAATATATAGGAAAATTTAGATACAAAATAAAGAGAATATAAATCCAAGAAACCTAGTACTTGTGTGTTGTGTTGGATTTAGTTTATATTTACAGATAGTTATCACACTCCTATCACACTCATTAGATTAACGACCTAAGGGCTGGACTTGATGTCTTCTTGTTTTCTCGTGATTTCTTCCTTTGCTTATGAAAGCCCTCTCTCCTCATATATGCTAATTCATGCCCTCTTTTAATTTTGGCTTAAGTTTTTCCTTTTGACAAAATCTCCACAAGCTATTAACTTCTGTAACAGCACATGCTTTTTTAGTGTGGCATAGCTCTGCATTTGTTGACCTATCCTCTTTAGCTATTGCATGTTTGTATAATTTAGCTGGTAGATCAAGTTCACTGGGGGTAGAAAGTATTTTTTTTTCTATTCCTTTTATATAACCCAGTTAAATAACCTCCCCCTAGTAGGAATATTCACCTGTGGTGCTTTGTTAGATAATTCAACCAGGCATATTATTTCTCAGTGGAATACTGTTGGCATTTTGGATATGATAGATCTTTGTTTTGTGGGACTTCGACCCCTGTACTGCCATATTGCAAGATTTGTAACATCCTTGGCTTTAACACTCAATGCCAATAATCCCTGAAGTCATTTGACAATCCATGATGCCACCTAGGGAGTTGTTACTGCCGCAGTAGAGATTCAGTTCCTTCTGATGTATTTAGAACAGCTTGGAATTGTTTATTGATTGCTTTATTTGTCCATGTCCCACACTAAAATGAAACTTCAAGAGCACGAGTACTGGTTCTTTCTGGGTCATCCATTGTATCCCCAGTGTTTAGCACACTGCCTGGCACATTGTAAGGTGCTCAATAATTTATAGAATAAATGTGTGCCCAAGCCATGCCATACCTATGAATTTTGTAAACTATATGTTTGGCAGCAGATAATTGTAGCAACAATTTAATAAATAGTCTGTTGATAGGCTGAGTTAAAACAGCATCCCCTAGTTCCAAATAGAGATTAGTTTACGTATTGACAGAATGTGGCTTTCATTAAATTTTACCACTAAACTTACTAGGAAAACTTGGAAAAGTCAGGTTCTTTTTATACCTGGTTTCCTTTACTATGTAATAAGATAATTAGTAACACTTGCCTTTTACTTGAGATAGTGGCTGTTAGGCCAACAGTAATAATTTTTATCAAGACACCAGAAAGAGAAGCATTGTGTATGTAATAAAGAAAATCTTAGATAGTACCATTTAACAATGTTCAGTTTTGCCATCTTTTGCTTTTGGAACAATGGAGACATCCATGTCACCTTCAATGGTTCACCCAGTTGAGTTCCCAGCTAGTTAAGGCCGGAGCTTACAGAGGAAAGATTATAAGCAGAATGTCTTATGATCACCAACCAATTATAGTTGATGGTTATCAATCTTGCACATGTTATAGTTGGCCCTGATTTTTTTCTTTGCAATCAGTTTCCCCAATACCTAGAATCTATGCTGAGGAGTTAAATCAACATTATCCTTTTTCTCTATCACTTCTGTCACTTTGAAGCATAAGAAAGTTTTGTCCTATGGGTGCTTTTCAAAGATTTATTCAAATAAAAATCTTTTGATATTTTTCTGAAGCAGGACTCAAAAACTTGCCCAAGGTCAGAATTCATTCAAGATGCTTTGGTCTCTTTTCAAGCATTAGTTTAATTTCCACCAGTTGTGCAGATTCTAGGAGTAGTAGCTGTTTGAGTTTTCTGGTGGTTTGGCAGTGTTATTTTCAGTGTTTTATTGGGCATACTATTTTGCTGAAGGCTTAACAGGCTCATTTTCAGAGTCTTAATCAAGAACAAGTTTAATGATTGAAGGTAAATATCTCCCAGATTAGAGGGCTTTAAAAAATTTATCAGCATTCCAAAATTTAACAAAAAGCTCTCTGATAATCTAATTAAAATCCTACTTTTTTTTAAAACATCTTTGTTGGAGTATAATTGCTTTACAATGGTGTGTTAGTTTCTGCTAGATAACAAAGTGAATCAGCTATACGTATACATATATCCCAATATCCCCTCCCTCTTGCGTCTCCCTCCCACCCTCCCTATCCCACCCCTCTAGATGGACACAAAGCACTGAGCAGATCTCCCTGTGCTTGCGGCTGCTTCCCACTAGCTAGCTATTTTACGTTTGGTAGCATATATATGTCCATGCCACTCTCTCACTTCATCTCAGTTTACCCTTCCCCCTCCTCATGTTCTCAAGTCCATTCTCTATGTCTGCATCTTTATTCCTATCCTGCCCATAGGTTCTTCAGAATCTTTTTTTTTAGATTCCATATATATGTGTTAGCATACGGTATTTGTTTTCCTCTTTCTGACTTACTTCACTCTGTATGACAGACTCTAGGTCCATCCACCTCATTACAAATAACTCAATTTTGTTTCTTTTTATGGCTGAATAATGTTCCATTGTATATATATGCCACATCTGCTTTATCTATTCATCTGTCGACAGACAGTTAGGTTGCTTCCATGTCCTGGCTATTGTAAGTAGAGCTGCAATGAACATTGTGGTACATGACTCTTTGAATTATGGTTTTCTCAGGATATGTGCCTAGTAGTGGGATTGCTGGGTCGCATGGTAGTTCTATTTTTAGTTTTTTAAGGAACCTTCATACTGTTCTCCACAGTGTCTGTATCAATTTACATTCCCACCAACAGTGCAAGAGGGATCCCTTTTCTCCACACCCTCTCCAGCATTTATTGTTTGTAGATTTTTTGATGCTGGCCATTCTGACTGGTGTGAGGTGATATACCTCCTTGTAGTTTTGACTTGCATTTCGCTAATGATTAATGATGTTGAGCATTCTTTCATGTGTTTATTGGCAATCGGTATATCTTCTTTGGAGAAATGTCTATTTAGATCTGCTGCCCATTTTTGGATTGGGTTGTTGGTTTTTTTGATACTGAGCTGCATGATAAAATCCTATGTTTGATGCCAGACTATTTCAAGCCAGATACTTGTTCAATCTCTTGTGTCAAACCATTATCCATTTAAGCTGTTTCTGACCATTCAGAAACAGAAGTTGGCCTGTGTTAATAATATTCATGTTGTTCCCTCGAGGAGGATGATCTACAGTGATCAGGTCTGCCTTCTTATTGATTTTTTTTAACATCTTCATTGGAGTATAATTGCTTTACAATGGTGTGTTAGTTTCTGCTTTATAACAAAGTGAATCAGCTATACATATACATATATCCCCATATCCCCTCCCTCTTGCATCTCCCTCCCACCCTCCCTATTCCACCCCTCTAGGTGGTCACAAAGCACCGAGCTGATCTCCCTGTGCTATGTGGCTGCTTCCCACTAGCTATCTATTTTACATTTGGTAGTGTATATATGTCCATACCACTCTCTCACTTCACCCCAGCTTACCCTTCCCCCACCCCGTGTCCTCAAGTCCATTCTTTATGTCTGTGTCTTTATTCCTGTCCTGCCCCTAGATTATTCAGAACAATTTTTTTTTTACCTTCCATATATATGTGTTAGCATATGGTATTTGTTTTTCTCTTTCTGACTTACTTCACTCTGTATGACAGACTCTAGATCCATCCACCTCACTACAGATAACTCAATTTTGTTTCTTTTTATAGCTGAGTAATATTCCATTGTATATATGTGCCACATCTTCTTTATCCACTCATCTGTCGATGGACACTTAGGTTGCTTCCATGTCCTGGCTATTGTAAGTAGAGCTGCAGTGAACATTGTGGTACATGACTCTTTTTGTATTATGGTATTCTTAGGGTATATGCCCAGTAGTGGGATTGCTGGGTCCTATGGTAGTTCTATTTTTAGTTTCTTAAGGAACCTTCATAGTGTTCTCCATAGTGGCTGTATCCATTTAAATTCCCACCAAGAGTGCAAGAAGGTCCCTTTTTCTCCACACCCTCTCCAGCATTTATTGTTTGTAGGTTTTTTGATGATAGCCATTGTGACTGGTGTGAGGTGATACCTCATTGTAGTTTTGATTTGCATTTCTCTAATGATTAGTGATGTTCAGCCTTCTTTCATGTGTTTGTTAGCAATCTGTATATTTTCTTTGGAGAAATGTCTATTTAGGTCTTCTGCCTATTTTTTGATTGGGTTGTTTGTTTTTTTTTTTTGATATTGAGTTGCATGAGCTGCTTATAAATTTTGGAGGTTAATCCTTTGTCAGTTGTTTCATTTGCAAATATTTTCTCCCATTCTGAGGGTTGTCTTTTCATCTTGTTCATGGTTTCCTTTGCTGTGCAAAAGCTTTTAAGTTTCATTAGGTCCCATTTGTTTATTTTTGTTCTTATTTCCATTTATCTAGGAGGTGGGTCAAGAAGGATCTTGCTGTGATTTATGTCATAGAGTGTTCTACATATGTTTTCCTCTAAGAGTTTTATAGTGTCTGGCCTTACATTTAGCTCTTTAATGCATTTTGAGTTTATTCTTGTGTATGGTGTTAAGAAGTGTTCTAATTTCATTCTTTTACATGTAGATGTCCAGTTTTCCCAGCACCACTTATTGAAGAGGCTGTCTTTTCTCCATTGTATATTCTTGTCTCCTTTATCAAAAATAAGGTGACCATATGTGTGTGGGTTTATCTCTGGGCTTTCTATCCTCTTCCATTGATCTATATTTCTGTTTTTGTGCCAGTACCATGCTGTCTTGATTACTTTAGCTTTATAGTATAGTCTGAAGTCTGGGAAGCTGATTCCTCCAGCTCCGTTTTTCGTTCTCAAGATTGCTTTGGGTCTTCGGGATCTTTTGGGTTTCCACACAAATTGTGAAATTTTTTATTGTACTTTTGTGAAAAATGCCATTGGTAGTTTGATAAGGATTGCATTGCATCTGTAGATTGCTTTGGGTAGTAGAGTCATTTTCACAGTGTTGATTCTTCTAATCCAAGAACATCGTATATACCTCTCTATCTGTTTGTATCATCTTTAATTTCTTTCATCAGGGTCTTATAGTTTTCTGCATATAGGTCTTTTGTCTCCTTAGGTAGGTTCATTCCTAGATATTTTATTCTTTTTGTTGCAGTGGTTAGTGGGAGTGTTTCCTTGATTTTCAGATTTTTCATGGTTAGTGTATAGTAATGCAAGAGATTTCTATACATTAATTTTGTATCCTGCTACTTTACCAAATTCATTGTTCAGCTCTACTAGTTTTCTGGTAGCATCTTTAGGATTCTCTATGTATAGTATCATGTCATCTGCAAACAGTGACAGTTTTACTTCTTCTTTTCCGAGTTGAATTGCTTTTATTTCTTTTTCTTCTCTGATTGCTGTGGCTAAAGCTTCCAAAACTATGTTGAATAAAAGTGGTGAGTGTGGACAACCTTGTCTTGTTCCTGATCTTAGAGGAAATGGTTTCAGTTTTTAATCATTGAGAATGATGTTGGCTGTGGGTTTGTCATATATGGCCTTTATTATTTTAAGGTAAGTTCCCTGTATTCTTACTGATTTTTAAAGGGAGATTATATTAGTTTTTTCTAGTTGTTAAGGGTCTGTTTCTGCCATTCTGAAGTAGAGAGTCCATTGGCTGTGTAATATACCTCTGTGTGCAGAAGAGACAAAATCGTTTTCATCAGCAAATCAGAATCAGCTACTTTACATCATAGTAAAAGGCCTTTCAGTTTCTGTTAGATTTGCACCTAAAATGGTAATTAAATTTAGGAATGCATATTGTAAAGGAATTTGGTTTAGCTTAGAACTATGGAATTTTGATGGATAATTAAAACAGGCACAGAAAACCCCTCACTGTTCATGGGTGTTTTTTATATAAGCTGGGGGGCAAAATCATTTTTTCTCAGTTCTGAAAATAATTTGGACTTCTTAAATGAGCCTTGTTTAGCCAAATGTGTACCTTAACCTGTTAGTAACTAACTGTTGTTTCAGAACTGATCTAAATATTGAATTCTAACAATGAGATTTTTATGACATCAACCAACCAGACTGATCTCAATGACGGTTAAATGCAGACTCCAGAAGTACAATTTGTTAGGCAATCCATATTATTTGTTTTCATTTCTATTGCTCCCCAGAATGTTTTGTTAGTGTTTTCTTGCCCTTCGTACTTTTTCTAGGGGACTTGGTGGCAGCATTGAAAGTGGGCTAGGCTGTAAGTCAGCATAAGTCGTGGCAGGAGTTTTGGACCTTGTCTGTGTAGATTTATGTGCTTCCAATTATCAATGTGTGGGAGTTTTGTCAGAAAACCTGGGCTTGTGGTTCCTTTTGTTCTTCAGTGTCTGTTGTGGTTTAACTTTTAAATGGGATGCAAATATGACTTATAGTGCATGGCATGATGCAATTAGAAAAGATTGGACTTTATAAGGCAATGCAAATTTGAGCAGGGAAGGACTGCGCGTGAGTAACATGTTCTTGTGGGTGACGAAGGAACAATCTAGCACGGCTTATGGTGAGACTGGAGAGTAAACATGTGAAAGTTTGCTCTGTATAAAGAAGGTGGCATCCTTTCCTGTGGTCTGGGGAGCAGAACTAATGCCATCTCTTAAACATTTTAAAGGAGCTGTTAAGTAGCATACCCATGCTGTTAAGAAAAAACATATCCAGGGCTTCCCTGGTGGCGCAGTGTTTGAGAGTCTGCCTGCCGATGCAGGGGACACGGGTTCGTGCCCTGGTCCGGGAAGATCCCACATGCCGCGGAGTGGCTAGGCCCGTGAGCCATGGCCGCTGAGCCTGCGAGTTCGGAGGCTGTGCTCCACAACGAGAGAGGCCACAACAGTGAGAGGCCCGTGTACCGCAAAAAAAGAGGAAAAACATATCCAATAACAGTTTTTCCCATTGGGCAGAACCGTATGCCCTGAGTCTTTCAGAGACCTAAAGAAGTTCATTTATCACCATTCCAGATAGCCACATGATTGCAATATTTGTGCTATCACTTTTTAATGTCATGTTCCCAAGGACTTTTAAAGTTCTGAGCAAAAGTCCATGTTGTATGATTAACAAATTTTGCAGGCGGAGCATCCTTAAAGAACAGATTCCAATAGATTCAAGTTTGCCAGTTCAAAGTTCCTACAGGTACTTAATGACATGAAATCAAATTATTGAAGCATAATTCATTCAGTCACCCATCAAAACTGTCTTGAACACTTTCCATAAGCCATAAAATAAGTAAACATCAATGGCCAAAAATGAAAACAGTTAACATATTTTTAATTTATAAAGCGGCATGGACCTGAAAAGAACTGGGTTTTAGTCTTTGCTCTTATAGTCTTGTAAGCTTTGTTTTGACAATGCAGGTATGTTGTAACTTCCAGTATTTGAACGTACATTCAGCACATTTTAAATAGCTGTTTATTTGAACACTTTTAAAAAATACGTTTAGGGTAGCAATTTTTCAGCAGTAAAGTGAGGAAATTGGATTAGTATTGGCTATTGGGGAAATAGTTGGGTTTCACATCCCACTACTGCAACTTAATCTTTGTGGGAGTCTTGAAAAATTTCTCTCATTTTCTTTGCGCATCTTCAAAGTAGCGCTACTTTGTAGGGCTGTTGTATTCATATTAATGCATGGGAACTGCTTAGAAAAGTGACTGCCACAAAGATGAACCTTACGCCGTTGCCCCTCCCCACTGCTAAGTTAGTCTGGTACTGGATCCCCAGTGACTAAATGTTGCAGTTGCCAACATTTGAGGTCTGGATCTGGAGCTTCTAAGAATATTCAAACTGAGAGAGGGCCTTGATCATTTCTCAGGAATGAGAAGGGAGCATTTAATTTTTGGTTCATTGTTAGTCTAAGGACATGGGTCCTGCTCCATTGGATTCAGCATGCAGCAAGGCAACACCTATCTGGAGGCTTTCTGTCATTTGGAAATGCTGGAGCAGACTAAGGGAAGAGGGAACAAGAATAAAGGAATTGAGGAAGAGCAGGGGAAAAACAATTTTCATAAAAGCACAAAATCTAACATAGGCAAATCGTTTTTGTAGGCACCAAGCACTAAAGGGTCAAGATATCTGACAGTTGTCCAGGGGCAAGTGAGGCGAGAGTGGAACAAATCACTCTGCCATAGTGGCAAGGATGGAGACCATGGGAGTGTGGTGGGGAGGGCATGTCCCTGAGTGAGGAAGAGGAAGTGCCAAAAGAAAACTTCATCTATTTTCACACTTTGTCTCTGGTCCCGTACTTCCTAGAGATTTTTCTCAGTTCTGTTGTTTTTTCCTTTCCCTTGTTTGGAGAAATGAGGCAGGGGAGGGACAGCTTTAGTGAACTGAGTCTCTGAGGCAAACAAGGGGCCAGGTTGGGGACTCGGCTGGGTTTTAGGTTTCCTGTGCTAGTACCTGTGCTTAGTTCACTGGGCACCCCAGAGATGGATTGGCAAGCAGAGGAGTTGAATTCAAGTGTTACCTGTTCATCTGGCTTCTGCCTCTGAGTCTGCCACTTTACCTTGGTGCAAAAGGCAGCCATTTATCCAACTTCATTAAAATTCTCTCCTTACCAAGTCCTGGTTGGTTTCAGGAGACTTTTACTAAAGTTTCATATTTGAGGGTAAGAGTGTGGGGTGCATTGTTGAGGTGAGCAGTGTGCATATTTGGGGGGTAGTTCACAAGAAGATATCACAGAGAATTACATGTGATCTCATTGTATTAGTGGGGGTTCTCCAGGGAAAAGAACCAAGAGGATGGAGATATATGTATAAAAGGAGATTTAGGATGAGGAATTGGTTCATGCAGTTATGGAGGCTGAGAAGTATTATGATCAGCCCTCTGGAAACTGGAAAGCTGGTGGTATACTTCAGTCTGAGTCTGAAGGCCTGAGAACCAGGGGAGTCAATGATGTAAATCCCAATCCAAGAGCAAGTGAAATGAGGTGAGACGTCCTAGCTCAATCCATGAGGCAGGGAAAGGAACAAATTATTCCTTCCCCTACCTTTCATTCTATTCTGGCCCTCAGTGGATTGGATGATGCCCAGCCACACTGGGAAGGGCAGTCTACCAAGACCACTGTTCCAAATGCTAATTTCATCCAGAAACACCCAGAAACAATGTTTAATCTGGGCACATGTGGCTCACTTAAACTGATGTATAAAATGAATCGCACTCATCTTAATTGGTTCTTTTTTCATGTATTTTTCTCCTCTCTCACTTAGAATATACATTAAACTCCTAGTATTATTGCACGGTCATTTACCCACCACCTTTTGATATTTTATTGAATTATATCTGCCAAGTAAATACTGAATTTATTGGTTAGTTATTGAATTGTTTCTACCATATAAATATTTAGTTCTTGAAAAAGTATTTTTTTAATATCTTTATTGGAGTATAATTGCTTTACAGTGTTGTGTTAGTCTCTGTTGTACAACAAAGTGAATCAGCTACAAGTATACATATATCCCCATATCCCCTCCCTCTTAAGCCTCCCTCTCATTCTCTCTGTCCCACCCCTTTAGGTCGTCACAAAACATCGAGCTGAACTTGTGCTATACAGCAGCTTCCCACTAGCCATCGATTTTACATTTGGGGGTGTATCTATGTCAGTGCTACTCTCTCATTTCATCCCAGCTTCCCCTTCCCACACCCCTGCCTCCATGTCCTCAAGTCCATTCTCTACATCTGCATCTTTATTCCTGCCTTACCTCTAGGTTCATCAGTACCGTTTTTTTAGATTCCATATATGTGTTTTAGCATACAGTATTTGTTTTTCTCTTTCTGACTTACTTCACTCTGTATGACAGACTCTAGGTCCATCCACCTCATTACAAATAACTCAATTTCATTTCTTTTTATGGCTGAGTAATATTCCATTGTATATATGTGCCACATCTTCTTTATCCATTCATCTGTCGATGGACATTTAGGTTGCTTCCATGTCCCAGCAATTGTAAATAGTGCTGCAGTGAACACTGTGGTACATGACTCTTTTTGAATTATGGTTTTCTCAGGGTATATGCCCAGTAGTGGGATTGCTGGGTCCTATGGTAGTTCTATTTTTAGTTTCTTAAGGAACCTCCATACTGTTCTCCAAAGTGGCTGTACCAATTCACATTCCCACCAACAGTGCAAGAAGGTCCCTTTTTCTCCACACCCTCTCCAGCATTTATTGTTTGTAGATTTTTTGATGATGGCCATTCTGACTGGTTTGAGATGATATCTCATTGTGGTTTTGATTTGCATTTCTCTAAGGATTAGTGATGCTGAGCATCTTTTCATGTGTTTCTCAGCCATCTGTATGTCTTTCTTTGGAGAAATGTCTATTTAGGTATTCTACCCACTTTCGGATTGGGTTTTTTTTTTTTTTGATATTAAGCTGCATGAGCTGCTTGTATATTTTGGAGATTAATCCTTTGTTAGTTGTTTCGTTTGCAAATATTTTTTCCCATTCTGAGGGTTATCTTTTCGTCTTGTTTATGGTTTCCTTTGCTGGCTAAAGTTCTTTTAAGTAAAAATTTTTCTAGCCACTTACCTTTATAAAAAGATGGTGTATCTTTTAACATACATATCACACAGGATGTATTACAGATTAGTGACTATTTGGCCGTAATCATAAGTTAAATTCAACTCCTATAAAATCTACACTGAGTATAGGATGAATGATAAAAATGATGTAATAGTTGATTACCTGATGGTGTTTTCTTAAATATTCTGTAATTAAATGCTAGTATAAAATGATAGAAATGTTAGTTTGTTTAAAAAGAAGATAATAAGTTAGTTTTTTACTGGCTATTATAATGAGATTTTATTTATTGGGGTAACATTGGTTTATAACTTTATATAAGTTTCATCATAATTTGACTTCTGTATATACTACTAAAAGTCTAGATTCCATTTGTTACCAAAAAGTTGACTGCTTTTACCCATTTTGCCTTCCCCCTTCCCTCCCTCCTTCCTCTCTGATAGCCATTGATGTCTTCTGTATCTGTGTGTTTTTGCTCTTGTTTCTTCATTTACTTCTTTTATATTCCACATGCGAGTGAAATCATATGATATTTGTTTTTCTCTGTCTGACTTGTTTCACTTAGCATAGTACCCTTAAAATCCATCCATGTTGTAGCAAATGGCAATATTTCATCTTATGGCTGGGTAATATTCCAGTGTTTGTGTGTATATGTGTATACTACATCTTTATGCGTTCATCCATCAATGGCCACTGAGGTTATTTCCATATCTTGTGTATTGTAAATAATGCTGTAATCAATATGGGGATGATTTTCAAATTAGTGTTGTGTTCTTTGGATACCCAGAGGTGGAATAGCTGGATCATTTGAAAGTTCCATTCTTAATTTTTTGAGGCATCTTCGCATTGTTTTCCATAGTGGCTCCACTAATTTACATTCCCACCAAGCGTGTACAGGTGTTCCCTTTTCTCCACATCCTCTTTCACAATTGTTATTTCTTATCCTTTTTAATAAGAGAAATTTTAACAGGTGTGAGGTGATAGCTCATCATGGTTTTGATTTCTATTTCCACGATGACTAGTGATGTTGAGCACCTTTTCATGTACCTGTTAGCCATCTGTAAGTCTTTGGAAAATTATCTATTCAGTTCCTCTGACCATTTTTAATCAGGGTTTTTTTTTTGTTGTTGTTGTTGTTGTATGAATTCTTTATATATTTTGCATATTAACCCCTTATTGGATATGATTTGCAAATATCTTCTCCCATCCAGTAGGTTGTCTTTTTGTTTTGAGTTTCATTTGATGTGCAGAAGAGTTTTAGTTTGACATAGTTCCATTTGTTTATTTTGCATGTGGCTATCCAGTTTTCCCAGTGCCATTTACTGAAGGGACTTTTCATTCTCCATTATATTGTTCTTGGCTTTTTTGTTGTAAATTAGTTTTCCATATATGTGTGGGTTTATTTCTGGACTCTCAGTTCTGTTCTACTGTTATTGTGTATGTTTTCTGCCGATACCATGCTATTTTCGTTACTATAGCTCTGTACTATAATTCAAAATCAGAGATTGTGATACCTCCAGCTTTGTTTTTCTCAGGATTGTTTTGGCTATTGGGCGTCTTTTGTGGTTCCATATAAATTTTAGCATTTTTGTTCTATTTCTGTGAAAAATATTGTTGGGATTTTGGTACAAGATTGCAATGAATCTGTAGATTGCTTTAGGTAATGTGGATATTTTAAAAATATTAATTCTTCCAATCCATGAACACAGAATATCTTTCCATTTCTTTGCTTCTTTAATTTCTTTCAACAGTGTCTTACAGTTTTTAGTGTACATGTTTTTCACCTCCTTTGTTAGATTTATTTCCAGGTATTCTTTTTGTTGCAGTTGTAAATGGGATCATTTTTCTTAGTTTCTCTTTCTGATAGGCCATTGTTAGTGTATAGAAACAAAACAGATTTTTGCATTTTTATTTTGTACCCTGCAACTTTATATATTAGTTCCAATAGTTTTTTTTGGTAGAGTCTTTAGATCTTTCTATTTAAAATCATGTTATCTGCAAGAACGGACAGTTTTTCTTCCTTTTCAATTTGAATACTTTTTCCTTTTCTTACCTAATTTCTCTGGCTAGGACTTCAATGCTATGTTTAATAAGAGTGGTGAGAGTGGGCATCCTTATTTTGTTCCTCATCTTAGAGGGATAGCTTTCAGTTTTTCACCATTGAATATGATGTTAGCTGAGGGTTTTTTCATATATGGTCTTTTTTTTATGTTCAAGTATGTCCCTTCTGTACCCATTTTTTTGAGAGTTTTTATCATAAATGGATGTTGAATATTGTCAAATGCCTTGTCCGCATTTATTGAGATGATCATATAATTTTTATCCTTTGTTAATGTGGTATATCATATTGATTTATGGGTGTTGAACCATCTTTGCATCCTTGGAATGAATCTCGCTTGATCATGGTGTATAATACTTTTAAAGTATTGTTGAATTCAGTTTGCTGATATTTTGTTGAGGATTTTTGCATTTATGTTCATCAGAGATACTGACCTATAATTCCTTTTGTTGTTGTTGTTGTTGTTTCTTCCATGCCTTGTTTTGGTATTAGGATAAATGATGGCATTATAAAATGAGTTCAGAAGAGTTCCCTTATCTTCATTTTTTAGGAAGAATTTGAGAATAGGTATTAAATCTTCTTTTGGTAGAACTTACCAGTGAAGCTGTCTGATCCTGGACTGTTGTTTTTTTGACAGGTTTCCATTAATGTTTCAATCTCCTTACTAGTGATCAGTCTATTCAGATTTTCTACTTATGATTCAGTCTTGGAAGTTTCTATGATTCTAAGAATTTATCGATTTCTTCTAGATTGTCCAATTTGTTGGTGTATAGCTGTTAATAGTCTCTTATAATCCTTTGGATTTCTGTTATACCTGTTACTTCTCCTCTTTCTTTTTTTTTTTTTTTTTTTTTTTTGCAGTACTCGGGCCTCTCACTGCTGTGGCCTTTCCTGCTGCGGAGCACAGGCTCCGGACACACAGGCACAGCGGCCATGGCTCACGGGCCTAGCTGCTCTGTGGCATGTGGGATCTTCCCGGACTGGGGCAAGAACCCGCATCCCCTGCAAAGGAAGGCAGACTCTCAACCACTGTGCCACCAGGGAAGCCCACCTCTTTCATTTTTGATTGTTTAATTTGAGTCTTCTCTCTTTCTTAGTCTAGGTAAAGGCTTGTCAATTTTGTTAAAATTTTCAAAGAAACAGTTCTTAGTTTCACTTACCTGTTCTACTGTCTTTTTAGGCTCTTTCGTTTATTTCTGCTCTGACTTTTATTATTTCCTTCCTTCCTTCTGACTTTGGGCTTTATTCTTCTTTTTCCTGTTCCTTTAGTTGGAAGGTTAGATTGAGGTTTTTCTTCTTTTTTGAGTTGGTCTCTGTAGCTATAAACTTCACCCTTGGTACTGCTTTTGCTGCATTCCATAGGTTTTAGTATGTCATATTTTCATTTTCTTTTGTCTTCGGGTATTTTTGGATTTCTCCTTTGATTGCTTTTTACCCAATAGTTGTTCAGTAGCATGTTATTTAGTCTTTACCTGTCTGTAATTTTTCCAGCTTTCTTGTAGTTAGTTTCTAGTTTTATACCCTTGTGGTTAGAAAAGATGCTTGATATGATTTCAGTCTTAAATTTGAGACTTGTTTTGTGTTCCAAAATATGGTCTATCCTTGAGAATGTTCCACATACACTTGAAGAATATGTATGCTACTGCTTTTGGATGGAATGTTCTGTAGATATCTATTGAGACTATCTGATCTAATGTTTCATTTAAGGCTCATTTTTGTTGTTGTTGACTTTCTGTCTGATCTAGCCATTGATATAAGTGGGGTGTTAAAATCCTCTGCTATTATTGTCTTGCTGATGATTTCTCACTTTAGGTCTGTTAACAAGTCCTTTATATATTTTGGTGTTCCCATGTTAGGTGCATATATATTAATAAATGTTATGTTGTCTTATTGATGGATTATTCCCCTTATCATTAAATAATGTCCATCTTTGTCTCTTGTTACCTTTTTGGGGAGTTGAAATCTGTTTTGTCTAACAAGTATGGCTACCCCCGATTTCTTTTGGCTGCCATTTGCCTGGAGTATCGTCTTCTATCCCTTCACTTTGAGCCTGTGTTTTCTTTGGAGCTGAGATGACTCTCCTGGTGACAGTGTATAGTTGGGTCTTGTTTTTAATCCATCCAGCTACTCTGTCTTTTGACTGGTGACATCAATACACTTACATTTAGGGTGACTATTGATGTTTGAGGACTTAGTGCTGCCATTTTATATTTTGTTTTCTGGTTGCTATATCATTTCTTTTTCCTCGTGTTTCTGTCTACCATTTTAGTTTTGTGGTTTTCTATGGTTTTTTTTTCTCAGTTTCCTCTTTTGTGTTGCTGCTTTAGATTTTTGTTTTGTTATTATCATGGACTTTGTATGAAATATCTCATAGATAAAATAGTCCTTTTTCTGCTGATAGCATCTTTTCTTCATTTGCCTTTACAGGTTCTCTTCTTTTCCCCTTCCCCCCTCTATGTTTTTTTTTGTCACATTGTCTGTTTTTATGTTGTGAGTTTGTTACCGAATTAAAGTAGCTATAGTTATTCATAATGCTCCCCCCTCATTTAAGTTATAATTGTTTGACAATCTTTTCTGATATGGAGTTGGAATTTTCTGATTCTGTGTACTTATCGCCCTAGTCAAAGTTTTGTGTACTTTTGTTTTTTCATTTCAGGTAGAAGGGCTCCTTTGAACATTTCTTTTAAGGCAGGTCTAGTGGTGGTAATCTCCTTCAGCTTTGGTTTTCTGAGAAAGCCTTTATTTCTCCTTTATATCTAATGGATAACTTTGCTGGGTAGAGTATTCTTGGTTGACAGTTTTTATCTTTCAATATTATGAGTATGTCATTCACTCTCTCCTGGCCTATCAAGTTGATGCTGAGAAATCTGCTGATAGCCTCGTGGGGGTACATATTTAGGTTACTGTCTTTTTCCCCAGCTGCCTTTAAAATTCTTTATCACTGAGTTTTGACAGTTTTAAAATAATGGGTGTTGGAGAAGGTTTTTTTGCTTTGGGATTATTAGGTGTTCTATTAGCTTTGTGGACTTGAATATCCAGTTCTTCCCTAGGTTTGAGAAGTTCTCAGCTATTATTTCTTTAAATAAGCTCTCTGTTTCCTTCTGCCTCTCTTCTCCTCTGGGATACTTGTTATCCTTATGTTGCCTTATCTAATGGAGTCATATAGTTTTCATAGAGTTTCTTTATTTTTAAAACATCATAGTTCTCTCTCCTCTTCTACTTGAATATTTTCTAGATTTTTATCTTTGAGCTTGCTAATTTTCTCTTCCAAATATATGGTCCGCTCTATTTCCAGTGCTTTCTAATGCATCCTTCATTTATTGAGTCCTTAAGCTCCAGAATTCCATTTTGATTCCTTTTTAGAGTTTCAGTCTCTTTGGTAAAGTATTAGTTTTGTCCATTAATTTTATTCCTGAGCTCATTGAACTGCCTTTTTGAGTTTTCTTGCAGCTCATTGAGCTTCTTCTTGACAGTTATTTTAAATTCTCTATCAGCTGTATCACAATTTTTTGTGACTTTAAGTTTGATTTCTAGAGAACTGTCACTTTCTCTTTGTGATACCATATTACCATAGCTTTTCATGGTGCTTGATGGGTTGTTTCTCTGCTAGGGCATGTGAAGTAGTGAAACCTTTCTTACTTAGGTAAAGCTTTGTTTACTTTGCTTCTCATAATTCAGTAGGTTGGTAATTAGAGGAATTTGTTTTATCAGTAGGCAGCACTACAGCAGAAGCTTCTGATTTCTCTTGTCTGAGCTGCCTCTGGCTATATTTGAGAATTGGCATTTTCCACCCTCCATTGCCTCTGCTGGAGGTGTTCCCAGGGTCTTCAGAGTTGCTGCTGCTTTGCTGCTGCCAGTGTTGCTGTTGTAGCAGTGAGGAGGGAGAAGTTAGGGGAGGGTTGTGTATGCCTCAGCTTCTGCTGCCCTGTTTCCTGTGGGTGCTGCTGAAGCTGAGAGACCAGGATCATGGCTGCTGTCTCCTCTATGTGTTCCAATTCACCTTGCCTTCAGATGTACAGATGTGTGAATCACTCTGGTATCCTGGTGTGCTGGGCAGAGAAACCTTTGAGTTCTGCATGTTTAACCAGGCGTGGATTGAAGAGGAGAGACAACGGAGGTGTTTCACACTGCCATTGTGCTGACATCACTCCCATAATGAAACTTTCAAAGGGTGACTTCCAACTTATGTGTTACTGACTGGGTGCTTTGCAATTATTAAAAAGTGGTAGGCATTAGGAAAGGACACCAAAACTACAGAAATGAGCTGTGATGAAACCAGAGTCACTGGAATGCAACCAAAAAGAAAAGATATGAACAAAAGTTTCATAAAAAAGCATTCCCAGAGATGATACTGTCCAACTATTTTTTACAGGGAAAGCTGATAACTGAAGGGTGCACATAAAGAATACAACTCATTTTTCCTAATTTTTCTTCAGCTGGTTTTACTTTTTTCTGATTTATATCTATTTTCCTTATTATAAAACAGATGATCTTCTGATTATAAAAGAAGCTCCTATTGATTTTACTGTATTTATAAAACTTGGAAGGCTTTAAAGGAAAGAAACTATCAAAGTCTATAGTCATCTTACTGTGTCTGTTAGTTTTTGCTTTGTGAAAAAACAAATTCAAAATTTAATGGCTTAAAAAAAATCCCCATTTATTTAATTCATAATTCTGTGGGATGGCTGGTTGTATTTCTGTTCTGGGCTGAAGTAGTCAGCTGGAAGTTTGGCGTGTGATGGCTGATCTTGGGTAACCTCATTCATATGTCTAGCAGTTGGCTGGTTCGTTGGTTTAGTGGGCCTTAGCTGAGATGGCTTGTCTCTGTTTCATGTGGCCTCCCACTTTCCTCCCACTATCCCAGGCTTCTTTACATCGCGGTCTCAGTGTTCCAGAAAGAACATTAGAGCAAAGTCCCACATGTGAGCACTTATTAAGTCTCTGCTTGCTTCACATTAGCCGATGCCTAATTGGCTAAAGGAAGTCTTGTGGCCAGGCTGGGAGTCAGATTAGATGATATGACTGAAGAGGAGTGAATTGGAAAGGCACTTATTGTGGCCAATTTTACAAACAACATAAAAAGACATTTGGGTCATAATTTATGTTCAGCATTGTGTCTTACAGTTTCCACTTAGGTAAGTTTTCATACTGTAATTTTTCTACTAAATATTCTTTAGAAATATTCTTAATGCTTGCATAATATTAAAATATGTGGTTATACTATAACTTATCTACTTGCCTACTAAAAATGCTAGGTGACTTTTAATATTTCTCTATTCTAGAAAGAAAAAAACTCAGTCTTTGATTTTGGTGCATACTACTGGATTGATTTATATAAATAATCTTGAAGCTCTTGATAAAGATTGCCTAACTACTCGCCAGAAAAATTGAAGCAGTTATCGGAAGCAGTGTCTGAGAATATCAAATTTACTACCATTTCATGGACCCAGGCTTATATACAATTTGGAAATCTTTGTCAGTTTGATAGGTTAAAAAGGTATATATTCAAATTTATAATTTTTATTGTCTCAAACATTAAACATTTAAAAACTAAGGTAGCATTTTCTCTTGTAAGCCATTAGCTATTTTTTAGAAAATTTTTAAATTGAAATAAAAATTTATATAAAAGATAATCTTGAGGTGGAAGGTGTTTTAAATATGGTTTTATTTTTATAATAGGAAAACCACATACTTTGCCTTCCAGTCTTTTCATCCTATAATAGTAAGTGCAACTGTCAGAAATTTTAAAATGTTTTATGCTCAAAAAACATATATTTAAAAAAAATAGAGATTGAAACTAGATGCCAAGATACTATGGTAACATAAAAATTTGAATCTTTAAAAATTTGTTTTAGAGATCATCTAGAAGGAGAAAAGGTTCTTTTAAGTGTCAGACTCAAAATACCCACCTTTAAGCACATACTTAGGAGAATATCGGAGTGACACAAAATTTGTTTCTTTTGTGTGTGTTGGGGAAAAAAGCAGTAAATGTAAGATTAACTTATTAACACTGCAAATCCTAGAATTTTGATTTTAATTGATTTTGTTACTTCATCATGATTAAGTTTTAATAGAAGCATTAGAGGTCATAGAATGTCATAAAAACAACTCCCCATATGCTGGATTCATATATTTTCCATCATAGGTTAGGTGATTAAAAGTTCAAGCTTAATCTATACAATCTATGCAGTGTGAGAGTTTTGGTTGTTGTGAAGACCTTAACTTTTGCACTTCCTGACTTTTAAATAATTGCATAAAGTAGCTTTTCAAAATGTTTTTGAAGCAGAGCTTGAGAAGATGTTTTGAGGACAGGCATATAACAAAAGCAAAACAGAGGAGAGAAGCTATTGGAAGCACTACTGGATGTGCTTCTGGTTGGGGCTGATGATGTGGGGGAACAATTTAAACTCAAGTGACTTTGACCAATTTTTAGACCTAAAAAGCCTAGAGAGATGCTTATCCCTCATTAGCAGTTGGCAATTTTATAACAGGTGACTTCTAACAGAAAAGGGCAGAAAGAAGACAAAGAAGATTTTGAATTAAATGAAGGAGAGGAGGTAATTTCTTCAAGCTGTTGAAATACACTGATTATGACTCTTGCAGTGAGAAAGGATGTACATTGTAGAAAATAAACCACTTGTGAGAATTTAGCAAGGAACAAAATACCAATGGCAAAAGACTCACCTCCTACATCAAATATTTCTGCTATGGCCCCATAAAGAAAAACTAAAAGTACTTCAGCCTTAGGATACATATGGCTTTACAGTGTATATTATATTTTCATTCCATGGTGTCTTTTACTTACTCAAAATTGTTTGCAAACATTTAATTCATGTGCTATAATTCAGGCCGTATGGCCCTGGAGATCATACGTTTCCCACCCCCCCTTCTGTTCTATAAATGTTACAGGTATTATATTTTCTGGATATAACAATGTCACATTATTTCATTTTTTACTTTGAGGACCCAAAGTTGTTTAAGAAGTGAATGTCACATTTGGACAAGGAGAATCCAACTGGAATCTTTGGTCACATACTAGTGACTAAAATTGTGATCACTGCATTCTGAATATATTCTTATAAAGAAAATGATATAACTCCTTCAAATTGTTTTTTTGAGTAAAATAATTCTGTTAGGAAATTTCAGTGTTACATTACTTTTTAACCTGTTAAGGTTGGTTACTCAAATGTTCCTCAAACAAAGCAGCAAGTAACTCCCTCCCCACAACAATAACAAACAAGGAAAATGAGATATTCTCAATGCAAAAATATTTTTGAACATTTTTCTTTCCCATTAATATCTTATTTGTGTAATGGTGCAATAATGCTCTGAAGAGTGAGAATTATCCTTTCAAGGCAACTTAAGATAAAATTGGTAATCTTGACAACATACCACACAATTAAGGTCTAGAAAATATTACAGATTATAATGTGAACTTTGTTAATCTCAAAACATTATAGTGGCTTGGTGGAATCTTTGTTAATATTATTGCCCCCTCCCACTCCATGATCATTTAATGAAAAGAATTTAACTCAATTGTATCAGATACAATTAAGTTCTGCATTTAAGAGTAACCTCAAAGTGACTTGATCAAGCTAGAGAATTAGTTCTCTCTCAAGTAACAGAAAGCTGAGGATAGTTTAGAATTGGCATGACAGGTTATCAGTCTAAAGTTTCCTCCTGTCTTTCTATCCACCTTATTTAACATGTGAATTCCATTCCTGAGTTTGCTGTAGTTTTAAGGAAGTCCATCTTTCACATAAGCTTTCTAGCTAGCCACCAGGAAGAAAGGTGGCTGGGCAAAAATGGGATGTACCAGTTGTCAGTTGTCCTTTAAAGATGCTTCCCTAGAAAACCAAGGTAAACTTTTACTTACATATCATGGGCCAGAACTTAGTCAGAAAGCCATCCTTCATTGCAAGTGAGGCTTAGAATATTACCACCCTGAATATACTTCATTTCTGTTAGTAATGAAAAAATGAAGGGTAGATATTAGATAGGCAATTAGACATCACTGCCTGATACATCTATTTTAAACTCGTGGAAGAGAAGACTGTTTAGGTACAAACACATGACACATACTGTATTCTCTATATATTTGTTCCCTGACAGATTGCAAAGATCATGCTAACAGCAGCTTGAGTACCTGCTTCTTTGTCTACCCACTCCTACCACTTACCTCTTCGCAAAACTTTCTCTTCCTAACTTCTATCACTCGATGGACACTGCTTACCTGAGCTCATTGGAGGACTGTTCAGGAGCTCTTGGAGGTAAAGAAATGAAAGAGTTTGAGAATCTAGAATCTTTCCAATGTAAAATTTGACTTAACTGGATGAATGGAATATATACCAGGAAAGAAAAGTGGTAATGAGTACATCTTCCATGAGAACAACAGAGTAGGAGATGTGAGTAATATGGGAATGCAAGAAAAGTGCTTCTGTGAATACCACTGAAGAACTTTGAAGATGAAAATGGAGAGTTTTAAAGAAACAAAAATTGGGGTGGAAGGTGAAGGGACTTTTTTTGAATTACGCTTACACGTGATATATTTTTATTTAAATCCATAACATATGCAGCTACCAAAATTATCGGCTTAAAGCAATACTTCTATCTAAACCTATTGAGATTCTCTATTACCTATTGAGTTTCATCTATACCTAATAATATTTAAGTTCTCCCACCAAATATCTCCTCTCCATTTGAACTATATCCTTATTGCTTCAGAATATACACCTGGACTTCAGTCGTCTTGAGCGTGTGTTGTTACCTCAAGGGTGCATGTTCTTTGTTTCTGATATATAAATGCTCTGTTTAATGATCTACCTGGCAGAGGTTTTTTGTTTGTTTGTTTGTTTTTCTTTTTAAACAAAAGCACTTATGTGACTCTCTTAAATGTGCTCCAGCTAGGACTTCTTGTCATGCAGCAATGACAATGCAAATCTATATCTACTTTGACTCTTACCCATTCAGAGGGAGTTTTGCAGAACTCATGAAGGTCACAAAGTCAAGCCTTAATTTAAATCTTTTATCTACAATTCAAGTCCCTTATTTATCTGTTATACCCTTTGCAAGATGCTAAGGCAATCTCAGTAGCCCTCTGCCACTCCAAGCAGGAGTTAACCAGCCTTATGCTAATCCTCTTCTGATTACTATTAACCTATTTGCATAGAAAGTTCTGAATATAATATTAACACAAGAAATGGACATTTTACCTAGGTGACTGGGAATGGTGCAAGTGTAGGACAGTCTTTATCCTATTTTTACTTCATAGACTCTCAGTTGAGTTCTTGGTTCATGTCACTTACATTTTTTAAGAAAATAGGTATTATTTAGTCTCCTTATTACCATATCTCTTTTCCTACATTGTCTGGCTGAGCTTTGAGTTTCTCTGAATTCTTTCACTTGACATATTCTGCTTCTAATAATCAACTCTGATAATATTCCACCACCAGTGCATGGCCCCCCAGCTAGACTTTTTGTTTCCCTTATAGCTTGGTATAGCTGATTAGGTTCTGGTCCTTGGAATATGATTAGGAGTGAGGTTCTCTTAAAAGAAAGCAATTGCCAGCACCTCCTTTTTTTTTTTTCTTTCTTCCTGATGGCTGGGAAATTGAGACAACTGGAGTATTGAACCAAGAGTTGGAAGTTTGGTTTTGAGGAGGCAATCCATCCTGCTAGCCCTGAACCATACATCTCTGGATTATTACATGAGAAACAAATTTGACCTTCTTTAGGTAACTTGTTTTGTTTGGGGAGTAGAAGGAAGAAAAGGGAAGTGACCCTCTTTGTCTTAGCAGCATTACCATATGCTAACTGATACACTGGTTTAATTTAAGTTCTAGTTGATCTGATTTCCCTTGGGCAAGTTACTTATTCTGTAAATTTGTTCAATTATAAAATAAGAATAGCATGTCTTCAAGGGTAGTTGTGGGAATCAAATGCAATAATACATGAAGTTTAATAATTTTGGAAGAAAGAATTTAAATTGTGGAATAAGTATAACACAAGCTAGATCTTCCTTCTTGTTCCTAAGAGCTGGATTTTGAGTAACAAATCACAAATACTTCATTGTTTTCAGAATAAATACTAAATAGACTTAAAAACATATAGAACTCACTATATAGTGCCATAATAATGTTTTCAAGAAAGCATGATTAATATAAGTTGCTTGAAAACATGGTCTGGGTGGCCTAAATTTCAAAATGAGACTCTCAGACATAAGGCTTGGCAGTTTAGAGACCTGATTTCTGTATTTGATTTAGGGATAAATTTATCTTTTCCTGTCTTGATTTTCCCTTTAAAGTAGAATATCTCACAATATTTGTAGCTCAGTGAATAATAAACTGATAATTATGGGGGGCTTTAACTACACAAAGTTATTATCTATAATAACTCAAAAACTAGAACGTGTGTAAAACATCTTATGATATTTTCTGTTCTCAAGATAATCATATTATAGATAGCCTCACTATATAAGGAAAATTCATAGGGCAAATCATCTTTTTTTTTTTTTTTTTTTTTTTTCAGTTCAAAGACCATCTCATTGACTATTGGGAGACACAATTTCACTTAGTGACATTTTTACTTGTGTGGTCTCTTTTCCTCAATGTTCTTCATTCCCATGTATTTTATTAATACTAACAAGTATGAAAGATTTTTTTTCCTACTTGAGTTTGTACAACTATTTTCATTATGCAAAGAAGTTGTTCATGAAACAGAAAACAAGGAATTAGTTTAATCACATAAAATTATTTTCCTTTTGTATTCAAGACATTTTATTTTTGCCTGTCCCCACTCCAATTATGCAATCTTAGTTCTCTATACTTCCCAGTACAAACCTCTTACTAAGATGATCTTAAAAACGTGGTTTTGGGCTTCCTTGGTGCCGCAGTGGTTGAGAGTCCACCTGCCGATGCAGGGGACACAGGTTCGTGCCCTGGTCCGGGAAGATTCCGCATGCCATGGAGCGGCTGGGCCCGTGAGCCATGGCCGCTGAGCCTGTGCGTCCAGAGCCTGTGCTCCGCAATGGGAGTGGCCACAACAGTGAGAGGCCGGCGTACTGCAAAAAAAAAAAAAAAAAAAAAAAAAGTGGTTTCTTAAAGAGGCACCAAGTGTTACTAAGAGATATTATTTGAGTCAATTAATACACATACATATACAGCACATTAGAAGCATCACACAGTCATATACCAAATCATCTACAAAGTTTTGACATTTTGGTGAATATTAATGCATATATTATACTGTGTCTCCTGCAGACCTTGGAATAAAACTTGTATTGCCATCTCTGTGCATATGTTTGAAGATTTTATAAATGTGTAATTTATTAGAGAAATCTTAGCCTTTGGTCTTTGCTTTTCTTTCAGACTTTTCAATTGTTATGGGTTAAATTGTGTCTCCTCAAACTCATATGTTGAAGTCCTAACCTCCAGTCAGAAAGTGACTTTATTTAGAGATAAGATCTTTACAGAGGTAATTCAAGTTAAAATGAGGTCATTGGGGTGGGCCCTAATCCAATATGACTGATGTTCTTAGAGAAGGGGAAAATTTGGACACAGATGCTCAGAAAGATAATTGAAGAGACATAAGGAGAAGATGACTATCGATAAGCCAAGGAGAAAGGCCTGGAACATTACCTTTTCTCATAGCTCTTAGAAGGAACTAATCCTGCTGACACCTTGATTTTATACTTCTTGCCTCCAGAACTGTGAGACAATAAATTTCTGGTGTTTACATTACCCATTTGAATATTTTGTTACCGAAACCCTAGCAAAGTAATATATGAATGATCACAAAACATAGTCCTTATTTTATAAAGAAACACACATAAGATATTTCAGGACTGACACCACCTTTCATTTAGTTGGCAAAGAAAAACCTGGGAGCCATTCTTGAATTTTTTTTTTTTTTTTTTTTTTTACTCCTATCCAAACTATTACCAAATATTTCTCGACTGCCATTGCTTCTCTTCATTGCTACTACTGGTAGGAAGTCTAAGCCACTACAATATATTATCTGGAATATTGAAGTAGTCTACTAACTGATCTACTTGCTCCCATTCTTATCTACAATCCATTCCTTATTAACAGCTATATTTAACTAAATAGAACATGTAGATAATTTCATGTCTCTTCTCTACCTGGAACTCTTCTGTAGCTCATAGTGAAATCCAGACTTGGCTGGTTCACCAGGCCCTGCATGGATGGTTTATGTCCTGTATTCCTTTTAAAACACGATTTTGCTTTGGGTCTAAGGGAGTACCCAACAATGCCCTTGTCTTCATGACTAGAAAACTAGACAGAATCTTTAACTGTTTTTAAGATATTGGGCAATATGCAGTGAGGGCCTGAAATCTCTGAGAAAGGAAACAAATGGGCTGAGCACTGTGATCATCTGGTTTTCTGTCTGGAGGGTCTTCCTGGGAATGGGGCTGAAAAAGAGCATGGTACTGTCACCAAGAGATATCAGAGTTCCAGGCTACAGAGGCATTTAGAATTTGCAGAGTAGGGTACTGGGAATAAAGGAGCTTTGCTAAGAGGAAGCTCCAGAATTCTGTGTCGGGCAATCTGTTGAGTCTTTGGCTGAGGACTTACCTGTGCATATACAGACTGAGACCCTGTGAAGCCAGGCAAAATGCCAACTATTGGGAGGAGACAACCATGAGGGAGTAGTAAAAACAATGTATGGAGCTCACACAAGGCTGGATGATCAAGTTCAGACCAGACTTCACTCTGACTGAAGAGTAATCATTGAAAAGTCTCAGCATTTAGTAGCATCTGAAGAAAAACCATACATAAAGAGTAGAGTTAACATATCTCTAAAGTAAAATCTATACTAGGCTCTCACTAACCAAGTTAAAATGCAAGCCTTGAAAGGATCAAACTGATGTGCAAGTAAATTGATAACCTCTTGGAACAAAACTCAGTACTTTGTTAAGGAATGCAAAATATGCACTCAACAATGTAGCATCCATGACATGAAATGACTACTAAAAATTCACTAGACATATGCAGAAAATTATGACTCTTGATCAGGATTAAAACCATTCAATAAAGATTGATTCAGTTGTAATGAGAGAGAATGAAAAGAAAAGGCTTTAGAAAAGTTACTATAAAGTTCTTCAAAGATTTAAGGAAAAATATGAAAATGACAGAACAAATAGGAAATCTCAATAGAGAATTGGAATATATATGTGCATATATACATATATGTATATATATAAAATACCAACTGGTAATTCTAGAACTTAAAACACAATATCTGGATTGAAATTTTCACTGGATTAAACATTGCAGAAGAAAACATTTAATGTGCAGATGCACAATAGAAACTGTTCAAAATGAATGACAGGAAAAGTCTGAAAACAAATCTTAACGCCTCAGTTGACCCATGGACAATATCAGTACATCTATCATATGTGTAATTGCAGCAACAGAAAATGAGGAGATAAATTGAAAATTTTTCAAGAAATAATAAACGTTTTCCATGTTTGGTGAAAACTATAAAGTCACTAATCCAAGAAGCTCAGCAAGCCCCAAGTAGCATTGACACAAAGTGAAATAGAAGAAACATCATAATCAAATTGCTGGAAATCAGTGACAAAATCTTAAAAGCAGTCAGAGAAATAAGATGCACTGCACATAGTAGAACAACAATTAAAGATAACCACGGACATCTCATCAGGAACTATGCAAGCCAGAAGACAACAATGACTCTTCAAAGTCCTAACAGAAAAAAAGTCAACCTAGAATTCTATATTCTGTAAAAATATTTTTCAAAAACAAGAGTGAAATAAGGACATAGTCACACACACAAAACCTCCAAGGATTTGTTTCTTGTAGGCCTGTGCTAAAAGAAATGTTAAAGGAAGTTCTTCTGGCAGAAGAAAAATGATACCAGATGAAAATTTGTATTAGAAGAAGGAATAAAGGGTTCCAGCAATAGGTAATATGCAGACAATGAAATACTTTTTTTCTAGTTACTAATTTCTTTAAGAGATAATTGACTTTAATGCAAAACAATAACAATGTATTGTAAGATTATATGTGGAAAAATTATAAAAAACATCACTACAAAGCATTGGGGGTTATAAATGGAAATATAAAGTTTACATATAGAATGATTTAATTATGAAAATTTAAGATGCATATTGTACATTTCAGCACAACCACTAAAAAGAACAAAACAGGACAGGTTAAAAGGCAATAGAGAACATAAAATGAAATGTGAAAGTTATTCAATTAATCTAAAGGCAGGAAAGAAGGAAAAGGAATAAAGAATAGATGGAACAATAAAAATCAAATTGCAGGATGGTATTACTTAATATAAATTACTACATTAAATGTTAATAATCTAGCCACTACTACTAAAAGACATTTTCAGTTTGGGAAAAAAACCCTAATTATTTGCTATTTATGAGAGAAACACATTACACATAAAACTTGGGTTAAAAGTAAAGGGTAGAAAAACATACCATGAAAACACTAATCATAAAAATGTGGGACTGGCTGTATTAATTCATCCAGAAGATATAACAACCCTAAATGTATATTTCCTTAATAACAGGGTTTCAAAATACACACAGGGAATACAAAACTGAAGGAATAAATAGAAAAGTTACAGTGGAATATTTCAACATTCTTCTTTAAGTAATTGATGGAGAAGTAAAAAGAATATAATTATAAAAACTTGAATAATACCATTAATATACTCAAACCAATCACCATAGAACACTATGGCCCCACAACTGTAGAATATACATTTTTTTCATGTATGCAAAACATTACCAATGTGTCTAAATTTGAAAGGATTGAAATCTTATATAGTATGTCCTCTGGCCACAATTATATTGTTGAAAATTAATAACAAAAGATGTAGAGAATCTCCAAATATTTGGAAATTAAGCAGCATACTTCTAAATAACCCATTGATCAAAGAATAAATCATTAGGGAGCACCTATCTAGACTGATCTAGATAAAAAGAAAGGAAATAGAAATTACTATATCAGGAATAAGAGACATCAGTCTAGAATCTACTAGCGTAGTAGGTTAATAAGATACATTATGAACAATTTTATATAAATACATTTGCTAACTTATATGAATTGAATAAATTCCTTAAAAGATACAATAACCAAAACTGACATAATAAGAAACATCTGAGTAGCCCTATATTTTAAAAGAAATTAACCTTAAGATTAAAAACCTTCCCACAAAGAAAACTCCAAACCCAAGATAGCTTCACTTATGAAGTCTATCAAATATTAAGGGATAGTTAGCATGAAATTTTAAATATTTTTTCCCCAAAAAATGCTTTCACAGTCTTCTACACTCAGTACTCACAGAACTTATTATTCTATGCTATTACTGTCTGTTTTCATATCTCTCATCTACTACCCTGAAGCCAATCTTTAACTATGTATCATCAATAACCAGGATGTTTGGTACAGAATTTGTGCTACATAAATATATGTTGATTTTTTTCAAGTAAACATGGGTTAAAATTAACTTTATACTCCCACCAGTAATATACAAAGATTCTGATGATTCCACAGCCTAACCAGCACTTTATGGTGTCAGTCTTTTTGACTGTAGCTATTTCTGAAGGTGTGTAGTGGTATTTCATCATGGTTTTAACTTGCATTTCTTTCTGACTAATAATGTTGAGCATTTTCATATGACCATATTGGCCAATTGTATATCTTCCCTTGTGAGAGTCCTATTTAAGTCTTTTGCTCATTCTGACTTTAATGTGTGTGTGTGTGTGTGTGTGTGTGCATGTTATATTTTATCTGCTTTTTAAAATGCATGTTATATTTAAGGAGAGACAAAATACTCTAAAACCTATAGACAAATGATTAAAAACAGGAATTTTGAAAATTTAGAATTGGATGTGATGAGATTGAATAGCTCAAGATAAACTGATTCTTCAGTTAGTGTGGACCAAACTAACAGCAATGGTAGGAATGAAATCACTATGCCAAAACAAGACAAAAGCAATACATAACAACTCCAAACCAATCAACAACTAACCAAGCCCCTATTCCTTCCATTAAAAAAAAGTATCATGCAAAAGTCAAAGGTAAGAAATTACAATGGTAGGTGACTTTCATTTGTGTGGGGTTCATTTTGTTGGTTAAAAAAAGTTCCTCACTATATTTTATGCAGCAAGATTTTCAAAATAATTCTGAGGTCACTCACTCTAAAACTGCAATTTTGATTGGAAACAAAACAAAGTACAAAAATAGGTTTCTACCTTCTTTGTAAATGGAACAGCTTACTAATACAAGAATTTCTGTAAAATATTTAAATATGGCAATGAAATATTTTAAAAATATTTAAAAAATAATTATATTTTAATTAAATTTATAATTTATTTTTAATTATATTATAAAAATAATATTTTTAAAAATAATTAAAAATAAGTCATATGTGTAACAAGGACAGGCTATGAGGAGATATCAACCTCTTAAACCCAAAACTGACTTTGCCACGGGTATTTTAAATGTATAAACTTCTACATAAGTGTAATCATTACCATTGCATAATACATAGGATAATATAGTCAAAGAATCCACAAAAAATACACATCTATATATTTGATGTATTGAAGAATGAAATTATCTGAAATATTAATGTCTGGCTACTGTCTTTCAAATTTGCATGGTATGAAATTTCCACAGAAACCAATGTGAAGACAAAAAAATTCTTAGTATTTAAGTTAAAAACATTCTTTACTGATGGTACAAAAACAGTGACAAGGAGAACCACAGATATTGTGGGTTATAGAAAAATTGATTGCAAGTTCGATTTATGTAATGACAATGTGAGCAGTTCATAGGCTGACTCGAAAATTATTAAAAAAACCACAACCAATTAAAGTCTCTGGACATGGTCCTATGGACATACAGCAAATGAAGTAACATTTATTCAAGAAAATCTTCTAAAACTCAGAATACCGAATTTCTGGCATTTTGAACCACAACCCATTTTCTCTGAATCTCGTGTGAGGAAACTCCATTCCAAGCAGGTGTGGCCAAGAACACAAGGCTCCCTTTTCCTCAGGCTCTCAGCTGAGGGCTACAGTGTATTCCTGGGCAGGGCAAGGCAAGGCAGGGCAGGGCAGGGCATCAGCATTTCTTAACCCATTCTCCAACCTGCTGTAGAGGCTAAGTTCATAGATAGCACCACGAAGAGATATGGTCTTTCTTCTTCCACATAGCCCTCACTCATGTGATAGAGGCAGAAGGTAGGGCACTGAAAAAAAAAAATTGTATTAAAGCATAGTTGATTTACAATATTATATTAGTTTCAGGTATATGGCATAGTGATTCAGTATTTTTACAGACTATACTCCATTAAAGGTTACTACAAAATAATGACTATAATTTCCTGTGCTGTACAATATATCCTTGTTTCTTATCTATTGTATACAAAGTATTAATAGTTTGTACCTCTTAATTCCATACCCCTATCATGCCCCTCCCCCCTTCCCTCTCCCTCGTGGTAACCACTAGTTTATTTTCTATATCTCAGTCTGTTTCTGCTTTGCTATATACATTTATTTGTTTTATTTTTTAGATTACACATATAAGTGATATTATACAGAATTTGTCTTTCTCTGACTTATTTCACTTAGTATAATAACCCTCCAAATCCATCCATGTTGTTGCAAATAACAAAATTTAATTCTTTTTTTATGGATGAGTGATATTCAAGTGTGTGTGTGTGTGTGTGTATACACACACACACACCACATCTGTATCCATTCTTCTGTTGATGAACCCTTAGTCTGCTTTCATATCTTGGCTATTGTAAATAGTGCTGCTATGAACATTGGGGTATATATATCTTTTAGAATTAGTGTTTTCTATTTTTCTCGATATATACTCTGGAGTGAAATTGCTGGATCATAAGTAGTTCTATTTTTTAGTGTTTTGAGGAATCTCCATACTGTTTTCCATAGTGGTTGCACGAATTTACATTCCCACCAGCAGTGTAAAAGGGTTCGCTTTTCTCCACATCCTCACTAACATTTGTTCTTTGTAGACCTTTTGATGATAGCCATTCTGACAGGTGTGAGGTGATATCTCATAGTGGTTCTGATTTGCATTTCCCTGATGATTAGTGATCTTGAGCATCTTTTCATGTGCCTGTTGGCCATCTATATATCTCCTTTGGAGAAATGTCTACTCAGGCCTTCTGCCCTTTTTTTGATTGGGTTTTTTTTTTTTTTTGATGTTGTGTTGTATGAGCTGTTTATATATTTTGGATGTTAACCCCTTGTCAGTCAAATTATTACAATTTTTTTTCTGATTCAGAAGGTTGTCTTTACGTTTCGTTGATGGTTTCCTTTGCTGTGAAAAAGGTTTTAAGTTTAATTGGTCCCATTGGTTTGTTTTTGCTTTTTCCCTTTCGATGTCAAAGACTGTTCCTCTTATGTTTTCTTATAGGAGTGTCATGGTTTCAGGTGTTACATTTAGGTCTTTAATCTATTTTGAGTTTATTTTTGTATATGGTGTGAGGATGTATTCTAATCTCATTCTTTTACATGTAGCTGTCCAGTTTTCCCAGCACCACTTATTGAAGACACTGTTTTTTCTCCATTGTGTATTCTTATCTCCTTTGTTTTAGATTGACCATAAGTGTCTGAGTTTATTTCTGTGTTCTCAATTCTGTTCCATGGATCTATGTGTCTGTTTTTGTACCAGTATCATGCTGTTTTGATTATTACAGCCTTGAAGTCTGAAGTCAGAGAGCGTGACACCTCTAGCTTTGTTCTTTTTTCTCAAGATTGTTTTGTCAATTCAGGGTCTTTTATGGTTCCATATAAATTTTAATATTATTTGTTCTAATTTATCATGGCCATTTTGATAAGGATTGCATTAAATCTGTAGATAGCTTTGGGTAGTATGAGACATTCTAACAATATTATTTTTTCCAATCCAAGAGCATGGATATCTTTCCATTTCTTTATTATCATCTTCAGTTTCCTCCATCAATGTTTTATGGTTTTCAGAGTACAGGTCTTTCACCTCCTTGGTTGAGTTTATTTCTAGATATTTTATTTTCTGATGTGATTTAAAACCTGATTATTTTCTTTTTTTTTTTTTTTTTTTTTTTCTTTTTGCGGTATGCGGGCCTCTCACTGTTGTGGCCTCTCCCGTTGCGGAGCACAGGCTCCGGATGCGCAGGCCCAGCGGCCATGGCTCACGGGCCCAGCCGCTCCGCGGCATATGGGATCCTCCCAGACCGGGGCACGAACCCGTATCCCCTGCATCGGCAGGCGGACTCTCAACCACTGCGCCACCAGGGAGGCCCAAACCTGATTATTTTCTTGCTTAACTCTTTCTGATTGTTCATTATTAGTGTGTAGAAAAGCAATGGATTCCTGTATATTAATTTTGCATCCTGCAACTTTACTAAGTTAATTTATTCTACATTTTTTGGTGAAGACTTTAGGGTTTTCTTTATATATTTTTATGTCATCTGCAAATAGTTACAGTTTTACATTTTCCCTTCCAATTTGGATACATTTTATTTCTTTTCCTTGTCTTATTGCTGTGGATAGAACTTCCAATAATATGTTAAGTAGAAGTGGTGAGAGTGGGCATCTTTGTCTTATTCCTGAATTTAGAGGAAATACTTTCAGCTTTTCACTGCTGAGTATGATATTAGCTATGGGTTTGTCATAAATGGCTTTTATTAATTTGAGATATGTTTCCTTTGTACCAACTTTGATCAGAGTTTTTATCATGAATGGTGTTGTGTTTTGTCAGATTCTTCTTCTGCATCTATTGAGATGACTGTGCGATATTTTTCTTTCTTTTGTTAATGTGGTGTGTCATATTGATTTATGGATATTGAACCACCTTTGCATTCTTGGAATAAATCCCACTTGAATATGGTGTACAATACTTTTTATATATAGTTGGATCTGATTTGCTAATATTTGTTGAGAATTTTTGAATCTATATTAATCAAAGATACTGGCCTATAATTTTCTTTCTTTGTAGTATCTTTGTCTGATTTTGGTATCAGGATAATGGTGGTTTTGTAGAATGAATTTGGGAGTATTTTGTCCTCAAAGTGTTTGCAACAGTTTTAGAAGAATAGGTGTTAGCTCTCCTTTATATATTTGGTAGAATTCTCCTGTGAAGCTGTTTACTCCTGGGCTTTTGTTTGCTGGGAGTTTTAAAAAAAATTATTATTACAAATTCAATTTTTCTGCTAGTAATTGGTCTGTTCAGATTGTTTCTTCTTAATTCAGTCTTGGCAGGTTGTATGTTTCTAGAAATTTGTCCATTTCTTATAGGTTGTCCAGCTTGTTTGTACATAACTGTAGCATTCTCTAATAATTTTTTTTTGTATGTCTGTGGTAGTGGTTTTTATTTCTACTCTATTTATTTCTTACTTTGTTTTTTGGGTCCTCTCTCTTTTCTCCATGGTAAGCCTGGCTAAATATTTCTCAATTTTGTTTTCAAAAAAACAGCTCTTAGTTTCATTGATATTTTCTATTGTTATTTTTGCTTCTATTTATTTCTTCTCTGATCTTTATTTTTTCCTTCCTTCTGCTGGGGCTTTGTTCTTCTTTTTTGAATTCCTTTAGATGGTAGATTAGGTTGTTTATGTGAGATTATTCTTGTTTCTTGAGAAAGACCTGTACTGCTATAAACTTCCCTCTTATAACTGCTTTTGTATCCCATAAATTTTTGAAAATTGTGTTTCCATTTTCATTGTGTCAAGTTTTTTTCTCATTTCCTCTTTGATTTCTTCATTGACACATTTGTTTCTTAGTATCACGTTGTTTGATCTCCATGTGTTTGTTCTTTTTCCATTTTTGTTTCTGTAATTTCTAGTTTCATACTCTTGTGGATGGAAAAAATGCTTAATATAATTTCTATCTTCTTAAATTTGTTGAGACTTGTTTTGTGGCCTAGCATGTGATCTGTCCTAGAGAATATTTCATGTGCACTTGAAAAGAATGTGTATTCTGATGTTTTTAGATGGAATATCCTGTAGATATCCATTAAATCCAACTGGTCTATTGTGTCATTCAAAATCACTGTTGCTTTATTGATTTTCTGTCTGGATGTTTTGTCCATTGATGTAAGTGGAGGGCTAAAGTCCTTTACTATTATTGTATTATTTTCACTTTCTCCCTTCATGTCTGTTAATATTTGTTTTATATATTTAGGTGTTCTTATATTGTGTGCATTTGTTAATGAGTATAATATCCTTTTCTTGTATTGATCCCTTTATTATTAAATAATGCCCTTCTTTTCTTTTGTTATAACCTTTGTTTTAAAGTCTACTTTGTTTGATATGAGTATTGCTATGCTCACTTTCTTGTCATTTCCTTTTGCATGAAATGTCTTTTTCCATCCCCTCACTTTCAGTCTCTGTGTCTCTTTAGCTCTGAAATGAATCTCTTGTAAGCAGCATATAGATGGGTCTTGTATTTTATCCAATCAGCCACCCTATGTCTTTTGATTGGTGCATTTAGTCCATTGATGTTTAAATTAATTACTGATAGGTATGTACTTACTGCCATTTTATTACTCGTTTTACAGTTGCTCTCAAAGTTCTTCTCTGTTCATTTCTGTTTCTTCCCTTGTGATTTGATGATATTCTTTGGTCTTATGCTTATGTTTCTTTCTTTTTAGTTTTTCTTTTTTTTTGTATCTATTGTAGGTTTTTGATTTATGGTTATCATAGTGTTCATATATGTTGACCTATATCTTTTTGTTTTAAATTGGTTGTCATTTAAGTTCAGATGTGTTCTGAAAGATTAACATTTTTTACCCTGCTCCCCACATTTTGTGTTTTTTATGTCATATTTTACACCTTCATGTTTATTTCTTAACTGTTTGTTGTAGTTATAGTTGCTTTAACAATTTTTTTTTGACTTTTAATCTTTCTACTAACTTATTTAAATGGTTGACCCTCTGTCCTTACTATATATTTGCCTTTTCCAGTGGGGTTTTTCCTTTCCTGTAGATTCTTTCTTCTTTTTCACTTCAAGAAGCTCCTTTAACATTTCTTTTAGGGTAGGTTTATTATTGATGAACTCTTTCAGTTTTTGCTTGTCTGAGAAGTGCCTTTATCTCTCCTTCAATTCTAAGTGAATATCTTGCTGTGTAGAGCATCCTAGGTTTCAGGTTTTTCCCTTTCAACACTTTAAATATATCATGCTACTCTCTTCTGGCCTGCAAAGTTTCTGCAGAAAAGATAGCTTTAGCGGGTTCCCTTTTTTTCGTTTTGTTTTGTTTTTGTTTTTGCGGTATGCGGGCCTCTCACTGCCACGGCCCCCCATGCCGCGGAGCACAGGCTCCAGACGTGCAGGCCCAGCGGCCATGGCCCACGGGCCCAGCCGCTCTGCGGCATGTGGGATTCTCCCAGATCAGGGCACGAACCCACGTCCCCCACACCGGCAGGCAGACTCCCAACCACTGCGCCACCAGGGAAGCCCTAGGGGGTTCCCTTTTATATGACTTTTTCTCTGGTTGCCTTTAGAATTCTCTTTATTTTTAAATTTTTGCTATTTTAATTAAATGCCTTGGGTTCATCTTGTTTGGGACCATCTGTGCTTCCTGTAGCCGGATATCTGTTTCCTTCTTCAGGTTTGGAGAGTTTTCAGCCACAATTTCATAAAATACATTTTTGATGCTCTCCTCTCTCTTCTCCTTCTGGGACCCTGTCTAATGTAAATGTTGATATGCTTAATGTTATTCCAGATATGTCTAAAAGAAGAGCTCACTTTGGATTAGAACAAATCTCAAATACTGAAATCAAAAACCATTCTTGTAAACAAGGACAATTTAATTAAATTGAGATCCAACTATATGCTATCTACAGGAGAAACCCTTTAGATTCAAAGATACAAACAGATTAAAAGTAAAAGGAAGGGAAAAAGATTTATCATGCAAACTGCAACCATAAGAAGAGTGCGCTGGCTACCTTAATATTAGACAAAATAGGCTTTAGTGTTAAAAATGTTCTAAAGATGTGGTGGCAGTTCTACACATCTTGAATATACTAAAAAACATTGTACAGTTTATAAATGTATGGATTGTATTTTTACTAGTCGCATATGATCCCTCTAAATGAATTAGGATTATATTGAAAATATTCACCCAAAGCAAAATAATTTAAATATCACCATGGGGCTAAAAAGATGGCAACAGTCATCCACAGTCTAAAATTTTTATATTCATCAAAACAGCCCTATTATTTTACTCTTCTTTCTTCAGATGAAGAAACTAAGTGATTTTCCTGAGATCAGTTGATAATGAGAGACTTAGGACTAGCATCTTAGAATTTAGACTTGGTTTATTTATATACTTAATTTTGACTGTCTACTCTATGTAAAAAACTACTTGGAATTGAGGATTCAGTGGAAAATAAAAACAGAAATGGATCCTGTCTTCTTGGGTATTACAGTCCAGTGGGAATAAGGACAGTATTCTAATAACCACAACTGTGGTGAGTGTTATAAAGAGTGGACTGGCAGTGCTGTGATAGAGTGAAAGTAATTTGACAGCAGAGGGAAGTCATAGAAGGCTTTCTTGTGATAATGGCAAGTGAGCTGAGTTCTGATGGAAGACCAGGCACAGGTAGGGAGGGGTGGAGAGAGTATCTCATGGAGTAGCATAGCAGAAGATTTGTGGTTGGAGAGAGCAGAGTACACTTGACAAATAAAAAAGAGGCTTGTTTTGCTGGCCCATTGAGCTACCCAATAACTCAGAATGTAAGATTGTTTTTAAAATGCAAAATTTGGTTTCCTTGGATATGAATTTGTTATTATAATTTGTTATTTCTTTGTAAGTATTGCATTTGGGTTTAAAGCTTTTGAAATAAATAATACTTGAATGATATCATATCTTCTTTGAAATCCCACAGATTTACTGTGGAATAGTTTTTATGAAAATCTTAGACAATATTTCCATTTGTTATGGGAGATTACCATATTATATAAAAAGCATCAATACAAAATCAGATATCCAAATTGTGAGAAAATTCTAGAGTTAGGCATTTTTATACTGCAAAATGGAGCAGCCCAAATTTTCATTCAATCTTTGATGTTCTTAGCAGCATCTTATTTTAATATACTTTTTCTTTATCTGTAACCAGCAAATGTAGAGCAGTTAAAATACAACGTTAAAGACTCAGTGGTGCATATCTGATTGAATAACCAATAAACAAAATACAGTGTTTCATTTTCCCTGAAACTGCAGACCTTATTCTTGCAAAGACAGATCATGAAGGCAAAAAATAGGTCTATCCTGAGAATTTGATTGTTTAGTTTCTTTTTCCTGAATTTCTCTACTATCCTGTATGTTCCTGTCATTTTCTCTACCCAAAGTAGGGTGAGTCTAATGAACAAATTGTGAAAGGAGCTTTTCTGCGTATTCTATCAATATGGAACTGATTTGAAATGAGGGAGAATATAGAAAGTTTGTAAATGGATTACCTTATATAGTCCATAAGCAGAAGAAACTAGACCTTTGTCTTTTGACATCAAACATGTAGACCAAGGTAGAAATATCCATGGCAGCATTGACCTATAGACCTATTTGTTGGGTCCACGACATGATTTAGAATTTTTAAAATTAGTTTAACAACATTTGAAACTTAGGTGTTACTTACATAAAAGGTTTGTCTTCTCATAAAAATATCAGACAATTTGGTAGCACTGGGTCCACAATAATTAATTGGAATGGCAATTGTGCCTTTTAAAAAGCAGTGAACTCTCTAGTTTGTCACCATCTCCATCTGGCCTTCTTCATTTATTTACATCACTTACTAAGCACCTTTAGGCATTTGATTATTTTAGCACCTGTATTACTGTTCTTTGTGTGCAAGAAAGTAGAACTGAACATGTTAACTCTTAAGAGGATGATATTTTTACTCAACTTGCAAGCTAGCATGTTAGGCTTGCTGCAGTTTTACAAATGCTGGCAGAAGACATGAGACTCTTGGGCCAAAGACAAAGGACTTTATTAATAGCAGTAGCTAGAGTATCAGCATTTTCTTTTACCAGTTCTGTGAACCCAAATTCCTACAGGGTGATTTCTGTATGATATTGAATAATATCTGATCTACATACAGATTCTGTTTTCATGCATTCCAGATCAGGAACAAATCTTTATGGCTGAAAGAAAGTTTAGAATTTTGAGTGGTTAGAATGTTGAGGACTAATTGAGTGTAGATTTGTTATTAGATTAGTATTTTATTAGGTATATATATCTATGTGAAATTTATATGTATATTTTTATAAAATTAAGTTGATTTTAAATTTTTAAATTTTGAGAAAATTTTAGATTAATGGAAGAATTGCAAATGTAATAGAGTTTCTAAAACTTTTCACCCAGCTTCCCCTTATGTTAACATCTTATATAATCACAAGACTCTATCAAAGTTAATAAATTAACCATTGTATGATATTATTAGATAAACTACAAAATTTATTCAGATTTCACCAGATATTTCATTTATTTTTGTTTTTCTGGTTCAGGATCCAACCCAGCATCTCATATTGCAAATAGTTATCATGTTTCCCTAGTCTCCTCCAATGTATAAGAGTTTTCAGTCTTTCTTTGTATTTTATGGTCTTGACCCTTGTGAAGAGGATTGGTCACTATATTATAGAACATCTTTTCTTCTTTTCCTCACCCCCCTCCCTCCCTCCCTTTCTTCCTTATCTTTTTCTGCTTTTGGTATCAGGGTGATGCTGGCCTTGTAGAATAAGTTTGGACTTATTTGGATTTCTTCCTCCGCAGTTTTTTGGAATAGTTTGAGAAAAAGTATTTAAATAAGTCATCACATAAATATAAATGAGAGGAAGAAACCCCTTGTGATCCAATGACAGATGCTGAAAATGCATTTAATAATCTTTAAGTTAACTAAATTGATTTAATTCCTAATTAAAACTCTTATTAACCTGGAAATAAACTCTTGATGAAACCCTAGATTCTCAACATTACATATTTTACTCAATAGTTACTTGCAGATGAATTAATGTTAGTTACAAGTTATTAAATATAAAAATTTAAATCACAAAAGTACCAGAAATATGTAGTGAGGTATTTGTATAATTTGGGAAACATGATGTCAAAAGTAGTAACAAAAAAGTTTAATTGATTTTGACTATATGATAATTTAATTCTTTACCACCAAATATAAAGAAACAAAATACAGGTATTATCAAAGTAAGTTAACCGGGCTTCCCTGGTGGCACAGTGGTTGAGAGTCCGCCTGCCGCTGCAGGGGACACGGGTTCATGCCCCAGTCTGGGAAGATCCCTCATGCCGCGGAGCCGCTGGGCCCGTGAGCCATGGCTGCTGAGCCTGCGCATCCGGAGCCTGTGCTCCACAATGGGAGAGGCCACAGCAGTGAGAGGCCCGTGTACTGCAAAAAAAAAAAAAAAAAAGTAAGTTAACCACTACACTGAAAAAAAAATGCTTGCAACATATATGGTAAGAATATCCATTAATAAAAAATGATTTCTTACAAACTAATGAACAAAAGATGAATTCAACAGCTGACTAGTAGAAATTTGTGAAAACACATTTAACAGGAATGTAAAAGTGTCCAAATAGTATGGAAATATATTCAAATTAATAGAATTAATCTTCAAATTAGAGCCACATTTTTGTCCATCAGGGCATATAAGAAAACATTAATTTCAATGTATAGATTTAGTAACAGTGAAGGGAAGCCACTTTTACGCACTGAAATGGGAATGTTATTTGGTCTGACATTGAGTATGTTTTGACAACTATCAAAACCTCTGAAACAACCTAACACGTTCATTTCTAATTTTCCCCCCAAGCAAACAATTGTACAAGTTTACCAGATTATATAAACAAATACATTTATTGTAGTATCTTATTTATAATAACAAAAAGGGTGTGTGTATTGCTCTGTGAAACCACTTAAATACATATAGTATGAAGATTAGTAAAATAAACTATGTAAAATACCAGGTAACTATTAAACTATTTATTGATAGAAAGATACACAAGACGTTAAGTGAAAATATCAGCTTATATCACTATATGCATACATGTGTGTGTGTGTGTGTTTATATATATATATATATATATATATATGTAAACTCTTCTCTAAATTTAAACATCAAAATGTTGGCAGTAGTTTTCTCTGATGGTAGCATTATGAAAACTTTTGCATTTATTTTGTTGTTTTAAAGTTACTTAAAACAATAGTTTATTTTTTAAAGTTAATTTTCTTAAATTTTAGTGGTATGGTTGATTTACAATGTTGTGTTAGTTTCAGGTGTGCAGTGAAGTGAATGTTATACATATACAAATATCCACTCTTTTTTTATTTTTAAGATTCTTTTCCCATGTAGGCCATTACAGAGTATTGAGTAGAGTTCCCTGTGCTATACAGCAGGTTATTATTAGTTATCTATTTATATATAGTAGTGTGTATATGTCAGTCCCAGTCTCCCAATTTATCCCTCCCTCCCCCAATCCCCTCATAACCGTAAGTTCGTTTTCTACATCCATCACTCTACTTCTGTTTTGTAAATAAGTTCATTTGTATCCCCCCTTTTTTATATTCCACATATAAGTGATATGTGATATTTGTCTTTTTTTTTTTTTTTTTTTTTTTTTTTGCGGTATGCGGGCCTCTCACTGTTGTGGCCTCCCCCGTTGCGGAGCACAGGCTCCGGATGCGCAGGCCCAGCGGCCATGGCTCACGGGCCCAGCCGCTCCGCGGCATATGGGATCCTCCCAGACCGGGGCACGAACCCGTATCCCCTGCATCGGCAGGCGGACTCTCAACCACTGCGCCACCAGGGAGGCCCTGTCTTTATGTGTCTAAATTATTTCACTCAGAATGACAATTTCTAGGTCCATCCATGTTGCTGCAAATGGCATTATTTTGTTCTTTTCTATGGCTGAGTAATATTCCATTGTATTTATGTACTACATCTTCTTTGTCTAGTTCTCTGTTGATGGACATTTAGGTTGTTTCCATGACCTGGCTATTGTAAATAGTGCTGCAGTGAACGTTGGGGTACATGTATCTTTTTTTGAATTGTGGTTTTCTCTGGATATATGCCCAGGAGTGGGAGGTCTGGGTCATATGGTAGTTCTATTTTTAGTTTTTTAGGGAACGTCCATACTGTTCTCCATAGTTGCCATACCAGTTTACATTCCCACCAACAGTGTAGGAAGGTTCCCTTTTCTCCACAGCCTCTCCAGCATTTATTGTTTGTAGATTTTTGATGGTGGCCATTCTGACCAGTGTGAAGTGATACCTTATTGTAGTTTTTATTTGAAGTTCTCTAATAATTAGTGGTGTTGAGAATCTTTTCATGTGCTTTTTGGTTATCTGTCTTCTTTGGAGAAATGTCTATTTAGATCTCTCCCCAAGTTTTGATTGGGTTATTTGGTTTTTTTTGTTTTTGTTTTTTGATATTGAACTGCATGAGTGTTTGTATATTCTAGAGATTAATCCCTTGTTGGTTGCTTCATTTGCAAATGTTTTCTCCCATCCTGAGGGTTGTCTTTTTGTTTTGCTTATGATTTCCTTTGCTGTACAAAAGTTAAGTTTAATTAGTTACCATTTGTTTATTTTTGTTTTTATTTTCATTACTCTAGGAGGTGGATAAAAAAGCTCTTGCTGTGATTTATGTCAAAGAGTGTTCTGCCTATGTTTTTCTCTAAGAGTTTTATAGTGCCTGGCCTTACATTTATGTCTTTAATCCACTTTGAGTTTAGTTTTGTGTATGGTGTTAGGGAGTGTTCTAATTTCATTCTTTTACATGTAGCTGTCCAGTTTTCCCAGCACCACTTACTGACAAGACTGTCTTTTTTCCGTTGTATATTCTTGCCTCCTTTGTCATAGATTAGGTGACCATAGGTGTGTGGGTTTATCTCTGGACTTTCCATCCTGTACCCATGATCTATATTTCTGTTTTTGTGCCAGTGCCATACTGTCTTGATTACTTTAGCTTTGTAGTATAGTCTGAAGTCAGGGAGTCTGATTCCTCCAGGCCCATTCTTCTTTCTCAAGATTGGTTTGGCTATTCAAGGTCTTTTGTGCTTCCATACAAATTGTAAAAAATTTTTTTCTAATTCTGTGAAAAATGCTATTGGTAATTTGATAGGGATTACATTGATTCTGTAGATTGCTTTGGGTAGTATAGTCATTTTCACAATATTGATTCTTCCAGTCCAAGGACATGGTATATCTCTCCATCTGTTTGTGTCATCTTTGATTTCTTTCATCAGTATCTTATAGTTTTCTGGGTACAGGTGTTTTGCCTCCTTAGGTAGGTTTATTCCTAGGTATTTTATTCTTTTTGTTGTGATGGTAAACAGGATTGTTTCCTTAATTTCCCTTTCTGATCTTTTGTTGTTTGTCTCCATTTTAAATATTTTTTACTATGGGCATAATTTTATTATACAATAAAATAACAATATTTAAAAATAATTTTAGTTTCTATCAACAGTTGACTAAGCCTTCTAGCATGAGAATAAGTTTTACACTATTGTTATTTTTATTGTAATGGATATATTTACAGTTAATCTAATTATTTGCTATGGTTATATTTTATAAAAAGTGTTTGCAAACACTGAATTAATGAATACTCAATCATTGCTCCTAGGAGAAATATGAGAGTAAGTTATTGTGAGCTTCTGCTCGCAACATTTTCATCAAATAATCAATACATATCATTATTTTATGTATGTTTCTATATAAAAATACCTAATTTTTTTAACATCTTTATTGGACTATAATTGCTTTACAATGGTATGTTAGTTTCTGCTTTATAACAAATTGAGTCAACTATACATATACATATATCCCCATATCTCCTCCCTCTTGCGTCTCCCACCTACCCTCCCTACCCCACCCCTCTAGGTGGTCACAAAGTACCGAGTTGATCTCCCTGTCTATGTAGCTGCTTCCCATTAGCTATCTATTTTACATTTGGTAGTGTATATATGTCCATGCCATTCTCTCACTTCGTCCCAGCTTACCTTTCCCCCTCCCCGTGTCCTCAAGTCCATTCTCTACATCTGCGTCTTTATTCCTGTCCTGTCCCTAATTTAATATACATTGTTGTTTCATTAACATTGAACTCCCTGGCTATAGAACTATAACTCCTGTCTTTATGAAGCTTATTTAACACACTTATTTTCTCTGTAAGGCATATAAGAGCCTTCTTGTGGTTAGGAGCACCAGCCGACACTTCAGCACATGCTTGAAAGGCATTTTAAGAAGCAGTATCAGGGGTTTTGAGCAGTGCTGCAGCTGGGAGACCTGACACTGACACCAAGACGCTTGAATTAGCTTTAGCAGAAGAGAAATGGAAGAATCACAGAACATTAAGGATGATTCAGGAAGACCCAAGACCACGGAGAACTTGCCTTCTCCCTACACTATTTTCCAAGGAGAGGTTGCTATGGTGACAGACTGTGGAGACTTTATCAAAATCCCAGGCTGTCGGGAGCAAGGTCTGGTCCATGGAGCTCATATGTCATCCTGTCACGTGGATAAGCCCTCTGAGAGAGTAGATGTTGGAGACAAATTGTGGGTGAAGCTTATTGGCTGAGAGATGAAAAATGATAAGATAAAAGTATTCCTCTCCATGAAAGTTGTCAACCAAGGGACTGGGAAGGACCTTGACCCCAACAGTGTTATCACTGAGCAAGAAGAGAGGTGGCCTTCCAGGATTACACTGGGCAGAAGATCACCCTTGAGGCTGTCCTGAACACTACCTGCAAGAAGTGTGGCTGTAAAGGCCACTTTGCAAAGGATTAATTCATGCAACCAGGTGGGACCAAGTACTCTCTGATACCTGATGAGGAAGAGGTGAAGGAAGAGGCAAAGTTAGCAGAGTTTGAAAATCCTGACCCCATGAGAAATTCTTCTAGAAAAGGAAAGAAAGAAAAGAAAAAAAAAGAGAAACATATAGACAGAAAGTTATCTGACTCTGACAGCTCAGACTCTGAGAATGATGGCAAGAGGGCAAGGCATGCATCACAAGACAGCAAGGAAGAAGAAGAAGGAGGAGAAGGAGGAGAAGGAGGAGAAGAAGAAGAAGGAGGAGAAGACGAAGGAGAAGGAGAAGAAGAAGAAGGAGAAGGAGAAGGAGGAGAAGGAGAAGGAGAAGAAGAAGAAGAAGAAGAAAAGAAGAAGAAAAGAAGAAGAAAAGAAGAAGAAGAAGAAGAAGAAGAAGAACAGTGAGGGAGAGTGGAAAGAGTAGAGGGGTTGGTTGAGAGAAGGAACCAGGAGCCTTGTGCCTTGAAGCCCTGGCTCCTGGAGAGACTCAGTCGTGAGAATATGGCCTCCCACCCCACTGACTTCTCTCCCATGGGAGACGGCTTCCCTTTGTGCCACAGGCAGGTTTGGGAGATAGATGTCAAAAGCATCTTCCTGAACACGTTGTTTCCTTATCACTCCTCGTCCCTTTGCAAGTGACCCCTGCAGCTCACCCATTCATTCATCCAACTTCCTTCATTCAGCAGGAGTCCTGTTACCCTCTCTAGCTGCCACTGCCAGAGCCAGATTCCTATACAGGAGTCCAGGCTAGAGCCACAGGTACTGTTTTGGAGGTGAATCTGGCTGTAGTTGCAGAACAGAGTGATTAGCCCTTCCCTGTTGGCCTGCCCTGGGCTGATGGGTGGGTGATCTCTGCTGAATCCAACACAGGGACAGAGGGAGACTGGCAGTAGGAGGGAGAACATGGGAAGAAGTGGTGCTCACTTTTTTCCATTCCCCCTAACATGATTCTACTGTGTTAGAAGTGAGAGCCAGAAAACCATTGATTGCAGTGACTGAGCTTGTGTGTGACGTTCCTCCAGACCACTGAACCAGACAGCTCAAGCCAAGATCATTGCTTTATTTTCTTTTTACTACAGTGTTAGTCAGTTGGTTCCATTTTAGGTCTCTGCTTAAATTTCTGGCACCAAAAAAAAAAAAAAAGTAACATCACCAACAAAAAGGACAAAAATGCAAAAAAGTTGTACTAAATAGACAAAGAGATATTTGTTTACATTGCACCTAAAATGAGAAGGCAGAGTATTGTCTTGTTGACCTCAGCTGAGAATGTGATTTAGGATGACTCAAATTTTTCACAGCTCTGTGTATGTCCACAAAGTACTACAAAAGCATCACAGGTGTTGTTGTTAAAGGTTTATAAGTACATTTTAGTGAGTAGGTAATGTGCAGATATTGGATCCCCAAATAATGAGAATAAACTATACTGTGAAAACTCCATGATACATCCTGTTATTCAGGTTCTTCTGGGGGCCTCAACAGCTAGCAAACTATAATCAGTGCAGTTGTTATCATATTAGTCTTACTTGTTCTAAGAGTCATAATAAGCTATCTTGTTTTTGGTATCCTTCTACTTCCCCAGTCACTTTCCTAGGATTCATCATCTCTATACTGTTACTAGCATCAGCTCTGTAGAGAATCTTATAACTTCTGGGAAAAAAAATTCAAGTCTTTGCGATTGAATCCTGGAAATTATACTAAGCTTCCTTGTATACATGTGTACAATTGGAAGACAGTGTTAAGAATGCTTTTGAACCTCGTTTAAATTTTGAAGTAACACAGATTTTCCTTCCGCTGCCCACAGCCTTCAGGATGGGGAAAAGACAACAGTCCTTAAAGAAATTTGTTTTGAATGAGTTCCTGCTTTAGTAAGATTTTTAGACGTGTTTTTTGAATAAAGCAATATATATTTGCAAAAGCCTCTAAAGTTAGTTATCCAAGAAAAGTTCCATGTAACACAAAGGGAATAGAACTAGGATGTACTTAAAACAGTTCATCTTCCTAAGGTGGCTCTCAGTTATAATTCCGTATTGTGATATATGAAATGGAAATACTTTATTTGGTGAGAATTCATTCTTCTTTGAGGTTAATTATGAGAAGACCCCCAAATATCTTCTTTTCAAAATAATTTTTATTGTTCAGTGACTGCACTTAAGTGTAAATTAATTTGAAATACATCCTGCTTCAAGAACCATCAGATTTACTTGGCACATTTTGATCTAGTTTTGTGCCTCTCCATCACTTCTGCATCACAGCATTGAAATATGATCAGGTGTTTGTCTTAAGTTTTTCCATTCTCCTATTCTTTCTCATACATTTGGAGTCATTTTTAGATGTTAGGGTATATTCCAGAAAATGAAAGCTATTTTCACTACATAACAGATGAATAGACAAACAAACAGCCCTTGCAGAAAATGATATATGTATTATTTATTACACTTAGAATGCCTCCAGGATGAATGTATGTGATTAGCAGAAAAATATGAAATCCAGTTCTTTGCCCTTTATGAAATCACTTTTGGATTTGCTTTAAAAATGTTCTTTATTCTTTAGTCATTAACCATGAATGCCTTAGGAATGAGAAGGTCCTGTTATTCCTTGGACTAAAAGGGCTCTGGGAGATGAGTGATAAATTATGTAGACTTCCCAGGGACAGTCAATTTTTGAAATGTACTAAATAATGCCCTTGAGGAATGAATAAATTTGTGTCTTGTCTTCAGAACTCAGTGTACTTTTGTATTGGTTTCATATAGCTTTGGGAGGTGGGCAAGCTATCCCTTTTCCAATCTGTAGAAGACATTAGTATCTGGTAAATGAGAAAAATAAGCAGCATCTTATATAGTCATTCAGGACACTCAAACCTATTATTACTATTGGAAATTAAATGGCTAACCTAAAAAAAAAGGAGTTTTATTTATTGGTATTGTAACTTTTTTAAGCCCACAGGAATGCTTCTATTTAGAACATTGGTTGTTTGTTCCTTCTTGAGTGCTTGCTCAGATGAGTTGAAAAGGTTTTCCAAAGGCCTGGGAACAGATCTTAATATCAGCTTCCAAGTCTTTTCTCGAATCTCTTAACAGGGTTGCATACAACGAATTAGGTATCCCTGGATCTCATTCATAGCCTTGCTTTATTTTACCAGCATTTGGGACAGGATCATATGAGATGCTGTCAACACTAGCATGACCAATATATCATTGTGTAATAGGCTTATGACCTTGGTAAGCTTTTCTTGGCAGCCCAACATTTTGAAATATCTGCCAGATTTCAGGTCTGCTGTTGCTGCCAAATGTTTTCATTAGGTCATAGAACTCTGGTGCTATTCTTTGTATTAAGAAGCAGAACTCACATTTGGAGTTATATACAGAAAGTTAGAGCTGGAAGTAGCCTTAGAAATTACCTAGTCTGGTCCTCATATTACTGATGAGGAAACAGAGGTCCAGAGGAAGTGACTTGCCCAAGATCACGAAACATGTTAGTGGCAAAGCCAGCACTTAATAATCTGTTCCCTTGGGCTTCAGTTCCCTCTTATTAATGTCTGTTCCACTGTGTAAAGGTTGTTCAAGTTTGCCGAATAGATGGAAGCAAAAGTGGTGAGCAGGTGGAAATAGGCCAAGTAGTGAGGTATAACTATTCATTATTCTCATTGAGATCATGGATTTAAAATCTTTTGTTTGTTTTAGTATTTTTTTTACAAGCCCAGGTTTACTTAAAGTTCACTCTTCAGTATTTTTTTCTGATTTTGTTGTTGTTGAGGGACAATGTAAATACAGCAAAATGCACAGATCTTAAGTATATATCTGAAATTTGTATAAATATATACATCCATGCATTCATCAGCCAAATCAAGATATGAAACATACCCATCACCACAGAAGGTTTCCTTGTGGCTCTTTGCAGTCAATCCACATCCTTTACCCCCACCAGAGGCCATCACTATTCTGATTTCTATCATCGTAGATGTTTTTGCTTGTTTCCAGAATTCACATAAATGAAATCATACAGTATGTACTCTTTTGTTGCTGCTTTTATTTTATTTTATTTTTTTAGAGAAGATGTTGGGGGTAGGAGTTTATTAATTAATTTATTTATTTTTGCTGTGTTGGGTCTTCGTTTCTGTGCGAGGGCTTTCTCTAGTTGTGGCAAGCGGGGGCCACTCTTCATCGCGGTGCACGGGCCTCTCACTGTCGAGGCCTCTCTTCTTGCGGAGCACAAGCTCCAGACGCGCAGGCTTAGTAGTTGTGGCTCATGGGCCTAGTTGCTCCGCGGCATGTGGGATCCTCCCAGACCACGGCTCGAACCCATGTCCCCTTCATTAGCAGGCAGACCCTCAACCACTGCACCACCAGGGAAGCCCCTGTTGTTGCTTTTGCTTGACAAAATATTGTGAGATTCTTCAAGTAGCAGTTGTATCAGTAGTTTTTTCCTTTTATTTTCTCCATAATATCCTTTTGTGTAAATTATACCACCATTTGTTTATCCATTCTCCTGCTGAATAAACATCTGTGTTGTTTTCATTTTGGGCTCATTATGAATAAAGTTTCTGTGAATATTTTTGTATAGGGCTTATTACTGACATATACATTTATTGGTCTTGGGAATATACCTAGGAGTGGAATTGCTGAGTCATAAAATAGGTGATGCTTAACTTTCTTAGACATTGCCACACAGTTTTCCAAAGTGGTTGTACCTTTTTAAACTCCCACCAACAATATATGAATGTTTCCATTGCTCCACATTTTTGCCCCAACTTGATATTGTTAGTCTTAACTTTGGACCTTCTGGTTGATATGTAGTGAGATCTCACTGTGGTTTTGATTTGCATCTCCCTCATGACTAATGATGTTGGGTACCTTTTTATATGCTGATTGGATTTAGGTTTTTCTGTGAATGTCTATTCAAGGTTTTGCCCATTTTGAAAAATTGGGTTTGCCGTTTTTTTTTTTCCCTACTTACAGAAGGGTGAGATTTACTGAGTGTGGGTTTGTCTTTTTGTTAGTAATTTATAAGAGCTCTTTGACAAGTTATCTATTATAAATATTTTCATCAGTGTCTAGCTTACCATTTCATTTTATTAATGATAATTTTTGATGAATAGTTTTAAGCTTGGATAAAATTAAATGTATCCTTTTTTCTTTCATGGTTACTATTACTTGTGTTCTAATGTATTTTTCTCTAAGATTTTTATATTTTTTATCTCCTATGTTTTTAAAATAAATTTTTACAATATTAGCTCTTACATTAAATACTTGACTCACTATCTGAATAGAATTCAACATTGCCACTTTCTTCTGAGCCCATGACCAGTAGAGAGAACAAAATGAAAAATTTCAGGTACAACTTCATGAATATATAATGCACTGTAATATATTTGTTCTCTGATATATTGTATATACATCTATGCAGAAAGTCCTCTTTTCCTTACACTTCTTTCAAATAACTAAGTAACCAGTGAGAAAGGCCTATTATCCTCAGAGGTATGATTTGCTCCTCCCCATATCATGTAATGAAAGTGGCAGTCCTTATTCCTGAAGTTCTTAGAGGTCTATAATTTGATATCAAAGCTCATGTGGCCTTTCCTGTGTTCGTTTCAAACTTATATTTGAATATGCTACTCTAGCTCATTTATGAAGTCTAATGGCTAGTATTTACTTTTGATAGCCGTACGTGGTGTTTCTCATTCCACATTTGCAAATGTGAATTTAATCTATTATAATTAGGCAAGTTTCCCTGCTCTGTATTCAGGAGCGCACAGCAGCAAGAATAGCCTTGTGCTACTGCACAGCTTATCATCACTTCCAACTCTTTTCGATGTTATCTAATACCTTTCTATTGACTTTATAAAGTACAAATCAAATTGAACTATTATTTTCTGTGTTCATAATTGAACAACCAAATCTATTCCACTTGGATTACTCTCAAGTCTATGTATGAACTCACTGTGCCCAGACTACATTCTTAGACCTGCCGTCTAACCGCATAAGTATCCCATGATGCATTCTTCCAAACAACAAGCAAGCAAACCAATTACTCTTCCTTCTTACTTTCCAGAGCCTCTCAACAGGATGATCTTATTGTAACATCTATAACACATCTTTCTCGACTGACATATGCCTTTAGATATGCCTTAGATTTCATTGAAGTCTTTTAAAAGAAGACATGTATGGCTCCAGTCAACCTTTCCCTTTAATTTCTACTCAGCTCACTGTATATTGACAGTCATTAATAACATAATTTTCAAATGATGAAAATAAATGCCCATTATATACAACTTAGAATATAAAAAAGAAAATTTAAAATAAACATAATCCCACCCACCATTTGCAGACACCCACTGTGACTCTTGATTGCAATTTGTCTAAATCTTTATTCTATAGGGTATTTACATTTACCTGAGAAAATTAGGAATTGGGTAAAATGAAGAAGAATTCCAGGATGAGGAAATAGAATAAAGCATACAAGAAGAAAAACTTAGGATGTAAATAAAACAATGCCTTTTCAAATTTACTTGGAAATTAGAATGTATAAATGAAAGCCATAGGTGAGAAATTCTGCCATGTTGTTTGAGGACAGACTAAAGAGTGGTTTGAACAGCAAACAAGTCACTTCAGCCTCTACATGTTAGGGTTTAGGGAACAAAGCCAGTGGAGGGGATCAGCTGGAAGAAGATGAGATAGTCATAGAATGGATTGAAGATGTGCAGAGACTGGGGTCAACGAGACAGGAAACAGAACAGTTTCAGTTTCCAAGCATAGACGTAATAAGGATTTTTGAAGTGGGAGAATGATGGAGAAGGAAAGATACAAGAGTTATTTCAGTTTACTGTTAGGGGAAGGAAATGACGCCAAGAATTTGAATGTGGTTGTCCAGGTAGCAGAAAAAGGAAGTTAGGGAAAAAGAACATTTAGGGGGAGAATATTTAGTTTAGAAATGTGCTAGGGGAAGTGTTTGGGCTTGGTAGATGTGGCTGCAGTTCCAGCTTCATCACTTAAGAGCTGTATGACATTGAGTACATTGTATAACCTCACCAAGTCTTTCTAAATTCACTCATCATATGTTAAAATGATGTTAATAGTACTTGTCTCAAAGAATTGTTCTGAGGATTATGATTTAGAATATATAAAAGTACTTAATACTTTTGGTTATTAAGTGCGGTGGAATATTAGATAGTCGAGTAGATAGTTTTCTCTGTATTATTGGCATTTTACAAGAAGTCAGAACTGGGGTACAGGCAGTTCAATGAGCTGTCATTGTCCTATGCTTACATTATTTCACTCTGTTGGGCATTGAATTTTTCCCAACTTTAGCTATTGCAGATAAATTAAAGTAAACATCTTTGTATACATAGTATTTTCCTTCTCTTAGTTTAACTTCTCATTTTCCTCAGTACTTACTAGAGGGAAAAAAACCCCAAATGGCAGAATATCTGGTCAAATTTATGGGGTTTCATTTCCTGAAAAAATAACATTTGATTTTCTTACACATTCCAGAATTGTGCGTAGGCTCTCACTATACTAGTTAGATGAAAAGCTGAAATCCTAAATGTTCATCTTCCAACTTTTTCCAGCCTGTGGTTTGTCTTTGGATCAGCAGTAATTGCTGGGACAGCTATAATGGCTTCATTAATTTTTGTTTGTGTTCTGTGTTCTTTATGCAGTGATGGAAGAAATGCATCTCCTGTGTCAAAATCTAAATGTGCTTGTCTGAACTGAACAACTGCATTTGATATAAACATTCCTGATCAAAAAAGCAAAATGCACTAATGCATTTCCGCATAAATCATCAGGGCAACAAAACGGACATTTAGCCGAAACCATTATGCCAGTTTCAAAATCAGAAATATTTATATTTAAATTTATTTTTTAAGCTGCATTGTCAACAATTTTTGTATTATCATATGCCAAAAATTTGCATTTTTCAATACTACATATGTATTCACAACTGACAGCTAATCCAAAGAACCAGTTAATTGTGCTTTATTAAATTGTAGTTTCTAAAGGATAGTTAACATCTTAGAGATACTTTTTGAAGAATTTGTTCAGTCACTGTTGTATATGTGTTTCAAATTACCTCTGCTTTCAATCTTATGTCCCATATTCTGGTTTTAAGACAAAATTTCTAGTTTATGTCTTCGCAGTTAAATCTGTCAGGGTTCTGACATATATAAAATGCTTCATGAAGTTTGGTGGCATCTTTAGGCTAAGCCATGCCAGTCTACTCTATATTGTTCCACTTTAATAAATGTGCTGCCAGAGCCTGCTGAGTTGATTTTTAAAACATTTCGATGGCATGAGCCAAATTTCCTCCTTCTAACTTTCTGTATCTTGTGCTCTGCATGGAGTGGATTTCAGTTGAGGATGATAATGATGATAGTGGTGAATAATGTCACATTTATTAAAGTAGTATTTTATAAAGCACTCTATGAAAGTACTTTATTAATCTTATCTCCATAAGAACCTTATGATGTTAGTACTATCATCTCTGCATTAGAGTTGAAAAAACAGAATTAAAGGAGTTAAAGAGCTTCCTCAGCATCACCTATTTAGTAAGTGGTAGAGCTCAGACTAGAGCAAGCTCTCTGGTCCCAAACCCCTCTGAATAAACAACTCACTTTATTGTTTATCATAATATACTATATTATACATATACTAAATTAACTGAATAGACATCATAAATATTCATGTATCATAAATATAAACATCATAAATATAATATACATACTATATGTATCATAAATATATTAACAGAAAACTAAGTTGTCCTCCAACAATCTACAAAAGATTAAAGCTTCCTATAGAGTTCTGTTGCTTCTAGCAAACATTTTCATGCTCAAAGGCTAAGCAATAACATAACTTTGAGGACTTTTATAACATTCATTGTCAATTTCTCATGACTGCTTTATATTTGAACAGTGGGTTAATTAAACACGCACATATACGTATACATGACTCACAATGTCTTTTAACCTTGTCTTTGTAAAATTGAGTACATTTTAATTTGAAATTACAATTAACCCTTGAACAACATGGGTTTGAATTGCATGGGTTCACTTATACATGGATTTTTTCAGTAAGTACCTACTACTGTACTACACAGTCTGCACTTGGTTGAATCCATGGATGCACAGTCATGAATATGGAGGGCTGACTGTAAAGTTATTGGCAGATTTTCAGCTGTTGGGTGGATGGGCACACCTAACCCCTGCATTATTCAAAGATCAACTGTACATATTGTCCAGAATTTTCTTAAAATATACAATAGTTACCAAAAATGTGATATTGTTAAAAAATAAGTATTTGGTGTTATTTTCTCAGTGTTTATCTGTTGTTTATTTTCAGACCTTACAATAAGACTCTGTTCAAAATATATCCCTTGGGAACCTTCTAATTGCCTTATTATGTACTCCTTAAACTTAGAGCTTCCCTCTAGGTCTGTTAATATTTTCATTATTCACAGCCTTACAAAATTTTAACTAGGATGTAACTGTTTTGCATATGGCCTAATCATTACAGTGTTCCCACCATAGACTACGGGAGTTTAGGATCTGCTAAAGGGTTATTGAAAGAGCCCCTCCTGTTAGAGTATTTATGACCCCAGCAGGTTAAACTATGTCCCACTTCCGAGACATCAAAGAAGATTATAGAAATTAATTTTGTTGTAAATCTATGATAGTTTGCAGATGTGCTCTTCAATATCTGTTTTCTGAATTGAAAGACATGTTACTTAGTTATTTTTAAAGGTTAACCTTAAAATTAGCAATTAGATATCAAAATTATTCTATAAGTATATTTAAAACATATCATACCTATACATCAGGATTTGACTGTACTCACTTTTAAAGTCAACAAACACTGCCTCTTGGACATATATACACTACCAAATGTAAAATAGGTAGCTAGTGGGAAGCAGCCACATAGCACAGGGAGATCAGCTTGGTGTTTTGTGACCACCTAGAGGGGTAGGATAGGGAGGGTGGGAGGGAGGGAGATGCAAGAAGGAAGAGATATGGGAACATATGTATATGTATAACTGATTCACTTTGTTATAAAGCAGAAACTAACACACCATTGTAAAGCAATTATACTCCAATAAAGATGTTAAAAAACAAAAACACTGCCTCAATAGACTAACCCAATTTATATCAGTTTGGGTAAAAATTATGTATTTACATTTGGCAAATTTCTCTAAAATTATTCTGCTGCATAAGTCATATGTTTATATGGATTTCAGCAGATTATTATTTAAAGTATTTAATATTCCCCAACTCAAAGAGAAAACCCCAAGCCCATTAATATTTTTCAATGCAACTTTTGGGTCTTTTATTTGATCTCTTTTTTGTATCATTGGAATGAATTGTATCAAGTGTTTCTTCCTTCTCCAGTCATCTTAGATTTATATAAAAAGGTGCTAGAAGACTTAAATTACAAATTGCAAATTTTTTCATGAACAACTCTTAGTTTTGTGGAGGTGGGTATATAATGGTAGTCTGAAAATTTTGGAGTAAGTTTTAGCTACTTCCCTACCACTCCCTCCCTGGTTTAATTAAAGTAAGTTTTAGACAAAAATCTGCAACATATACAGAAATTTATTTAGCTCACAGTTATTAGTAAGCAAGCAAAAAATAGTTTATACACCTTATTCCACAAGCTTGATGAAATCCTTGATTTCTGGCCTTTTTGGGACTCTGCCTACCATCTTGCATGACAGATTATTTGAGGGAGACACAACTGAGTTCTGGCACTGAGAGCAAAAGTGCCCTGATACTGGTGTGCTGAGAATAAAAGTTTAAAGGTGATGGCTTTCTCTATAAATAATTCACTAACCATATTTCACATTGGAACAAAGATTAATAAAATTTCATTTTTGTAAAATATAATCAAATTTAAAACTTAATGTAGAATTTGGAGAAAGGAATTTTGAACACATAACCCCAATAATTTTCTTTACTTCCTCCTAATCCAAGCTTTTGTGATGTCTGTAAATTACATGTAAATGTCTCACCCTAGTGTAGTGAGATATATATATATATATATATGAATCTATACATAAATATATATTAAATACTATATATTAGCTAGTTTAAACTTTAAGCATGAGGCTAAACTTAGAAGAGAGAGGTCAGTGCTATATCACGTGGTATAGTGAGGCCTTGTGAGCAGGAAAAGCAAATCTATGGTAATAGGTGTTTATTCCATGATCATGAACCACCGAATGTCATCAAGTGGTAGGACACTTCTAGGAATAGTGCCATACCAAGGGTTCACCTTGGTCTCTGTTGCTGGCAAGTTAGATCAACCTTGGTAAGTGGGAGTCATAGTCACTGCGCACATGCATAGCCTTCAGTTCTACCACTGAATAGCTGGTTCATGTGCTCATTGTATTGGCACTGAGTGGTTGTAGACAAAGGCTGGCCAACATCAAATGGTCAAGACATTTTGTCTACTAGTATGCAGAGTGTATAGTGCCTCTTCCATGGTGAGTAGTTTCTGGTTGGCATTAATGTATAATACAAAGATCTTTTCCCTTTGTGCCCATTTTTCAGATGTTGGTCCACATGCCTCTACGCCAGACCTTCTTACCTCTAATCTTCCAGGTTTTTTGCTTCTAGGTCCCTGACTTGCTGGCCAGGTCACTTGCTGCCACCCACATGTTTATGTTTATTCTAACCCTACACAGTCTGGTAGGGTAGCCACTGGTCCACATATCTAATTGCTATTGAGCTCTTGAAATGTGACTGTCCAAATTGAGATGTACTGTAAATGCAGAATACAGACCAGATGTAGAAAACTTATTATGAAAATAAACTATCTCACTAATTTAAAAATATCGATTACGTGTTAAATGATAACATTTTAGATACATTGGGTTAAAGAAATATTTTTTTACATGTGAGTATAGAAAATTGAAAACTACATTTGTGGCTCACGTTAAATTTTTATTGGACAGTGCTGTTTTATGCATATAAAGGAAATAACCAGGTCCACCACCCAAATCTCTGCATATTAGGATTTTTCCCTAGCCACTGTCTTTCAAAACTACTCCAGAGGGACTTCCCTGGTGGTGCATTGGTTAAGAATCTGCCTGCCAATGCAGAGGACAGAGGTTGGAGCCCTCGTCTGGTACAAATGGGACAAATAATTTATCCTTTTTAAAATGTGAAAATGTTGAAAGTATTGCATGACTTGGTCCAAAACTTTTCCTTTTAGTGTAGTGGACATGCCTTTGGTGTTGAAAGGCATCAGACAAATAATTTTTTTTCTAGATATTTTCTAAGTTGAGTAAGACTAGTTCTGACCTATATTTCAAAATAAGCATTATTTTGCTTTTGACAAAATCCAATTACCACCTTATTTTTTAAAGAGTTATCCCATGAATTATTAAATGTATCTAGTAATAAATATGGTAAATCTTTCAGATATCTAAGATAATTTTTTATTTAATATTTTCTTGCATAACTCATTTTTAATTTTCTTTTTTTTTTTGGTGGTACACGGGCCTCTCACTGTTGTGGCCTCTCCCGTTGCGGAGCACAGGCTCCAGATGCGCAGGCTCAGCGGCCATGGCTCACGGGCCCAGCCGCTCCGCGGCATGTGGGATCCTCCCTGACCGGGGCATGAACCCGTGTCCCCTGCATCGGCAGGCGGACTCTCAACCACTGTGCCAAGCCCTCATTTTTAATTTTTACCGGAAACAGAAAATTTTGGAAAATAGCAGTAAGAAAATGCCAGTTTTCGTAAAACCGACCCTAGCCCTAAGCATTTACATACATAAAAGTGCCACAGTTTATAAAAATAGAAAATTCAGTCAATTTGCTTGGATTTCATCAAAACACTTTCTCCCCATTGAAGCATTTGAATATTGAAGACACTAATTTTCACTTAAAATATATTGAATGTACTTTGACTACAACTCACTGGAAAGCCAAAATTTAAACCATATGTTAATGAATAGGAATACAGACCACAGAAAGGATATTGTTCGTAAACCAAAATTCAGTGGCCGTTCTTACTCCTCCATTCTGTTTGCTAAATAGGTCTCCTGACTCCAAATATGTTGTAATTACTTAATATATTTTGCCAGATGAAATGATCCAAATGAAAAATAATATTTTATGTTTTGAAGACGAAGTGATGATGGTAGTCCTGTAATCCTCATTGTTTCAGAGTTGCTTTGATTGTGTCTTGATGGAAAATCTTATTTTTTTTAAAAGTAAGAACTATAGAATTACATAATTCTAATAAGCAATGTGAACTGATCAGTTACTGGTCATACAACTTTGAACAAGATACTTAAATTCTCTGAGCTTCAGTTTCCTCATCTATAAAATTGTGAAAATTCTATGTATTTGGTACAATTAAATGTGAGAAAATATATGAAACCTGGCACAATATCTGGCAATTTGTATGAACTCAATGTTCATGTCTTCTCTCCTTCCAGTTAAACATGGCAAAATAATCTTGTTTAAAATATCATTCATTTTTTTCACATTAAAACTTCAATAGTTTAGCAGTTGAATGTTAATTTTGGCAGATGCAATTATTTGTGTGTGTGTGTGTTTCTGATTTAATAGCATAATGTGTTATGTTTTTCTAGAGGGTTATGGCAGGTAAGTGAACAAGAAAATCATATGAATGTGTACATTCTGTAAATAAAGGAAGAGTTTGAAAAATGTTCTGAGCAGTTGGCATCACTGGCATCTGTTGAGATGGAGACTTTCCTTCAGTTTTAATTTCTTCAACAAATATTAATTGCATACCTAGTGCGTAATAAGTCAAAGACCCAGTGGTGAAGAAACCAAACATGGTCCTTGCTCTAATGGAATTTAATGTAATAGTGAGAGAGATATTAACCAAATAGTCATAAAATTAAATATAAAATTGTAATTGTGAGAAGCACCATTAATGACAGATGACTGGTACTTTGAGTGCATACAATAGAAGGTTTTGACATAGGAAGGTGAGGAAAGTGAGGAGCTGATGTTTGAGCTGATAAATGACAACTAAGTAGGACCTATTTACATAAATAGAGGTGGAAATGGAATCCTAATAGAGAGAACAACATGCATCAAGTCCTCAATGTGAGAGTCCATGCAACACATAAATAAGACATAAAATATACTAGTGTGGCCAAAGTATAGAGAGGAAGGAAAAGATGATGAAACTTTAGAAATAGTCATCCTCCTAGACTATGCTAAGAATGTTTATCCTTATTATAAGTGCAATAGGAAACAATTAAAATAATTGAAGCAAGGGAGCGGGTCAAGCATAAAGTAGATGACAATCAAATTACCATATTTTACAGATCACTCTGGATGGGTAAGAGTAGATTTATGTAAACCACTCAGCTGTCTCTCAGCAGAGCAGGAGTGGAGGTGTCAGGGAAGGTGAACTAGGTAGATGGCAATGGAGGGAGTGGATGGAATAGAGAAAGTGATGGCAAGGAGAGAGATGTAGAAGGTAAAATCATCAGGCCTTTGTGATATGTAGGGTGAGAAAAAGGAATCAAGGATCACTTTTAGGTTTTTGAATGGGATAACATTTCATTTAATATAGATTTTGTCATCTTTAAGGCTAATATGATATCTTGAATCATGACTTACTCTGTGGAGAAATTAATCTTTGTTAGATCATGAGATTTCTGTATTAGTGATACATTTGATACTATAATATATATATTATAGTATATTTTTAATTCTAAATTACTCATTTCTAGTTCTGTCAGTATTAACCTGTTTAAATTTGGTAGTATTAGATAATTACTAAAGCTATTTTCTTATATTCTGTGAAATTATGGCTGTTTGGAAATGTGCTCAGCAAAATTGAAAGTTGTTTACCTGCACTATGTTATTCATTAAAAAATTAAACATAATTTAAAAAGCAAAATATTCATTGATGGCTTCTCCTTCTCTGCCTTAATCCTAGAAAATTCAGCTTTCTAAAAAAAGGTGCATCTATTGCAGAAAAGTTCATATTTCTATGTATGGTGGTAATTTTATGATTTTGAGAGATTTTTCGAACCCAGTCCAAGAGCATTTGCTATGGTCTCTGTTAAGTCGGTACTATTAGAAGAAAACCTAGAAGGTGGTCTGGTGATGGAATTAAGCAGCAACATATGCTCTTCTGGAAAGAAAACACTGATAGGAAGAGTGAGAACTTTAATGCAAAGATCTGATTGTTGCAAATTCAGCTAATCAGAATGGCTAGGGAATTGGATATCTTGATACTGGCATTTTTTGATTAATTGAGGAAAAATGGTTTTTTAACTATTTGATGCTGTAATTTTAATAAGATATAAAAATCTATTTTTTGTCTTAATAAACAGAGCACAATGACCTTGGATTGAAATTTCCTTGATCCTACAGGATCCAGGGTCATTTCTATAAACTTCAGTTATCATTGCATATTTTGATATTATTGTGGATGTGGAAGTCATAAAGACGTGATTCAAACCTACATTGACTTCAGGATATACACTGAAAGTTACGTTAAAAAAAATAAAAAGCACAGACATAAGCTTGTTTTCTTGTCTCTCTGATTTAAATGGGGAAAGCAAAAAATGTGGCTAATTGAAGATTCTGTTTAGTTAAGTGAGACGTTTTTCTTATTTTCCCAGTTTTATTGAGATATAATGGACATATAACATTGTGTAAGTTTAAGGTGTACAACGTGATGATTTGATACATGTAGATGCGCTGTATGCCTAATATTGGAAATGAGAAATCTCAATACAGAGATCCAGAAATTCCAATAACTAAAACATTTCTAATCATGTACAAGTGATTATTCGTTATGTGAATAGCATCAGAAATGTTGATTCCATACTTTCATTCTTAGATTGGGATTGATCTATATGGTATAATAATAATTTATTCAGTGAGCACAAGTTCAGGGCCCACTTCTAAGAACAGTGAAAGATTTGTGTGTTTTTTTAAATTGACACTACACCCAGCTTAACTACTTCAAATCTAGTCAAATCACACTTTAAAAAAAAAAAGAAAAAAGATTTCTATTTTGAATGTCTGTTCCCACAGTCCTTTAAAATTAAAAGGAATCTCCCATGTTTGCTGTAACATATGGGTAGTCCTTCCATATTGTTTTAACAATGGCTCACAGGCAGTAATAGTTTTATCTTTTAGATATCTTCAGATAGTTATTTGACATCAAAGGCTTACTTTTTCATAGATATGAATTAATTCATGAATTTGAAGTTTCTTAGCTACATATTCAACAAATATTTATTGGATGCCTGTTATATACCAAACATTGTTCTAGGTTAGTTGTGATCTATCATGCTTAAATATATTCTAATGTTAAATATTTGTTTAGTATAATATGTTATTGATATATATTTAGTAAATATTTAATATAATATTTAATATCTGGTATTTCTTTATATTTATACATATCCAGTATAAATAATCTGTTAAATATATATAATGAAATGTAGATTTAAATCTATATATATGGTACATAGATACATTTCTGTAGCAGTAGGAAAATGGACTTTTGGCTGTTCAACTCAGGACTCATGAATTCCCTTGGCACTGTAAAGTATTTTGTTCTTATCCTCTCAAATAAAGCCATGTAAACATTTGAGGTACAGACTGAAGAATTTGGAAGGTGGGGGCTAGTAAAGAGGAGAAGATTATAAGAATTAGAGCTATAAATTCTGGGGAAAACTATTTCTGTTTCAGGGGCTTTTTAGCCTCAAGGTTCAATGTATGAAACAACTCAAGGCAAGTTTCCTTTACATAGTACATGGAGGTTTAAAGGTAATTATGGATAATTCTATCAAATATGAACCAAGTATTTCATTACTTGGACATACTGCTGCTCTTGCAATATACTACAGGATTAATAGGGCTAAATTCTAAGTGAATTTAGAACACCTGCCTGTAAAACATTAATAGTTACTCTAGAATTAATTACAAATTAGCCTCTAAATTTTTCACATATTATTACATTTTGTTTCCCTTGTACCAGCAATACATCTCATATTCAATTATTCTAAAAGAGTAAGTAGTTTTCTTTAACTAAAATACTATTGATAGCCCATTTATACTATTTCATTCTTTAAGGAAATCTGATTTTTTCTCAGGCAATTTATGTTCAGAAAATAAACAATAAGAAAACAAAAAACTTGCATTGCTGGAGGCCAATGTTTTGTTTGCAGAAGTTCTTTTAGTGTATGTAAGTGTTGGAATCATTTAAAATATTGTCACATGTATATACTATTTAATAACTTATTGAACATTTATTTCATTATTCTTTAAGATTAAATATATTAACTTCCTTTAACATTAACATGAAATTTTCTAAATTGACAATTTCTTCCAGAGTTTTAAAAGATATTAGCCTTCAAAATTCACAAAATTTTAAAATACATTCTACCCATATGCAACTAAGAAATTGCCAAACCAATATGTATATTTTTAACCATGTAGTGAGAAAGCGTTGCCTTAGGCTGAAACTATTCTTGCCAGTTTTGAGGCCACAGAGTAAAGCTTTATGCTTACTAGCTGATAAAAATCAATTGAATTTGGGAGACTTAACAGGCCCTAAGCAATCCCTGGTGTTCCAGATCCACACCATAAAGATTATGAGGGCTACTACTTCTCCATGGTTTTACCATGTGTCATCTTAAGCAAGATGAAGAATTTGGTTCTTGTTTTCTTGTGGTTGTAAGAAACTATATGATGAGTTTCTTCCAACATAGTTAGTATTTGGGTGCTGTGATGGCTCCCCAAGGTGAATGATTATAGGTAGCCTTGCCTGAGTCTCTTATACTATCCTAGCCTGTGTGTTTTTCTCTCCCATCCCATGTGGCTATTCAACATGAATATAATAAAGTCAGCACTAACTGTTTTGTTTGTGATGGTGAATTCTACCAAACCTTCATTCTTTCTCTTCTGCCACATCTTTCTCACCATTGCACAAACTATACACACTATGTATATCCATTCAGACAGGCTATATAGATTACTCTGTAGTAACGAACACCCACATCTCACAGCTTTAAACAACAAAAGTTATTCTTGCTCATGTTACGTGTCCATCATGGATTGACTGGAGATGCTGATCCATTTTATTCTCACTCGGATCCTAGACTGAGAGAGTAAATCTGTGGAAACTGGCCAGTTGGTGTGGCACAACAAAGCAAGAGCATGGTGAATCACGTACTAGTTCATATATACACCCAGACTGCCATTTGTCACATTTCATTTGCTGAGGTAAGTCATATGGCCACACACAACTGTAAGGAACAAGACAATTGCAATCCTCCATGTTTCTGGAAGGAGAGACATAAGTATTTTTTGACTAGCACTAAAGACTACCTCAGTCCCCCTTTACCCTCCCAACATCCTACATGAAGGGATATAAATGTATGAAAGATTTGAAACTTTAAAATATCCTATGGTTTTACTCTATATGATAAGAATAACAAAGAATAGTACACTGAAATAGCCATTTGTCTTTTTAATCAATAAAATAGCAATATCAGTTTCTCAAGTCATTCCAAGTATTCCATCATTTGGATGATATTCTGGAAGCTTTTGGAACTAAAAGGTAGATTATATTTACAATTAATTTGAGGGGTTAACATACAATAACTTTTGGAGGGAAAATATGTGATATTTGGACCTGGATGACCCTCAGCATGGAATAGGATAAACTGGTCTTGAAGCTGTGTCTTAATGTACTCCCTTCACGGAGCTTTCCTTCAATAGTGTAACCTGTGGTTCTGTTGCTCTGGAGAAAGGTTTCCATCTCTGAAGAATCAGTAATAGCTACACAAATAACCTTGATTTTGAGAAGGAAATTTTCCTGAATACTATGTGAAAGGGATAATTACAAGTACTTTTAGCGTTTCTTTTGCTTAATGCTTTCTAATCAGCCCCATGGGAAGTAGATTTTGTTATGAGCTTTCCATTTGGTCCTTATTGCGATGGACCACTCTGCATCATTTAACAGTCTTGGCCACTCCCACTGTCTTGAAACGTTGTACCCTCATGGGTTCCATGATACTGTTCTTTCCTGTCTTGCTATATACTCCTACTCAAGTTCTTTCATTTGCTTGTTCTTCCTGTCCCCGCCCCATCGGTGTTAACATTTCACCCACTTTCCGTTGCTTCCCTTTACTTCCAAAATCTCCAAATCTTTCCCCCCTTTCAGTTGCCCCATGGCAGTGGCTTTACTTCAGACATTAAAGTTGCTCCCTGAGACTATAATTCACTCGCCTCCTAAGTCTCTCTGCTTTGAATCTCTGTCCATCTTGTTGTTCTGTCACTTTCCAGGGAGATCTTGTATAGGACAAGTGCAAACTACTAGTGTAATTATCAACGTTGTTCTAAAAGTGACTCACTTTTACTTCCTAGTTTAACTTTCTGCTATACTCATCAAAGCCAAGTCTGCAATCATATAAATGTGTATCAGGTTCTTTCAATGCTCCAAAGAATCAGCATGGAGCAGTGGAAAGGCACAATTTTGGGGGATCACGTATATTTAGATTCAAATCCTGTATTTGACAATTATGAGCTACTTGACCTTGAACAAGCTACCTAAACTCTCTGAACATCTGTTTTATCCTCTATTCAATGGAAATGATAGTCATGATTCACATAATTATTTTGAGTATTAGGCTTGATATTTGTAAAGTACTTACCACAGTAACTGGAGCATAGTAGAGTTTTCATAAGTGGTAGTTATTATCATTGTTATTGTATCTTCATATCCATATAAACAATGTTGCTTAGACATGACATTTCTAACCATATTTACTGGGAAAATTCATATTCATACTTTAGAATTACACAGTTCTCAATGCCTACTCTCTTCAACTTGCCCTTCTTAATAAATTACCTTGTTCCTTGGTACTTTACTCACTGACACAATATGAATGGTTCTTGTATAGGTTATACTATTGACTGGATCAAGGGTGGACTAAAATCCAAAACATTCCATCTTCAGTTTGGCTAATGATTATGAAGTAGACTTGTGTGAAGGGTTCTGTCCAATACTCTGGTGGCTTCTAGGATCTGGACTAGAAAATATGGATAGGATTGACTGTCAGTAGTAAGTGGTCAATCTATAGTAAAAGAACTGAGAGTATGGAGATGGCCATGAAGCAGGAATACAGAATAAAGTCCTCAGGCTATGAATCCCTTGGAAAAGGACAGAGAAGGTAGTTGGCACCTGGGCCTTTTTTGGTTCCAGGTGACTTTCTAGTTATCTTTGTAGTTAATGTGCTCTGTACCAAAAAAAAAAAAAAAAAAAAAAAAATCTCTCAGGCTCAACACAATACTGAGCCTCTGCTCCTTGCAAACAACTTGAAGATATGCCTCCTATGTTACCTTTCAGAGTGCTCTTCTGACTCTTCCTAGGCGTAGCTTCTTCAGGGTCCCAGAATACTTTGCATATATATCCCTTATAGAACATATTCTAATAATCTCTATTATTTGTCCCGACATAATGAGAATTTCCATCTTTCTTTATAGTTCTAGCACATAATCTATTCTCTGACATACAGCAGATGATGAATGAGTACTGATTTATGAGTAATAAATGAATGAATTCTTGCTTATTCTTCCTATGGAACTCAGAAAAGCACTGTCACAAGTTAAGTGACTTAAAAATAGTGCACCTATATTTTTAAATTGAATACTTTGGCGTCTGTTCAGAGTAAATGGCATTAGTTCACATTGTTCAGGTTAAGAGAGAGAGGTAGAAAAGTACAGCCACAAAGCTTTTCTTTACCTTCCTTTCTAACCTGAAATCAACATGGGCATTATGTAATGCACTCCTGCTACATTCTGTAAAAGTGGAGAATTGTGAACTGCGCTGAAGCAAGGGCAAAACTTTGGTTAAGTGAATTATGTAATTAAATTCTGCATCCTAACACTCCATGAATTTATAGGGTCTATTGTGTAATTAGTTTACAAAAGAAAGAGCACTGGAGTTATTTACGACAGATGTTCACCTAACTTAAAACAGGAAGAGTATATTTACTTCTATGTAGTTATTACAATATAATTAAAACCATAAAACCACCTTATCTGAATTTCAGAGCCCAAGCATATTTTTTCTTTTTTTGGCCTTATTGACTACATTACTCTTTACCGATCATGCAAAGATCATAGGAGAGGGCCACAGGTTGGCCACTGTCGGCTTGCCAGATATTTTAGTAAGGTTTTATTTTTTCTTTTGCTCCACTTTTCAGTGGATGATGAGATAAATCTCTGAAAAGTTGTATGTATGTTGGCAGAAACATACGTAGAATATGGCTGATGATAAAAATCATTTTTGTGCCTATGTTCTGGGAGTGGTTGAGAAGGAGAAAACACATGTTCAATCAGCATGTGCTAAAAGAAGACCTGAGTTTTATGTATGGGTAGTTAGTGTGTAAACCACTGCTATCATCTTCCAGACAATGAAAAAGCAGGCATATAACTGTCCTCTGATCTTCAGATTGCCTGTATATGAGTTTATACACACTTTAAAAATGTGGATGTGGGAGAATTCACAGTTGTGACTACCTTGTACCCTGCTGGATAGAGATGGTCTTATGCTGCCCATACTCCATGGTAAATCTACTGGAGGGAAAGTTCTTGCAGGAAATAGTAGTTGGATTTTCAAAAAAACATGAACTATCTCTTTATTCAAGGCCTGGGGAAATATGCCCAGATGTCAAATGTCTGCTTCAATCAATTCAGCTCATTCCACCCATAATCATTTGCTTGTTATAGGAGATTTTCCACTCCTCCATAATGGCTCACTTGGATCAGGGCAGTATTATTCAGGGATTTGACAACATGTGCAAACTCTTTTTGAATTAATTTTCAAAGTCTTTTGTGACTGGTGTCAATGTGGCAACAGTGTTCTTTCATATTCATAGGCTCAAGGTCTAGGGTTTGGGGGTGGTTAATTTTAAGAATTTCCTCTTCAACAACTCCCTTTTGCCTTCCAGACGACAGACGTACTGTGAGCATCAGAATATTAGAGTTAAAATAAGGAGGGAGACATAGAGTTCGAGGTTATAAGGTTGACTTTTTGACTCTGAAAAGAATTTTTAATAGTAACATAGTTTGAGAGTAAGGCTGAAGCTTAGAATCTGCCTCATTCAAGGTCTCCAAATGGTCACAGAAAGAAACTTAAGGGTGGCACTTATAGAATGTATAATTTATACTCCAAAAATCACTTTACAAATGTATTATACAAAAAAGATAAATTAGTTAAAATGGAAACAAAATATTGGTTAAGGTTTTAAATATTGGCTAAGGTTTTAAAATTTCTTCTAAAAATAATTTATGTATAAAAACTGAACTACAGAAGACAAAAAACATTTTGCTCACTGTTGCCCTGAACACATCATGAAACATCCTCAAGTCCACAGCACTGGTTGGGCACATATATAAGAAAGCTAAAGAAAACAACCCTTTCTAACAAAAGACTGTGGTTGTAACTAGTGGCCTTGTGAAACTCTGTCACCCAGTGTCCCCAGGAGTCTTGCCATTTTTAGTGGAGCCTGTAACTAACTTTAAAACTTGGCAGAATAGAAAGAATAGCCAGCAAGATGGTACATCAGGTAGTGTATCTTTTCCACATTGGCATTTCATTTTTTTGACCAGTTCATTTCAGGTACTTTCAGAGAGATCCTTATTTTATGTTGTGATCAGTAAATAACTCTTAAGATCCTCTCCTGTTTTTTAAAAAATGTAATATATAGGATGAAAAGACTTAACACATTTTGTTATGTAACATATCAAACTAGTATCCAGACATATTTGTGGGAATTTGCGATCCAAGTTTGGGCTCTAAAATTTCACTTCTGTTCTAGATGCATCTTTAACAAAGTGATTCATTTAGTACAATTTGTAATTTTCTTTGTTAATAATTATTAAATCCTATCAATTTCACAGTGAAAGGAAGTTATTTCTTAGGTTCCTATTATCAAAGGAAAAAGTAACCATTTTCAATAAGAGTTAACCTTATTTGCAGCATTATTATAAATTCCTTTATTCTCATTCTGGTTTTTGTAATGTATTTTGGCTAACTGCTTTGTGTTTTCCAAGGCAAATGAGAATTTGGTTAGAAGAACTTCCATTAGCATATGATAATTTTTTAATTTAAAACACAGACTTAAAAAAATTTAATTGGGGTAATAGCCATAGGGATACCATTTTGCTATTATTTTGGTGCTGCCTAAGCAAACATGCACAATTGTGTCCTGGCAAAATGTTGTCTATAATCATGTAGATTTTATTGTAATGTCTTATTAGTTTTTCATTTTCTTTGACATAATATGATTCAAGGCCAAACATAGCTCTATAAAATTAAGTTTTATTGTCTTCATGTTTGTTAGGTCAAAATTCCTTTCCTGGGAGGGAGGGAGATGCAAGAGGGAAGAGATATGGGGATATGTGTATGTGTATAACTGATTCACTTTGTTATAAAGCAGAAACTAATATACCATTGTAAAGCAATTATACTCCAATAAAGATGTTTAAAAAAGTGGATGTATATGTATGTATAACTGATTCACTTTGCTGTACACCTGAAACTTACACAACACTGTAAATCAATTATACTCCAATAAAAATTTTTTAAAAATTCCTTTCCTTAACACTGCTTAAATGCAATTAGGTTTTTGAGGTTTAAATTCCTTTCTTTAATAGAAATGGTAATGGAGTTTATGTTTTTGCAAATAAAAGATATAGCAGGGTTGATGATCCACACTTAAAACCATCCAAATTAATTACAGATTTTGCTAATAACTCCTAATTTCTTTAACAGTAAACCTATATTTTAATTGAAACTCTGAAGTTTACAAATAAAATATTTGTCATGTGAAATACACGTGAAGGGCTCTGGTTTCTAAACATAGATATTGCTAGACTGGTTATAGATGAAAAGCCTAGTTTCTATTTCTGATCTTTCTTACTGGTTTGGTTTCCCTGATTTCTCACTGTCATCATATTTCTATAGGATATTTAATCTAAAGTGAACATACTCAAGACAGATTTGGGTAAGTGGCAATCTTGATTTCTAGGAAAGGTTCGTGTGTATTAAGAAATGGTGTGCTTACACGCTAGAGTCACACGGTTTAAAAAATATTTCAAAAAGTATTTACTTAATAAAGTGTTTTTTATGCTCTTATAATGGGCTAGGCACTGCCTAGGTGATAGGGATACATGGATAAATTTTTTAAAGTTTTCTGACTTTAAGGAAAGCACAGTGTGACACAGACATGTAAAACACAAATTGCAATACCCAAGCATAAAGGGATGCAATAGATACATAAATTTGCCTTTTTTGTGGTAAAACTGATTGGATATTGATAATATTATGTGAGCAGCCAAATACAAAATAACGAAACAACACAGAAGGTGAGAGAAAGTAGCATGAGGAAATTGATGAAGTTTCACAGCGAATGTATTATTATCATGATTATTATTTTTTAACACCTTTATTGGAGTATAATTGCTTTATAATAGTGTGTTAGTTTCTGCTTTATAACAAAGTGAATCAGCTATATATATACATATATCCCCATATCTCCCCCCTCTTGCCTCTCCCTCCCATCCTCCCTATCCCACCCCTCTAGGTGGTTACAAAGCACTGAGCTGACCTCGCTGTGCTATGTGGCTGCCACTAGCTATCTATTTTACATTTGGTAGTATATATAAGTCCATGCCACTCTCTCAGTTCGTCCCAGCTTACCCTTCCCCCTCCCTATGTCCTCAAGTCCATTCTCTACGTCTGCATCTTTATTCCTGTCCTGCTCCTAGGTTCTTCAGAACCATTTTTTTTTTTTTTTAGATTCCATATATATGTGTTAGCATACGGTATACGTTTTTCTCTTTCTGACTTACTTCACTCTGTATGACAGACTCTAGGTCCATCCACCTCACTATAAATAACTCAGTTTTGTATCCTTTTATGGCTGAGTAATATTCCATTGTATATATGTGCCGCATCTTTATCCATGCATCTGCTGATGGACACTTAGTTTGCTTCCATGCCCTGGCTATTGTAAATAGAGCTGCAATGAACATTGTGGTACAAGACTCTTTTTGAATTATGGTTTTCTTGGGGTATATGCCCAGTAGTGGGATTGCTGGGTCGTATGGTAGTTCTATTTTTAGTTTTTTAAGGAACCTCCATACTGTTCTCCACAGTGACTGTATCAATTTACATTCCCACCAACAGTGCAAGAGGGGTCCCTTGTCTCCACACCCTCCCTGGCATTTATTGTTTGTAGATTTTTTGATGCTGGCCATTCTGACTGGTGTGAGGTGATACCCCATTGTAGTTTTGGTTTGCATTCTTCTAATGATTAGTAACGTTGAGCATCCTTTCATGTGTTTGTTGGCAATCTGTATATCTCCTTTGGAGAAATGTCTCTTTAGGTCTTCTGCCCACTTTTGGATTGGGTTGTTTGGTTTTTTAATATTGAGCTGCAAGAGCTGCTTGTAAATTTTGGAGATTAATCATTTGTCAGTTGCTTCATTTGCAAATATTTTCTCCATTCTGAGGGTTGTCTTTTGGTCTTGTTTATGTTTTCCTGTGCTGTGCAAAAGCTTTTAAGTTTCATTAGGTCCCATTTGTTTATTTTTGTTTTTATTTCTATTTCTCTTGGAGGTGGGTCAAAAAGAGTCTTGCTGTGATTTATGTCATAGAGTGCTCTGCCTATGTTTTCCTCTTAGAGTTTGATAGTGTCTGACCTTACGTTTAGGTCTTTAATCCATTTTGAGTTTATTTTTGTATATGATGTTAGGGAGTGTTCTAATTTCATTCTTTTACATTTAGCTGTCCAGTTTTCCCAGCACCACTTACTGAAGAGGCTGTCTTTGCTCCATTGTATATTCTTGCCTCCTTTATCAAAAATAAGGTGACCATATGTGCATGGGTTTATCTTTGGCCTTTCTGTCCTGTTCCATTGATCTATCTTTCTGTTTTTGTGCCAGTACCATACTGTCTTGATTACTGTAGCTTTGTAGTATAGTCTGAAGTCCAGGAGCCTGATTCCTCCAGCTCCGTTTTTCTTTCTCAAGATTGCTTTGGCTATTCGGGGTCTTTTGTGTTTCCATACAAATTGTGAAATTTTTTGTTCTAGTTTTGTGAAAAATGCCATTGATAGTTTGATAGGGATTGCATTGAATCTGTAGATTGCTTTGGGTAGTATAGTCATTTTCACACTGTTGATTCTTCCAATCCAAGAACATGGTACATCTTTCCATCTGTTTGTATCTTCTTTAATTTCTTTCATCAATGTCTTATAGTTTTCTGTATACAGGTCTTTTGTCTTCTTAGGCAGGTTTATTCCTAGGTATTTTATTCTTTTTGTTGCAGTAGTAAATGGGAGTGTTTCCTTGATTTCTCTTTCAGATTTTTCATCATTAGTGTATAGGAATGCCAGAGATTTCTGTGCATTACTTTTGTATCCTGCTACTTTACCAACTTCATTGATTAGCTCTAGTAGTTTTCTGGTAGCATCTTTGGGATTCTCTATGTATAGCTGCATGTCATCTGCGAACAGTGACAGCTTTACTTCTTTTCTGATTTGTATTCCTTTTATTTCTTTTTCTTCTCTGATTGCTGTGGCTAAAACTTCCAAAACTATGTTGAATAATAGTAGTAAGAGTGGACAACCTTGTCTTGTTCCTGAGAGAATGTATTATTTAAGCAGTTATCCGTGTGACACTTTTTCCACTCTTCTCAACTAAGATTGGTCTGTTCTTATAGAAGTATCACTTTACTTTGTTAATTGTATTTTTATGTTTTAAACCTGCTAAAGAAAATTCATCAAATCCCTTTTTAAAATAAAAGATTCATAGTTAGTCTTGTTTAATATTCTTTCAGAAGAATTTTAGAGTTATTTTGTCAAGTTCAGCCTCTTCCCAATCCCTGAAAATTGAGATTTTGTTTAGAATAGATTGTTATAATTTTGTTTATTTTAAAAAGTCACCTCTTTTATTCAGTACTCCATTTAGGAACACTGCATCTTTCCCTTCTTAAAAGTTTTGTAGAATTTTTTTTGTTTCTCTCAATAAGTAGGCCTATTTCTAACTATTTTATACACTCAGTTTCCTATAGCCCATTTGGTCCTGTTCAAACGTCTATAAGACATTCAGTCCAAAAGATATGTGGTCCACACCAAAAGGTCCTTGAAATTTGGTTCTATCTAAAATGTCCATGAGCATATTTTGTCCATGCCAAATGGTTTTAGACAGGACCAAATATCAAGGACCTTATGGTGTAGGCCAGATGTCTCCATGGATGTTCTGGACAGGACCAAATGGTCCTGCAAATATCAAGGACCTTTTGGTGTGGACGAATTGTCTTATGGACCAAATTTCTTATGGTTGTTTTGTATAGGACCAAGTATCAAGGACCTTTTGGTATGGACCTAATGTATGCTAACCGTTTGGTTTGAAGTATAAAATGAGTCCTTTCCCATGTATTATCTGTTGTCATTGCCAATAAATATACTTGCATGTTTTTCAAGGTATTTATGTTACATCCAGCCATTTTGTTGTGTTTCTTACTGATTGTAATAGATTTTGAGCAGATTTTCCTTGCCTTTCTAGGATACAATACATTAATTTCAGATAATGATAAACATTGATCCGTTATTTTAATATTTACACCTCATGTGTGTCTAGTGTTTTATTACATTGGCCATATATCCCAGACCAATAGTAAATAAATTATTTCTTAAAAATTTTTGAAGGATCTGGCATTAGGGAGTTTGTTATATTATCTGGAAAGGGTCTAGAATACAGATATTCTGTTTCTAATTAAATATGATTTGATTAAACTGAAACTGAGGATATATTCTTTCCATATCTCATGTGAATATGTGATTATTTCTTATTTATTTGGCTATGAGCTGAGGGAGTACCAACAGATGAGGACCAATAATTTTTTTATATAAAACTTTGATTTAACTAAAGAATTTTTTAAAATAAAAGATTTACTTACATGACTCAATATGGATAATAAAAACATTTTGCATCTACACATCTTTTCCAAATTTAAAGGAGCTTTCCTACACACAGCCTCACTTAATTGCCAGAACAATTCTGATGAATAGGAAGAATGTTATGTTTATTACATAGATGAAAACTCAAGTTCAGGGAGGTTAGTGATGGAAAAAGACTGTATAACTTATTTGGACATTTCAGTTCCAATTTAATTATTCCATCACATGGCTGAAGTCATGTGGGCACAGGTGATAGCCCTTGGAAAAATTGCAGTCTTTCTTTTATCAGTCCTTTATCAATTTTCCTTCTATACATTTTGTTAAGTTAAAATAGGTTACAGATCTTAAGGCATACGTATATCAGGTATATTTAGTTATCAAATGCTTATCGAGCCCTTAAATTTTGCTGTGTCCCAGAGGCATAGAGAAGCATTAGACTTCTAATGGCCTTAGAACTCATAGTCTAATGAAGAAGTCAAACTTGTAAAGAAATGATTATAGTAAAATTAGGTAAGTGGAAAAAGGAATTTGGGAAAGACTATACCTAGAGACTCAGAAAGACTTCAGAGAGGAGTTGATTTTTAACACAGTCTTGAAGGCACAATAAGAAGTTTCCATATGGAGAAAAAAGGGAGAGGCACATTATTGAAATGTGAAATAGAATGTGAGTCAGTGTGGAGAAATGGCTATAGACTGGGGAGAGCTATTGTCAATTATGGAAGGATTCAAATTCTTCAGGCCTTTTATATGTAGTTAATAAGCTTGAATTTTATCCTGATACTGATAGCAAGTCAAGAAAGTTTTTGAATAAGGAAAACACAGATATCTTTTGCATGTGTGAAAGATAACCATGGTATGAGTTACGTATTGGGTGGGTGAGAGTGATGTGGAGAGAAGACAGAGCACTTAGGAGATTTCTGCAATAAACCTTAAGTAGAGACAATGGGATTTTTAACATATAGTAGGAAAACATATTTAGACTACTAATGTAAAATTGTGATTTATGGATACAGAAGAGAATGAAGTTTATGCTGATGTTTCCAGCCGTTGGATAGGTTGTTTTGTCCTTAACTGAGCTACTAAAAAGGTGAATTCTTGGTGTTAGCAGAGCCAGGGGATAAACAAAGAGTAAGTGATTTGTAGCAAAAAAATAAGGTCTTCATTCTGTGACAGAGTTTGAAGAGAAGCTTGATAGAGAGTTGGAAATATGTTTAGAATTCAGTAAACCTGGGCTGGGGATATGGAAACTATAATAATGGTGAGCAAATACATGAAAAGCAAACCAAGTGTGGAATCCTTGCTAACACAGATAGCAAAAAGGAAAATGAAGAATGAAGAGCCAAAAAAAGGTAGTGAGAAAGAATGGATTAAGAAATAGGAAGGAAAAAGGAGAGAGTGGAGTCATTGTAACCACAGGAGGAGAGTTTCAAGAAGGGAGACATTTGGTATAATTCAACATTTGTTTCTGGTAAAAAATGTCTTAGCAAACTTGGAAGTAAAGATTAGAATGAAGCTTTTGTAACGTAATAATGATATCTGTATCAAGCCAAGAGTGACCAAAATTCATGCTCAAGAAAATATTTGAGTTAATCCTCTAAATCATTAATCATAGGAAGGTGCCTCATGTGCTGAATTATCTAAAAACAACTTGGCAGCTACCCCAACTCCCTTCTGAGGTCGCTTTGCACATTGCCAAGAAGTCAGGAACTACAAATCCCTGAACGCCTTTTCCACATGGGTCTGCATTAGAAAATGCAAATGGGAAGCACTCAGGTGAGATTTGGAGGGTAGAAAGTAAGGAAAGACTATTTTTCCCTGGAGGAAATTGCAATCACAGACATATAAAAAGAAAAAAATGTCAATAAATGGTTTTGGATGAAAACACAATATCACAAAGACATAAAATCTTCAGAATAGAACTTATGTAAAAAATTTTCTTAGGTATATTTGGGGGTGAGGGAAAGATAATTTTATAAAGTGAAGCTAATGTGGAAAAATAAATTGGTAAAAGTAGTCAACAAAGAATAAGAAGAAAAATGAGAGAAAACTCGCTGTATGAGATGACAAAGAATACTTAGAGAAATACTTATTGTTTTCCAACAGGGTAGTATTTGTCAAAAAATGGAATATAATAAAGTGCTCTCAAACAGACTCAGATATACTTAATGGATTATAATGTTAAAATAGTGGAATTCCAAATTAGTGGAGCAGGGATAATTATTTTCTAGATAGTGTTGGGGTAGTTTGGACACCAAATAAAATTAGGTGAAATCTTTCCTTCAGAGCATATACCAAAATAATTGGACATGAATTTAAGAACTGAATATAAAACACAAAACAATAAAATGATGGGAAGATAATCTAAATTCTTAAAAATATTGGAGGTAGAAGGCCCTTCTAGGCATAAAAGCAAAAAATAACAGCTATTGTTTATTTAGCAATTTTTTTGTTCCAAACATTGTGTCAAGTTATCCACACGTAAAACTTATTTAATCCTCACAAGAATCCTACAGCATAATTGTAGTAGTTGTAATATTAGTACTGTAAACAAAATGAAACTTTACCTGAAAACCAGTGGATAAGTTGTAATATATATGGAAAAGGGATAATATCTTTAATAAATAAACAGCACTTTCAGGTTAGTGAGAATTAAATGAACTCATCATTAGGAAAATGGGCAAAGAATATAAACCGACAATTCTAAAAAGTAGAAATTCAAGTGACCAATGATCACACAGAAACCTGTTCAGTTGCACATAGTAGAACCTGTTTTGGTTGTCTTCATTCCTTTCATTGAACTCTCCTAAGATTTTCCTCCCAAATGCCCTTGCAGCAACTGGACCAGTGATGGGTGAGTATCTATCTAAACTGATCAAGGTCCTTCATCCACTAATTTACATTTAGGATATTTAGAAGTGCTTACCTAAAACTTTCAAAATAGTTTCAGAATAGAGCTTAAATAAATAATCAGTGTTATACATTAGAATATGTTTAAAATGGAAGTAATGGAAAATTACCTTAAATGTTTAAAAATAGGTCATTTGTTAAAAAAATTATGGTATATGATTATGATATAATAGAATTCTATGGAGTCTTTAAAACTCCTATTTTGGAATAGGGACCAAAACTCCAGTGCCTCTGTGGATCAGGCAGGATATATATATGAATGGAATAATTTTAGTACAAGCATATATGCATATATTCAGTGAGCTGTGGGGACCATGGTCAGCTAGAATGTTCATGTCCTTATCTAGAGGGCAAGTGACTATTCAGTTCCAGCCATTTTTGCCTACCAAGGATGCAGACTGACTATTGCCTGATCTTTTGTTTTTCCAAGAAATGAAAATTTCTTAATTTTACATGTGAAAATTTCTAAATTTAAATTATTAGCTCAATTTAAAAATAAGAGATTTTTGGCAAACAAATCCAAATGGTATGCTAAATTCATCAGAGGTCAATAGTTTGCAATTTCTGTTTAGAAAAATATTCACTTCCCTAGTTGTGTGTTCATTATGCTTACTATTTGTTCTTAAGTTTGAGAAATCTGGTTAAAATAGGTATCAGGAGGGAGTTCTCCTAAAATCAGAAATAAGGCCAGCACATCTGTTCACTCTACTGTTCTGAAGATTCTAGACAGTAATATCCAAAACTAAAGCAATAAGTAAAAAGAAACATAAATAAGCAATAAATATTGAGAGTATTCTTAGTTTTTACAGATGTTGTAAACCAGCAATTCCAGTTTTAAGAGTTATTCTTGAGGATATAGTAGGTAATTTGCATAAAAGGGTGTTAATTCAGCTATATTTAACTAGAAAAAGTAGAAACAATCTAAGTATATAACCATGATTCGTGGGTTGAACAAATTTGGCACGTTCCTACATGAGATTTTCTACGTTAAAATATAGATGTGTGTGCATATATTTCAACAAGAGTAAACATAACATTTTAAAGTAAAATTCTTTAAAAATAGAATACACATTGAGCTTTTAAATTGCTTTTCTCTAGTGGTGGGATTTGATTTTTCTTTTTCTGATTTCTTTCTTTCTTTCTTTCTCCATATAGTCAAACGCTAACACTTTACATTTTATTTTTAAATCACAAGTTTTATTAAGTTAATAGAATATAGATTTAACGAAATAGATTTGATTTTACTGAAGAATGAGTCTCCCACCTATTTAGTAAGCCATAATAAATCAAACCACTAAGAAATTTTTTGAAGAAAGGAGTGCTCAAGAGTGTCAAATAACCCAGAGAAGTCAGGAAAGATAACTACTGAAGAGTGTTTGTAGGATTTGGTCATTAGCAGGTCATTCATTGCGACCCTTACAACTCTGCATTAAAAAGGGGGAGATTTGTTTCGTTTCTAAAATCAAAGAGATGTCGTTTTGCCCTTGTCCAAAGAAACTTGTTCAGTTTTCATGTTGCTTGACAACTTAAAGAAAAGGTGCTGGGAATTGTTTATGTCAGTTAGCCTAAATTATAAGTAATAAGCATATAATCAAACTTTGAAAGCATTTATTATATACAGTCATTTTATAGGAGATATTGAATATTGTCCATAAATTAGTAATAATGATCACAAAGCATGTTAAAATTAAATATCTTAAAATACTCACTAATGCATTCCTTCATGTATTCATTCAACAAATATTAAATGACTGCTATGTTCCAGGTGTTGTTTCGGTGTTGTGGATATTATGTACTCCTGCAGCCTATATTCTAGTAGGGGAAAGACAGACAATAAACAAAAGAGTAAAGCATATAGTCAGGCTAATGGTGATAGTGCTCTCAGGAAAAATAAATCCTAGAAGGGCAGGCTGTTCAGGGCTGGGGCTGGGGTTGAACTGTTAAACAGGGCAGTCCTGATCCATCACACTGAAAAGGGGCCTTTGTACAAAGCCCTCACAGAAGTAAGGGAATGAGTTATTCTGAATCTGCAGGAAGAGCAATACTGGAGAACAGCAAGGGCCGACCTTTGTGAAGATTCTAGTTTTCCTCTTGATGCCACAGGAAGTCATTGGAGGATTTTAAGCAGAATAGTAGTTGACACCTCTGACTAAGGTTTGAAAAGGCTCACTCATACTGCCCCGTTAAGAACAGAGTTTACAGAAGCATGCAGGTCACCTTTCATTGCCCCTCCATATCCATTCTCTGCCCCTCCCTGCCCTGTGTCCCTAGGGCTGCCTTGCCCTCTGCTTCCAAATGTGTGTGTGCAGAAGGAGGTGTTTGCAGTAGATCTGTAAGAGGGTGAGGGAGGTTTGGGTATTTTTCTCTTCGGCTGCCCTCCCTGCCAAGTAATGGTTTTTGGTAGTATCTATTTTAGCCACTGCTCATGTGATTTAAAATATTAAGTAACTAACATAGGTTTGTAAAGACTTAATGATGTTTAGTGTTTGGTTATATGTAGGTCCAATATCTCTTGGTATTATTTGTAATCAAAATTTTAAGTGCACTTTTTAAAAGCTGCCCCTCAATCCATTTCTTTTTTTATAAAGCTGCATGCCAGTGGCCATGGGACAGGTTCTACTTCTGCTGGAGTTTCTTTGGTTAGATAACTTCTGGATCATACCCTTGATGGTAGCAGAGGAAAGCCAGTCCTCTGTCCTTGCCATTTTGGGAGGTCTGCACAGCAGTACGCCATGACACTCCACCCACGTTTTTACCCATAAGAAAAATATGCACAAATAATAAGAAACAGCTGCTGCTTTCCTACACTGGGGCAGTGACCAATTAAGCCCATACCTCCTGCTCATGAACCTTGTGTTCCACACTAAAACTTGGGAAAAAACTCTGTTGGTGGGTCCAGTTGAGTATGTTCATTTCCCTTTTTACTATAGGGGAAAAGCAGTATTTTCCCTCTTTGAGCAAATTTCTCTTGCGGCTTGAATTTACTGGTGGCCTTTAAAAAAGACCAGTTCCACAGTTAACATTTCTTCTCCCCATCTGGGCTCAGTTATCATTCAGGTTCTTTTTTTTTTTTTTTTTTCAAATTGGTTTTCTCATTCTTGGTCTGTGGCTGACTTCCCTTTGGGAGGCTGGCAATACCGCCCAGTGACTGGAATGAGTGCCTGATTAAAGATTGCAGCTAATGATGTTTGGGATGGACATGATGTTGTTATGCTTTCATGTCTCTTTTTTTTTCTTCTAATAGTTTCTTATTAGTTAAAACCTTAACTAATGCATGTGAGTTTCTTGGAAATGTTAAAACATTTCTTTTTATCTACTATACTTTAATGTCAGATTGTGTGTAGCCTAGTGACCCAGAAAAGCCATTTACTGATATATTGTGTGTAATTTAGCCAAACTGGTTTGATTACATTGCTGGGTATGATTTAGGCCCATGGAAGAGTCAACCAGCAATTTGATTGAAGCCACACTCTGCCTTGTCATCCAAAGATCAGAACAGAAGCCTTAATTAGCCTAGTTGATTAAGCAAAAATCTAGTTTTTTTTTTTTGGTTACCTGGAAGACTGTATATCACAGGAGTCAATATGGACTTGAACATTGTTTTTTTTTAAAAAATGAATAACAATCACAGGGACATAGTTACATCTTCTTTTCTATTTTTTCAATTAGCTTTATAATGACACAGCATACATTTTTGATCCAGTGGTAGAGACTGCTCCTAAATTATTTGGGGGGTCAAAATGAATCTTAATTCCTTTGAGTCATGTTCTGTTCACTCCTAGCTACTTTAGGCACCCATTTTGGAAGAGGGTTTGTAATTTTTATCCTTGGCTGGGGCATTGGAAGGCATCTTTCAGAGATTAAAAAGGAGACTTGAATAAATTGGAGTTCATGTTTTTGATATCTTTGGGAGAATAATCTTTTCTACTAACATCTATTTGCCAAAGAGTTGAACTGATAGTCTAGATTATGAAAATGTCTTTTAACAAAATAATTAGAGAAATGCTATTCATTTTACAGTTGGAAGACATGGAATAGAGAAACTTTTAGAGGAATTACTCTACTGTATACCACTTCCTCCTCCTACTCTTACTGGATTGGCTTTATCTCCTTGGGCTCCTTAGAAGTAACCTCTGCCAGCTCAATACTAACAACTCTTTAAACTTCCCTGTTCATATCTTCATTGGAGACATTGCTGAAGTGTGATATTTTTCTTCACTGCTTATTAAGATAATAACCAGATTATTTTTCACACAATGTGGAACAGGAGAAATTGTACTGTTACCTTTTAGTTGGTCCTTTATTCTGGTGTCTTAATTCTAACTAAAGTCTTTATTTTTGTTAAAAGAAGAATCTTTTCTATTTGCAGGGACTTTTTGAAATTCTTTACTTGGACTTTTTGTTTGATTTGGTTTGTTTTTTGATTAGAAGAGAGAATAAGAAGAGGGGAAATATGATTATCTCTGTGTTAACTTTTTCCTGACAATGTCCATGTTTTGATAGATGAACCCCAGAGTACTCTAAAAGATAACATATCTGGTTTGTGCTCTCACAGAAAGGAAAAAAAAAAAAGAAGGAAATGTCAGATGTATTAGAATATATTCTACAAATTTTGTGGGTATTATCTTTAATGCCATGTTATGAAATTATTAGGATGTATTGGGATGTAGTATAAATAGCCCTGGACTTGAAATCCAGAAGACCTGTGTTGTGGTCCTAGTTTTGCTACTCATAACCTAGGCTAATCATCTTGCCTCTTTGCAAATTAAAATGACAGCAAAGAAGATGAGTTACTCTCCCAAAGAGATTACTAAAATCTACCCTGGTTTATTGTAGACTTGAACTTGATTGAATCTAGCAACTCTCACCTTATTTAATCAGGGAACCACACCAAATAACATCCTATAGAACAAGAGATCTTCACAAAGCTATTTAGAAAATACTGCAATAGATGGTCACTCTGTTTAGCTTTAACATTTATTATTCCATGATTTTCTATAACAGCTAAAGTCAGAAACTATATTGTTTCAGTTTAGATGCCTTTACTGATTATAGAACTTTTCTAAATGGATGTAGGGAAAGGGATTTCAGGAATGGAACTTTGGCTAGCAAAGATGGGAAGAGTTGGTGTCCTTCCATTTATCTAGCTCTGTGTCCTGAATCTTAAAGATGTTAAATAATATTATTGCCAATTAGAGAAGTGCTTTCAAATGAGAGGAATTACAACTTAACATTACCTGGTTTAAGGAACCACTGGTTGGTCTTTTTATGGAAGAAGAGAACAAAGGAGTTTTAACTTATCTTAGAACTCTTCTTGAATGTTATTCTAGCACATTTTTTATATTTAACTAAACCCCAAACTACCAAACATTTTTAGGGGTCTCTGTGCTTCTTAGCATTTGCTTACTCTGGGAACATAGATTTTACAAGATGGCTTTTCTTTTTGATCCATGTTAAAGCAATCATGAAAAGTGAGCCATCATAAAAACTGTTTTTTCAAAGCAGATGATGTGACTGGTCTCATAAAGGTGAGTGGGTGGAGGAAGGAGCTAAATAATACTGACCATAATTCAGTTAGCTTTGTAATCAAGACTAAATGGAGATCAAAAAGGAGGAAATGGGGATTTAGTCTTCACACAAAATGTTTCAAAAACAAGAGACAACTGAATGAAACTGAATAGGCTACAGAGAAAGCGTAAGGAAATGATAGGAGTGGAGACAGATGGAAGAAGGAATAATTCTAAGAAATAAATTACTTAGGGAGATGTACTTGCTGTTTAAGTGGAACTTTAGAAAAACTCAAGTATTAATGTGTGTAGTAGCACCCAAGAAGTTTAGTAAGAGATTAAAATGGTTAAAAAAAGAAAACAACTGAGAATTTGTGAATGTCCTTTTTCTCTACTTTTTACCCCTTCTCCTATAGTCCCTATCCCTAACTATTGAACAATTCTAAATTCAGTTTGTAGTACTTGCATCTCATTGGGTCTAAATGAATAATTAGACACCTTAGTCAACTATGATTTTCTGAATATAATTTTCAGTACTATTCAATTTCACAGATAAATTAGTTATGTAAATATGACAATGCTTCACCCTAAGTTTTAAATTTTCTTTTTATTTTTTTGCCTCTGGCAAAAATTTCAAACAATTCTTAAGGAAGTATAATGACAAAGAGTCTCCCCCAACAGTACTGTAGCCCCCATTGTATTTTTGCTTTGCCCAACAGTAGAATTGAAAGAATTTTACATTGAACACTTATGTACTTAAAACATAGTCTACAATTAACATTTTACTATACTTTCTATTTTTTTTTAAACATCTTTATTGGAGTATAATTGCTTTACAATGGTGTGTTAGTTTCTGCTTTATAGCAAAGTGAATCAGCTCTACGTATACATACATCCACATATCTCCTCCCTCTTGCGTCTCCCTCCCATCCTCCCTATCCCACCCCTCTAGATGGTCACAAAGCACCGAGCTGATCTCCCTGTGCTAGGCGGCTGTTTCCCCCTAGCTATCTATTTTACATTTGGTAGTATGTATAAGTCCATGCCACTCTCTCAGTTTGTCCCAGCTTACCCTTCCCCCTTCCGGTGTCCTCAAGTCCATTCTCTACGTCTGCGTCTTTATTCTTGTCCTGTCCCTAGGTTCTTCAGAACCTTATTTTTTTTTTTGATTCCATATATATGTGTTAGCATATGGTATTTGTTTTTCTCTTTCTAACTTACTTCACTCTGTATGACAGGCCCTAGGTCCGTGCACCTCACTACAAATAACTCAATTTCATTTCTTTTCATGGCTGAGTAATATTCCATTCTATATATGTGCCACATCTTCTTTATCCATTTATCTGTTGACAGACACTTAGGTTGCTTCCATGTCCTGGCTGTTGTAAATAGAGCTGCAGTGAACATTGTGGTGCATGACTCTTTTTGAATTATGGTTTTCTCAGGATATATGCCCAGTAGTGGGATTGCTGCATCGTATGGTAGTTCTATTTTTAGTTTTTTAAGGAACCTCCATACTGTTCTCCATTTTACTATACTTTCTTAAATACTTATATATCCATCTCTCCTATTAATCTAACTTAATTTGGATGCATTTCAAAGTAAATTTCAGATATATTTCCTCTTAAATATTTTAACATACTTAACTAATTTTGATACTCATTAGTATCAGATTATTAGCATTGCACTTGACTACTTTTTACCTTTGATGAAAAATTTATATACAGTGAAATACAGTTATTAGTGTATATGTGCTGGATTTTTACAAATGCATGTACATGTGTAATACAAATGCATTTCCATCTGCAAAACTTTATCATCAGACAGAAAGTTTCTTCATGATGCTTTCCAGTCTTACTTGCTTCATGGAGGCAAACGCTGACCCTCCTTTTGTCATTATAGAGTTGTCATTTGTCTAGAATTTGTCATTCTAGAATTTCATGTAAATGGAATCACGCAGAACGTTGTCATTTATGTTTGGTTTTTTTTCTCCTTCTGTCAGCTTAATATATTTAATTTGAGCCATGTTTGGTACATCACTTGTTTCCTTTTACTGATCTGAGTGCTTGGTATATTACAGTTTGTTTATCCATTTACTTACTGGTGAACACTTAGTTTTTTCATGTTTTTAGTCATCATCAATAGAGCTTCTATATTTTAATATTTTGGGGGACTTACATTTTCATTTCTCTTGGATAAATACCTAGGACTCTTATTGGTAGGTCATAGTGTTTGTATATGTTTAGTTTTGTAAGAAATTGTCATAGCTTTTCCAAAATGGTTGTACATTTTACAATGCCACCAAAAATATATATGAGAATTCCAGGTGCTCTGATGACAACATCTGATGTTACATCCTTTAGTTTTAGTCTTTCTGGTAAGTGTATAGTGGTATTTTGATTTTAATTGACATTTTCCTAATAGCTAATGATTTTGAGCAGCTTTTCATGGACGTCTTGGCCACTCTTTCATGTTATTTTGGGTTATTTGTCTGTTTATTATTGAGTTGGAAGAGTTATTTATGCTGTATATCAGTGTTTTGTCAGATATATGTTTTGCAAGTATGTTCTCCCACTCCATGACTTACCCATTTATTTCCTTAACAATATCTTTTGATGAGTAGTGATTTTTGAATATGATAAAATCAAATTTCTTGTTTTTTAGAATGGTTATTATTTTCTGTGACCTGTCTAGGAAACTTGTGGACCAAGCCCCTCTCACAAAGAGAGTCTCTTATGTTTCTTTCTAAAAGCTTTATGGTTTTAGCTTTTATGTTTGGGTCTAAGATCCACATTAAATTAATCTTTGCGTGGGGTGAGGTAGGGCCCCCATTATATTTAACATGTTCCTATTGACTTAGTCTCATAATTTATTATCTTGTACTATATTGTGTGGTAAAATTCTCATTGTCTACTATTTCTTCCTCAGTGCTATAATGTGTTTTCTCCAATAGTAAATATATCCTTTCAATTTATGGGTTGTGATCTCCTGTGATTTGGGAGATCAGATGGTCATGCTTGGGATAATTATTTATTCATCCCACAAACATTTATTGAGTATACGCACTGCAATGTGTTGTGACAATTGCTATAAATAGGAAAAGGAATAAGACCCTGTGCTTGCCTCGATAGGAAAATGTTTAGTGAGGACGCATATAAGTAAATAGGCAATTGTAATAGAGCAATCTCTATTTAAAGATGATAAGGCATGCAAAGAACTGAGGGCACAGACAAAGAACACCTAATGCAGAGTTTAGAATCAGGAGATTTCCTATAATAGGTGATTTCAGTGCTTTGACAAGAAGAATAAATAAGAAGATTTAAGTGGACAACAAGGGGTTATCAATACTCCTGCCCTCAAAACCTTATTGATGAGTAAGCAAAATGAGATAAATGTACATATCTACAGTAGAGACAAAGATATAAACTTTTGAGAATTTTAGATTTCAGGATGGACAAAAATGTCTCCCACAGTACACAAGTGTGTATGTGGAGGACTTTATGGGGGAGGTAACATTTGAGCTGGGTCATGGTGTTGTTTTAGAGATTAAATGAATTAATGAATACACAGTGCTTAGGATGGTACCTGAGATGTTGTAAGTGTTGTTAATAATCATTGTATTATTATTATTGAAATATATATATAGAACTTGAATATTTACACTGAGGAAAAACATTTTAAATGTTTTCCCATGACAAATATTTTAAACTGTTCATAAGGTGTATGGAGTGAACACTGAGCTTGGAATTCAAGAAATATTTAAGAATTGGAAAATAATTCATTTTGACTAGAAGAGACTAGTTTTCAGTAATGTTGGAAAGGTAGTATGGATACAACAAATGGAAAGCTTTGGAAAGCAGGGTGAGCATTTGGATTTTACTTTAGTCATGATGGGAGCCATTGTGGATTACTTGTCTTTTTTTTTTTTTTGGTCCACAGAGGGAAGAGCAAAAAACTAAAAAACTACACACATCCTTGTGTAGAATTTAGACTTAGGGAATGGTAGGAGCCAGAGAAACAGAGATATAAGGAGTGATCACATGGATAGAAGAAGAACTAGGATGGTTATTGTCCAGAAGGGATTGTTGGCCAACAATCCTGATACCACTGAGTGATTGAGAAATGTGAAAACTAAAAAAAAAAAAAAATTAGATTAGCGGTTTGCCTATACTTTAATGACTGTTGAAAGAGCAGTTTAAGCAGAGTGATGGAGGTTGGGATCAGATTTCAAGGGATTAACAGTGGTTTAGGAGTGGAAACTAAACACCACAAGTATAGTTTATTTGGAAAAAGTTAGATGGTAAAAATAAAAGTAAAGAGGGTGATGTGATAATAGCTTGAAAGAGTACCAGAACTGAGCTTGGAATGTTAAGGCATGACAGTATTTGTAGATTGAGTCAGGAGAGAGAGAAGAGAGAAAGAGTGAGTGCCCATGAGTGAGGAGATTGTATTGAAAATAGAGGGAGGATTTTTTTTTTCTGGGAAAAATGTCCAGAGGAGACAGGAAGAAAAGAGAACAAAGATGTAAGTGTAAGCATTGCCATTGGAGAGACGTTTTATTCTCTGACAGGAAGAAGCAAGAAAACACAGTAAATGAAGAAAAGATAATGATAAAAAAAATGTGAAAGGGAAGAGATTTGAAGATATTCATATAGACAGCTTATCAGAAAGTGGGAGGTAAGTCCATCCAGAGGGCAAAAATATACAGATAGAATTTAGAGCTGAGGAGATGGAAATTGCTTTGAAATGAATTCTGTGGTAAATGTATTAGGGAAGTTTATTAGTTTTCTATTGCTGTGTAACAATTACCACAAATGAGGAAGAGGGCTCTCAGCGGAAACCAAATCGGCCTATACTTTGACCTTGGATTTTCCAGCCTTCAGAACTGAGAAAATATGTTTCTGTTGTTTAAACCACCTAGTCTTTGTTTTGGTAACCCAAACAGACTAATAGAATGGGAATCTGATTTCTCACTATGGGAGAAGCAGGTCATAAATATGAAAAGGAAAAAAAAAACCTGGAATTAATCCTATGTTATTAGACTGGAATTGGAAATATTGGTATGAACTCATGTTTTTACTGTATCTATATATCTATATCTATATAAATAGGTGGATAGAAACACAGATGTAAATTTTTATGGACATTTTTTCATATATCCCTTAGTTATGTCCACTGAGAAGTGAAATCCCAACAGTAATGTGCATACCTAGCACACAGATCTTAGTTTCTAAATATAATTCTCAACTATAAGGAACTAGGGCTCCTTGGAGAACACCTGGTTTCAGGGCTGGAGCAAGCAAAGTACAAGATGAGTATAGAAAATCTTATTGGGTTGGCCAAAAGTTTCCTTCGGTTTTTAAAGTTAAAATAAAAGACACATTTTTCATTTTCACCAAGAACTTTATTGAACAATGTATTCACCATTTTGTTCCCCTACCTTCTGCCATTTTTTCAGGCAGCTTCATAATTCCATCTTCCCAAATTTTTTTATCTTTTTGAGCAAAGAACTGTTCTAGGTGCCTTTTACAGTCTTCCAGGGAAATGAAATTTTTTCCATTAAGAGAACTTTGTAAAAATCAAAATAAATGGAAATCTGAAGGTGCAATGTCTAGCAAATACGACTGATGAATCAGAACTTCCCAGCCAAGATGTAATAGTTTTTGCCTGGTCATCAAAGAAACATGAAGCCTTGCGTTATCCTGATGGAAGATTATGCATTTTCTGTTGACTAATTCCAGACACTTTTCTTCGAGTGCTGCTTTCAGTTGATCTAAATGGGAGCAGTACTTGTTGGAATTAATCATTTGGTTTTCTGGAAAAAGCTCATAATAGGGGACTCCCTTCCAATCCCACCATATACACAACATCACCTTCTTTGGATGAAGACTGGCCTTTGGTGTGGTTGGTGGTGGTTCATTTCGCTTGTGCCATATCTCTTCCATTCTACATTATTGTACAGTATCCACTTTTCATCACCTGTCACAATTTGTTTTAAAAACATAAAGTTTTTGTTACGTTTAACTAGAGAATCACATGCGGAAATACGGTCAAGAGGGTTTTTTTTGCTTAATTTATGTGGAACCCAAACAACAAAGTGATTAACATAACCAAGCTGGTGAAAATGATTTTCAGTGCTTGATTTGGATATTTTGAGCATGTCGGCTGTCTCCCGTGTGGTATAACGTTGATTGTTTTCAATTAATGTCTCGATTTGATCACTGTCAACTTCACCTCGTCTACCCAACCCTGGAGCATCATCCAGCGAGAAATCTCCAGCATGAAACTTCGCAAACCACTTTGGACATGTTTGATCAGTCACAGCACCTTCTCCATACACTGTACATATCTTTTTGTGTGTTTCAATTGCGTTTTTACCGTTCCTGAAATAATAAAGCATACTATGCCAAAAATGTTGCTTTTTTCTTCCATCTTCAATATTAAAATGGCTACACAAAAATTCACCAATTTTGATGTTTTTTTTTTTAAATGCATGCTGATATGACAACTCTCACAATACAATCTAACAAAATTGTTTCTAATGAAGTTAAAGACAGCTAAGTGCTACTGGAGCCATCTTACGGAAAAAAACAAACGAACTTTTTGGCCAACCCAATATTATTCTAGAAAATTGGGAAGTGCTCAGAAATTGATGTAGGCAGAAGCAGCTTGAAGAGGCCCCATTAGCCAAATATTGGAATGATTTGAGCATCAAAATAATGAAAGTAATGGATTAGGATCCATTGAGTAAAATAGAAAGCCATTTGTTCATATGGATATAAACAAATGCATAACTAAATGGAGAGAAGAGGAAGCTGTTTGTTACAGTAGAATGCAAACTAATATATGTAGGTGGAATGATAGAATTACAAATCATTTGGTAACCATCATACTAATAATTCAGTCACAAAACATCAATGGATGCTAAAACTAGTGAGTGAAAAGTTGAAGAGGAATGTAATATTGACCTAGTCTCAAAGAGTTGTTAATTATAAAGGGGAAAAAAATTTTAGAGTGGAGAAACTTGGAACTTTATCCAGTGATAAAAGTTAACACCACAAGTAATAGGACAAATTGAAATTTTGTACCATCTGGTAGGATATAAGAATACAGTGCCACTTCTGTGACTTTCTTACCCAAAATGTGTAACCTGAATCTAATTAGTAGGAAACATCAAACACCTAAATTTAGGGACATTCTACAAAATAATTGGTTTTAATTTTTGAAAGTATCAAGTTCATGAGTGTTTAGGAGAGTCTGAGGAACTATTTCAGAGTAAAAGAGAAAAAAAGGCATTGCAAATGTAATTGTGGCCCTGGGTTGTATAATTTTGCTACAAAGAACATTACTGGGATAACTGCTAAGATCTTAATGGGGTATGTAGATTGTATAATAGCAATGTATCAATGCTAATTTCCTGATTTTAATGGTTGTATTGTGTTCATATAGGCAAATGCTCTGCTTGTAGGAATTGCACAGAAAATATTCTGGGGTTGTGCAGAATGATGTCTCCAACTGATGCTCAAATCATTCAGAAAAAAAAATTAATTCACTGTAGCTACAAATTTTCTGGTAAAATTTTTAAATATTTCAAAAAAATAAAAAAAAACCCACTCCAGGCATATGCTGTCTACAAGAGACATGCTTAAAACGTAATGAATGAATGCATGTAGTGGGATAGAGAAAATTTTACAGGGAAACTGCAAATAAAAATTCTGATATAGCTATATTTGTTATATAAAATAGACATGGGGGGAAATCTTATTAGGGATAACATAGACCATAATGTAATGGTAAAAAGCAACATTCACAAGGAATGCATAATAATTCTGAAGGTATAGATGCCTAACAACATAACTATCAAGTACAAGTTAATAGTATTACAATGAGAAACTTATACTTCCCCACTTAGTGAATTTTTTAACACACACTTCTCAGTGTTTGATAGATAAAAAGACAATTAGTAAAGATATAGAAGATTTGAACTACACAATTAGCTAATTTTAAATAATAGATATTTACGGAAGTCTGAACTTTCAAATTGGAGGATATACATTATTTCATGGAAACTTTACAAAAATTGACCCTTTTAGGCTGCAAAAATGGGCTCAAACACAAAAATATTATAAAAAATCATGTTTTCTACCAATGCTATATATAAAATGGAATCAATAACTGCACCAATAATATATAATATCCAATAAGCACAGTTGTCAACAGTTCATCTTTCAGTGGATACTTAGAAGGGAACAACAATATCAAAACTTACAGGATGAAAGTAAAAGTGCTTACAGAGTAATTTATAGCCTCAAAAAGCACTTGTTAAGAAGAAAACATTTCAAAATTTAATAGCTGTTCTTGAATTTAAGAACTAAGAGAAAAATCTGAGTCAACCCAAATATATCAAAATAAGGAAACTATAGACAATTTTAGTGAAATGAAAAGTACCAAAATAATAGAATAATCAAGAGATAGTGCTTTACATATATTGATAAATTATACTTGCTATAGCAAGAATGATGAAGGAAAAAAAAACCCTAAATAAGCATTGTTAAGAGTGAAAAGGGGAAAGTTCCACAGACACAGAGAGACTGAACAAATAAGTGAATTGTTGAAAACCTTAGTGAAAATTTTACTAAAATGGAAAATTTTCTAGACAAATGTAATTTAACAAATACAACTTACCTATAAGACCATTAGAGTGATCAAAGCAGTAGTTTTAAAATCTGTCATCAAAAACTATCACACCCAGGGAGTTTTAACACAAAGTGTTTTAGACATATACAGGTCAGATAGTTCCCATCTCCATTCTGGAAACTGGAAAAGCAGGGGATGCTCCCTACCTCATTTTATGTGGCTACATTGGAAGCTTCCTCAGGAGACACTCCTCCATATCTCTCTTTCTGAGTATCTCTTTCTCCCTCCTTCTCCACCTTTCTGTTAATTTCTAATCCATGTCATATGACCATGAATTCCCATTTTAAAATGACCTGGCAATTTACATTTCAATTTAGCAATATTTATTGAGTTACTTACTATGTTCCAGGCCCTGTTAGAGTGTTTCCCTTATTTAAAAAAATCCTTTATAAAATATGTTAGTTTAAGAGAAGATATGCTTTGAGCATTTTTGAAAGTTAATGAACAATTATTATGTTCCTTTTTTATGCTAAGTTTCATGCTTGTTACTTTACACATCTTTTTATCTATACCTGTAACAATCATATGTAATAGATAATAACAGATAGGAAAGCTGAGACTTTGATAATTAAGTAGAGGTAAATCCATGATGCAAACTCGTTAAACCTCTCTAAAACTGAACCCTTAACTTCAAAGTACACACACTTTTCAGAAACCCAAATACTATCAGGGCAAATAACTCCTGAATATGACTCTCACATTTTTTTTTAGTTGCAGACCCACAGCAGATGCATAGGTACCTCCAACTCAATGTATTTCAAGCTAAACATCTTATATTATACACCTGCTCACCCCTAACCTCCCTGAAGCCCCTTAGAGTTTGACCTCTCGGCAATCTCCCTTTTCCTCTTTTCAATGAATAGCTACCTAAGCTGTCAATCAGAGAGACCTCCTTGACCTTCTCTCCATCACCATATCCACTCTGCTCACACCCAATTGTCCATTGAATTGTATTGGCTTCCTTCATAAATCTTGGATCCTTCCATTTTTCTCAATACTAGCTGTCACTACCCTGTCAAACAAGTTTATCCTTCTCATCAGTGTGTTCTTGGCTATTGTCATGTTCTCACTTATTTCTGACTGTGCTTTTCCTCTGTTCCTATATTCTCTCCACAGCAGCTAGAGTGATCTCCATATTTTTAGTATTATAGCTCTTGTTACATGTTTCTTGCTTAAAATCCTTCTGTGGCTCCTCATTTTCAGAATAAAGCCTATGATCCTTAGACTGACATGCAAAGCCACCCATCTGTAATCTCATTCCTCTTTTGTTCCTCCCCCTCTATACTACTTGTTCTAAATTACTATTAATTTCTTGAGCAGCTGCACCCACATTTCCAAACCTTTGTGTCTGCTTCTAGCTCAACCATTTACTTTAGGAACTCCTTGTAAGTTTTTTCTTAAGGTCCTGAGAATACATAAACAATAGCAGTTCTCCTATGCATTATACTGATCCATCTTCCCACCTGCATAAGACCAGGAGCTCCTTTAGTGAAGATCCTATGTCTTATTTATTTTTTGTATCTCCAGGATTCAGAATAATTCCTGGCACATAAAAAAAACCAATGTGTTGCTGTGCACTTTAATACGGAATATTTTTTTGTGAGCAAGCTTCCTTCAGTACACTACAAAGTAATGAATGCTTATAAGTTGACTTCCAAAATGTACCTGATTTATTTATAGGACTTTTGGCTCTAGGAAAATCACTTATTTTCAAAAGTGAATCTCCAATCCTAGGAAAGGAGATTTGATATAAAATGAGAAGAACTACCATCGTTTACCTTGTTTTGAGAAGTAGGTGAAGACAGAATAAAGGCCAAGGAAAAAGAAATATATTGGACATTCACTTTAATATCAAGAAAGAATGGAATTTTTATAGAATGAGTCTGGCAATACCCCTAGGAAAGTATGAAGTAGTAGAAAGGGGGCAAAAGCAGTTCTTATGACATGAATTAAACCCTCTGGACCTCATGTGAAACTGGGTGTAATTCTCATCAGTAACATAGGAATGAAATGGCTGCCCATCCTGTGAAGAGGCTTGAATGAGAAAAACTATATGAGACCATTTTACAAAGTACACAATGCTATCAAATATGAGATTTAAGACCATTGCAGTAAAAGATAATCCACTTTATGGAGCCTTCCTGAACACCCATCAGGAGCACAGCATCATTGGATTAGAGTTTCTCATTACGTGTTGCCTACATCTCTCCCTGCTACAGTTTTTTTTTTTTTTTTTTTTTTTATAAACGTATCTCAAACAAGTTTCACAGGACATCCTTTATTTTTATTTTTTTTTTCTTTTTGCGGAATGCGGGCCTCTCACTGCTGTGGCCTCTCCCGCTGCGGAGCACAGGCTCCGGACGCGCAGGCTCAGCGGCCATGGCTCACGGGCCCAGCCGCCCCGCAGCATGTGGGATCCTCCCGGACCGGGGCACGAACCCGCGTGCCCTGCCTTGGCAGGCGGATTCCCAACCACTGCGCCACCAGGGAAGCCCCCCTGCTACAGTTTTAATTCTCCAAGCATAGGGCCATGCCTTATAGCTTTGTATCTCCAGTGCCCAGTATAATATCTGGGATATAGCAATTGTTCCATACGTATTTGCTGATTGCTTTATCAAAAGGTTGTTGGTAACCTGTGTTCTTTACTGTGAGGTGATTGAAGAACATTCATGATAAGTCATTTTTATAGATAGACTTGGGCATACTTTTAGTATTGGGGCATGCTTTTGATATTTGGTATTATTACAGACATTTTGACCATTTTAATAAATTAACAACGTTTCAGAGAACTGTAAGAGGAGGAAGAGAAATAATAGTTACAGGTTACTGACATTTGTGAAAGAACCATAAAGTTATTGCAAAGAATCCCTACCTTTTTCTACCTTCAGAACCTGATTTTTTATTTTAACTTTGACTTTATTCCTCCTAAAAATGATGTGGAGCATTCTTCTTTTTAATTAAACTTTTATTTGTGGAAAATTTTATATTTACAGAAAAATTGCAAAGATAATACAGAGGGCTTTCATGTATCTTTCACTCTATATCACGCTTCCCTTAATGTTACCATGTGACATAACCCATTTATTTTTTATTTTTCTTTTTTAAAAACTTTTATTGGAGTATAGATGATTTACAATGCTGTGTTAGTTTCAGGTGTGAATCAGTTATACGTATAAATGTATCCACTCTTTTTTAGTTTCTTTTCCCATATAGGCCATTACAGGGTATTGAATTGAGTTCCCTGTGCTATCATGACCACTTATTTTTCATTTAAAATGGAGTAGAACGTAATTTGAGCAACTATTTGGTGGGACTGTCTGAAGAATTATGTGATACTCATTGGAGATTATAGAAGAGAACATTTTAGTTGCAGTGCCAGAATTAGGAATCACCGAGTCAGTCACAGATAATTACAGTCATGTAGAAACAACTGAACTTAGAACTTTGGCTCTGTAGAAAAGTAACATAAGTCTGAACGTAACCTCTGTAGATATGTTAACTGATTTGAAGTATTCTTATAAAAATGGACACAAAAGACATTATTCTCTGGAAAAAATGAATTTGAATAATTCTATTCATTGTAGATTAAGAAAGGGTTGAAACAATTCTGTATACATAAAATTAAAGATCATTATTAAAATAAAAATGTTGAAATATATGGCCATATTATAGGAAACTCTAAGTTCACATAGTGGCAAATTGTAAGAGTATTCACTTTATTTCAGCTGAGTATATGTAAATTTATACTTACGTTATGGCAAAGTTAATTTCCATGAAATATAATTGTTTGGATTTATTGTAAACTTAACTATTACTTGGGGTTCTTTGCAATGAGTAATGGAAAAACAATAAATTATCCAAGCAAGAATTAGTACTTATAAGCAGTCTTTCATAGTATGTAAAGACAGTAAAATATGTTTGATATGGAATAAATACATAAGGCTAACAGGTTTTTGCTGTTTTTTTTAACCTTTTAATATATGCCATATATATATATATTTCCCTTTGCTACATTCTTGCTGTATTATACAAGGCATAATATTACCTGTGAACCTAATATTTTAGGTTAGGCTGCTTTTGGAGTCAAGATAATTTAATGAAGAAGACTTGGTGAACACATTCAAGTTCCATGACACTTTTCTCTTTCTTCTGGTACACTTAAAAAATATAAAGATGTCAATTAATTCACTCAATGAACTAAAGTTATCAAGTGAATGTAAGTATGTCACAGGCCTGAGAGCAGCATCAGTGGAGTTTTGTGCCAAGATATCCATCTACTACTCTAGGGAGTGTCGCTGCTTGCCCTAGATTCACTGTATGATCTTGAGCAAGTCACCTCACATTTTTGAACCTCAGTCAACCCATTTGGAGAATGAGGTAAAAGCTAAGCCTTAGTGAGAAACAGATGCTACATCTGAGGTGAGTTTTCTTATGTAAACAAGTAATTCCAAAGTTTAACTCCAAAGAAAGTCGCTGTGTGGATGACCATGATACATCTGAGGTAGACAATTAGGCTAAGGCTTGTGGAATAAATATGTTTTTGGATAGAAATTATAGCATTGTAATATTACATCTGTGTTCTTAAAATTATTTTTATCTAATTTTTATTCCATCCTACTCTGTTTTTAGACATATACTGTTGTGATTTTTCATAAAAGTTATTTAATGCTTTTGGAGCTTTCTTATATAGTAAATTATACTTCTAACAAGTCAATTGAGTTGTCAAGGTAGGGGGAAATATAACTCAAAATAGTCCAGTTATTACCTAGTGAAAGTCAATGAAAGTTAAGACCTCTTCTTTTGGGGTAAAACTTAACAATCAAGGGATTTAAAGACATGTGGTTTTAAAGACAACAGTTTGCATTTTGGTTTAGTTCCCAGTAGATTACTTGTCACTTTGGTAAATTCTTACATTCTAAAACACTTAGCCGAAAAAGAGATAGATAATTTAATAAATTGAAAAGAATTCCTCAAAGGAAAGAAAAACTCTCTTGAGAAATGCTAGTCTAAATTTCTCTCCTCTACAACTGCTACTTCTGCTGATTGAAATAGCTATGAACATCAAAGTAAGATCTGTGGTTCCAAAAACTCTCCAAGCTTGCCATAACTCTAAACTTATATTTCCTGTGTTGACTTCACGTATTGCTATCATCGGTGCACATTTCAAAGCTTCAGGTTAAATGTGCTGTGGTTTCCCGTTGCATAACTTTTTGTATTTTAAAGTGGGAATAAGTAACATGTGAATCAGCAAGCTCATGGACACTGTTGGAACTCCGTCGGCTAGTTTATGATTCTCTGGTTTGTCTTTTGGCAGATAGTGTTCTTGCCTGTGACATTAGCTAAGGGAGCAGTAGCTTGGCCTTTAAGTGGAAAACAATCCAGGAATTTCAGAAGAGGGGAGCTAAGAAACAAGAGGCCTGGAGCTATTATCTTCTGAAGAGACATGAAAAGCACTCCTGCCCCTGTGATTTTCTCTGTTGCCTGCACAGAACTGTTTTGACTTCAGTGTGAGAAGAACATATCTGTGGTAGAATTTGACCCTGGGTTTCTTTAGTAATTAAGTTAAGTCCAATTGAATGAGATGCAAAATAATTGTTGGCTAGAGTATAATCACCCATGGAAGACCAAGAATGTGATGGGCATAAATCTAAAAAAAAAATGGGGGGCAGATGGGGAAAACCTAAGTTTAGATTTAATATCTAGAGAAAATATCTAGCAGAAATATCCCATTCACTAAATATCTTGGGAAGAAGACTAGATGACAGTAGCAAAAGGTCTACTATTTTGACATTAAAAAGTTTTGAATGAGTTCTCACCATGAATAATCTTATTACTGGTCTCCTTTGGAAAAGTTGAATTACAAATATTTTCCATTCTAAACTTCTTATATGAGTGGTGTGACATCTAGATACAAAAAGTAATAATTCTTTATCCATCATGTTCTTCATATATGTAATATAATATATTCTTCATATATGATATGTATATATCCATGCATGTAATTCTTCACACATATGTTTATATATAATACCTGCAAATGCACATGCATATCTTTCCAAGCATTTGCCAAAGAATATTATTTTGATGTGTACAAAAGAAGAGTAGCTTTTGTTCCATAAAAGACAAATTTCTTTTTCTAGGAATTGGAACTCTGACTTCCTCACATTCTGGAGCTGGAAGTGAGATTGATGAACATAAAGTAGGACACACATGTGGGAGCTCTTATGAATTGGAGCTATATGGGAATAATTAGTTCTATTATTCATCTGGCACAGATTTCAGATTCTACCACTGTTTTGTGTCTTGTAGCATGTTTAAAGAATAAGGGTGTTATAACAGTAAGAAAAGTTGGGGAGCATGAATTGATGTGCTAACCTTGGATCTGAAAGTTGATAAGAAGTGAATCAATGGTATTGAATATCCATTATTCAACCTCAGTGAATAAAATTGCTCTTCTGAAGCCACCTTCAGTGGGATTGATTTTTATAATTGATCAGGATGAAAGATCCAAAGGGTCCAAAATGTTTGCTGAAGGTATGATTCATAAAGATTGATCATGCATAAAGTTTTACAGAAAATAAACCTTTGGACAATGTTTTTTTCAGCTGCCTCCTACTTTAAGATACTCTGAAGAGAACAAAACAACAATCTAAATTTCTACCAGAATCTTTGGCAGACTCTTAAAATAGTTTCATATAAGATTTTGAAACATTCTGCCTCAGTTACATGTCCATTTTTGAGGAAAATTTTTCTGCCTACACACAGCTCTGAAGTCAATATTTGGTATGTATGTTATTTATGCTCTGATGTTCAGAGTGTATACAAAACTGAGTTATAAACTAGAATACATTTTAATTTGATAAAATGCCAGTCACATAGTTGTTGTTGATTTTAAAATCATCAATGAGTTTAATCTGTTAAATGTGACTGAAAATTCTTTTTCTTTTTGTTGTGGTGTATAATTCCCAAAAAGCTTTGTATTTTCAAGTTTTAATATTTTTAACATTGATTTTTCATATTTAGAGATTTTTCTCTGAAGAATTCAAAGATCTTTGATTAGCATCTAATTCAACAATTTGTAAGGCAGGGAATTTCAAGAGAAAACATATGGAATAATCTCTAGGTCAGATTATCCTACACAGAGAAATACAAATATATAATATTGCTTACATGTGGAATCTAAAAAAAGGGTACAAATGAACTTATCTACAAAACAGAAATAGAGTTACAGATGTAAAAGACAAACTTATGGTTACCAGGGAGTAAAGGGGGGTGGAGGGATAAATTGGGAGATTAGGATTGACATATACACACTACTATATATAAAATAGATAACTAATAAGGACCTACTGTATAGCACAGGGAACTCTACTCAGTACTATGTAATGGCCTATATGAGAAAAGAATCTAAAAAAGAGTGGATATATGTATATGTATAGCTGATTCACTTTGCTGTACACCTGAAACTAACTCAACATTGTAAATAAATTATACTCCAATAAAAATAAAAATAAAAATAAATACGGGAGGATAAGCCAAATGAATTCTCCTTTAAGAAAAAATGGAATCTTTTTTTTTAACATCTTTATTGGAGTATAATTGCTTTACAATGGTGTGTTAGTTTCCACTTTATAACAAAGTGAATCAGCTATAAATATATGTATATCCCCATATCTCTTCCCTCTTACATCTCACTCCCTCCCACCCTCCCTATCCCACCCTTCTAGGTGGTCACAAAGCACCGAGCTGATCTCCCTGTGCTATGTGGCTGCTTCCCACTACCTATCTATTTTACATTTGGTAGTGTATATATGTCCATGCCAGTCTCTCACTTCGTCCCAGCTTACACTTCCCCCTCCCCGTGTCCTCAAGTCCATTCTCTAGTAAGTCTGTGTCTTTATTCCCATCCTGCCCCTAGGTTCTTCAGAACCACTTTTTTTTTTTAGATTCCATATATATGTGTTAGCATACGATATTTGTTAGAAAAATGGGATCTTTTAAAATCAACGCCTTACTCTCACTTTTCTTCTTTCCCAATATTAATAGTGATTATCTCTGTGTTTTCTGGAATTAAAAAAAAGTAGGAAAAGTGTTTTCTTTGATTAATAACTGTTCCACCTTGGAACTTCCCTGGTGGTGTAGTGGTTGAGGGTCCACCTGCCAATGCAGGGGACACAGGTTCAATCCCTGGTCCTGGAGGATCCCACATGCCGCAGAGCAACTAAGCCCATGCACCACAACTATTGAGCCTGTGCTCTAGAGCCCGTGCACCACAACTACTGAGCCAGCAAGCTGCAACTACTGAGCTCGTGCACCTAGAGCCTGTGCTGCGCAACAAGAGAAGCCACCGCAATGAGAAGTGGGCCCCCCCACCCCGCTTGCGGTAGCTAGAGGGAGCCCGCGCACAGCAACGAAGACCCAACACAGCGAAAAATAAATAAATAAAATAAATAAATTAAAAAAAAGAAAAACTGTTCCACCTTGGCACTAAATTGAGATGGATTCTTTTACTTCCATTCAGTGACTCAATGAGTACTTTCTGTGCCTTTGAGGGAGGCTAGGAGCATGAGGTGATTGACAATTTAACTGGTTTGGATAATTTCATGATTCTTTCTATTTACTTTCTACCTTTTTCACACAATTTTTCCAGAACATCAATTACAGAAAAAGAATTAGGTTGTTCTATATCACTGTACCTCCTCAGCAATCCTGAGGATGTCCAGCACTTTTCTTCTTTATCCTCTTTGTGAAGGACATCAGTTGTATATGCTTGTACAGAATCTAGCCGCTTCCTTTTGGTAACACCTCTCACTTTCATTTGAGGGATCACCTTTCTCCCATCCTTAGTCCATGTGGTTTAGGTGGGATTAGTTTCTCCACTTGGAGCCAAAGGTGACTACATGACCCAGATTTGCTCATAAGAACATTCTATTCCTCTGACCACAATGATATCCAAATCAGGTTACCCATACTCAGTCCTGGGACTCCTGTGGGAAGCACTGATTTTTTTTAAAAAGTTCTTTCAGTCAGATTTGTTGAGCTGTTAGGAAGATGCTCTTGCAAAAGGAAAAATTACCAGACAATAAGGGCAACCCAGAGGAAAGTAGAGCTACATGTAGAGGGACATTTGCTGAAAATATCATTTGAATACCTGTATCCAACTCTGCCTGAAGATAACTAGTGCTGGACTTTTTAGTTGTAAACAGTTCCCTTCAATCATTTTATTTATCTTAATTCATTTTGAATTGAGCTTCTGTCATTAGGAGCAAAATAATTCTTCTCCGCATTACATTCCAAAAGCACTAGTGTTTAGTGTCATATAAACAAAATACCAATATAATGCTTATCTGCAATGTAGTTCAAAACTTTCTAAAATCTGTAATGTGTGGGTGCTGGAGAATGTCATCTTCATAATCAATCTCTCCATTTTGTTTTGAATTTAAAATATAGATTATTAGAGAATCATAGAATTTTCAAGCTTGGGAAAACTTCAGAGTTGTTTCATCTAACCCTGTCATATTATATGGCAGCCTGCTGCTACTTAGAAAGTACTGGAGTGTAATGAGAGGCTATACAGTGGAACACGAAGAGTATATATCCAATGCACACCCACTTTGTTACTTGTTAGCAGGGTAGTCTTGAACAAGTTACTTAAACTCTTGTAAGTTTCTTTAACTATTGTTCTGAAGATGTCTGACTCATAATTGATATTAAATGTGATAGCATTGGTTTTGTTTTTTTAGAAATGTGAAATTTTAACATTTAATGTTACTATTTAATGCTTACTATTACTACTACTATTTTAACAGTACTACTACTATTATTATTATTAATGTTAATGGGTTTTGATGAAAATGTTACTATTATTGCCCAGGAGCATAGCTAGCTACTAACACCCTTGCTTTGAACACAAGGCATAAAACATGTCAACTTGGGCTTTCTCTATATTCTGCTACTTTAACTAGAAGAGGAGGAACATACATAAATCTGAATCTATTTATTTATTTATTAAATGACAAGATAAACTAAACCTAAAATAATGGCTGTCTATAGGCGTGGGAGAAAAGTGTGGAGGAACAGAAATATAAGCTATACTTTTCTGAATAAATCTTAAAATTTTTTTTTATTTTATATTAGAGTATAGTTGATTTACAATGTTGTGTTAGTTTCAGGTGTAGAGCAAAGTGACTTAGTTATACATATACATATATCCATTCTTTTTCAGATTCTTTTCCCATATAGGTTATTACAGAATATTGAGTAGAATTCCCTGTGCTATACAGTAGGTCCTTGTTGATTATCTATATATAGTAATGTGTATGTGTTAATCCCAAACTCCTAATTTATCCCCCTACAACCTTTCCCCTTTGGTAACCATAAGTTTGTTTTCGAAGTCTGTGAGTCTGTTTCTGTTTTGTAAATAAGTTCATTTCTATCATGTTTTTAGATTCCACATATAAGTGATATCATATGATATTTGTTTTTCTCTCTCTGACTTACTTCATGTAGTATGATAATCTCTAGGTCCATCCGTGTTGCTGCATATGGTATTATTTCATTTTTTTTTACGGTTGAGTAATATTCTGTCGTGTATATATGCCACATCTTCTTTATCCATTTATCTGTTGATGGACATTTAGGTTGCTTCCATGTCTTGGCTATTCTAAATAGTGCTGTTATGAACATTGAGGTGCATCTATCTTTTCGATTTATGTTTTTCTCCTGAATATATCATGTTTCATAGATTTCTTGGAACCATGTAAATATTACATTATTATCAAACAAAATTAAATGAAAATTAATTCTTGAAAATTGAAGGCATAATAAAATTAATGAACTTTACTCTATATCAAGTTGGGCATAACTGCATAGAGTGGAACTTCTTCATGGGTCTTAAAAACATATAATTTGATTGCACATATCTAGTATAATGTAAACAAAAAGAATTGCAAAATACTTTTTTCAGTAATCACTTTGTGTTATTTGTAGAAATTATGCCTCACCACAAAATGTTTAGTAACAAACAAATACAAGACAAAATAATATTTATTTATCTCACAAGTCTGCAGAGTTGAGCTTATATGTTCAGGCCTTATGAATATGTAATCACTTTTTGTTGGATAGATGGTTCTGCTGTCCTTGGTGAGCTCAAGGTGAGGGTTAGCTGGCTGTTGACTAATCTAGAATGGCTTGGCAGAGGCAGATAACAGAATCGATGTGGCTCCATTGGCCCCTGGTAGCTCCTGCAGGCTAGCCCAGGCATGTTCTTGAGGCATCACAGTAGTGCAAGAAGGAAAGCAGACACATACAAGAATTTTTTCTAGCCTCTTTTTGTTTCATGGTTGCTGAAATTCTGTTGGCCACTGAAAATCATTAGGTGGGTCCAGAGTAAGAAGGAAAAAAGTTTAAACAGCAAAATGTGTAGATATAAGAGGTTGGTGAAGAATTGGAGCTATCAGTGACAGCCATCTACTGTAGTAGTATTGTTCTGAGATTGTTGAGTATGTGATCTAGAAAAAAATAAAGAAGTTATTATGTTGATGTTTATGGAATCTAGGGGGTTTAGCATGTGAGAAAGAAGAAATAGCTATAATAACAAAGAGATTAATTAAAACTCTATTATCTTTTTTTTTTTTTTTTTTTTTTTTTGCGGTACGCGGGCCTCTCACTGTTGTGGCATCTCCCGTTGCGGAGCACAGGCTCCGGACGCGCGGGCTCAGCGGCCATGGCTCACGAGCCCAGCCGCTCCGCGGCATGTGGGATCCTCCCGGACCGGGGCACGACCCCGCGTCCCCTGCATCGGCAGGCAGACTCTCAACCACTGCCCCACCAGGGAAGCCCTAAAACTCTATTATCTTGAGTCTGAATTAAAAGTATCACTATAAAGTTGTATTTTAGCTTGAAAACAAATATGAAACCTAGCTCCACCAACTGAAAAAAATCTAGAAAGAATGACCAACTCTGTAGCAATAAGCAACACTATCATCCATACTCTGGTCTCTAAATAACATTTCCCAGTAAAATAAAACAGGATTCCTTAGATAGATGGCTGATTTCCAGGAAATGTATAAGTTAAGCCTGGAGCATCTTGTTATGTCAAACAGCAAGAAAGTTATCAAAGACTACTAAGCTCGCGTCAAAAGGAGACTGTTTGAATATGTGTCCTGGTCAAAGCTGGAAATATTTGAGGCTGAATAATAATGATTCCAAACATCGAATATGCTTAAATCCATAAGCTCACATTAATACCAAAATATATTTCAGTCTTCAATTTAACATCATGCCAGGAAACCAATTCATTATTTTAAAAACTGGTAAATAAAATGAGGGAACTAACTAGTTAATGAGGAAAAGTTTCCAGAATATTTTGAAGCAATAAATGAAGAAAGGAATATCAAATTACAGTATCAACATTTTGTAACCTCTAATGAAATGATATCTAGGGAATGAACATCGGTGGCTGCTAACGCAAAGAGTGACAAACAGAAATTATGTGCCACCTGATAGAAGTACAAAACAACACCCATTAAGTATTCTTGACCCCCCCCCTCCAAATCAAACCTAAATGTGATCAAGACTCTAGACTTGGGAATTCCCTGGTGGCCCAGTGGTTAAGACTCCATGCTCCCAATGAAGGGGGCTGGGGTTCGATCCCTGGTGGGGGAACTAGATCACTGCACGCCGCAGTGAAGATCCTGCATGCTACAACTAAGAGCCGGTGCAGCCAAGTAAAAAAAAAAAAAAAAAAGAAAAAAAAAGACTCTAGACTTAACTGCCAATTTATAGGAAATAAAAGGACAGAGAAGAATATGAGAAAGTACCACAGGAGTGCAATCAGTAAAATCTACCCTGGAGATACTATGGGACCAAGAAGCTGTTTTCTTCAACAAATACATTAGAAGGAAAACAGAAGCAAGAGAAAGAAAGAACATCTAAGTTAAAGAAATTTAAGAGACATATCCAACAGTTAAACTCTACGGACCTTATTGAGAACCAGATTTGAATAACCTATAAAAAATTATGAGAAAGTCAGAAATTTGAACACCTATGAGATACTTGCTGATTTGAAGGGATTATTGTCAATTTTTTAAAATGGGGTAATTGTATTATGGTTATTATTTTTTAAGACCTTATGTTTTAGAGATACATACTGTATAGAATGATATGTCAAAGAATTTCCTTCAAAATAATCCAGCATTGGGGGAATGATACAGGATGTGGTTTGAACATGATTGGCTGTGAGTTGACAATTGTTGAATTTGCGCAGTGGATATGTAGGGTTTCATTATACTATTTTTTGATTCTGGTTATACATTTAAATTTTTCCTTATGAAAAGATTTTTAAAAACCTATTCCATTATAATATCTCCCAAAGGTGTAGGAATCTTCAATAGTTAAAAATGGTCTGTTCATGATTGAGAGTTTGAGCTGTGCATCAGACTTCCTAGGCTTGAATTGTTTCCTTCACTTACCTGAGAGACCTTGCACAAGTTCTCTAAACTTTCAGTGCCTCAATTTACTTATCTGTAAAATGAATGTTAGTGTGTACCTAATAGGGTTGTTATAGGAATTATGAATTAAAATACATAAAATGATTAGTATAGTGTGAGGCACATATTAACCACTCAGCACTTTTTATTTTTAATTGATATATTATCATAAATATGTGCATGTGAATACACTGATAAAGGGCTGAAGGATTTACTCTAAACTTGGAGCACCAGTTACCTTTGAAGGAAGGAGTAGGAGTAGAGAGAGAAGAAAGAGAAGACTTATTCTTTTAATTCTATGTACTTATTCACAATAATGAAAATTTTGTAGAACTACATGCAGTAATTTTAAGACTGCTAAATATCCTCATTACAAAAATTTTCCTAAATAATTACAGTTAAACTTTTTAGTTGGGCACCTTGCGTGGTACCCAGAAACTTTTCAAAACTCAGCAATGAATAACACATTGTGCTCACCTTCAAGGAGCCTAAAATTTAATAGAAGAATAAGATAAGTACAAAACATAACTTAAGTGCAGGCTAGAATGTGAAGTATATCCTAAAACAATTTATGAACACAGCAACATCAGGATTTAGAATGTGGTGGGGGACCAAACTCTACTTTAAATAAAAACCAATGCAGTTTATGCAAAAAGCTTATTGTGCTCTAACAGTATTAAGGCAGAGAAACAACTGGGGTGTAAGAGAGCATGAGAAATAATAGGAATTCATTTCATGAGTGATAGGGTGGATTTGCATCACCTTATTTTCAATACACAAATCACCACTATCTTAGTATGAATTCATTTGAGTAAAAATTAATGTTGGCTTGTCTTGGATCTCACTAACGGAAACTACTACTAAATAGGTCCTATGGAGAGGGTGCCCTGGCATAAGCCCTGATACCAATACTGCAGGAGATTTCACTACATTTTTACTACTCACCACAGCTTACTGATGGGGAGTGAAGTTTTCTGAACCGACTGTAGCTGTTGGTATTATCACATTTAAATTAAAAACAACAAGGGTCTATTTCCACCAGTATAAATTCCAGCTTGTAGAACTGGGCAAATGTATAAATTCTTGCCTGCTGTATGCCCAGCAGGGAAATGAAATAACCCTTGGTTCCTGGTCCTGCCCAGTGCCTCTGGGGAGGCTCATTAATCCTTTGGAGACTGATTCAGCGTCTTAAAACGTAGTCATAGGGCTTCCCTGGTGGCGAAGTGGTTGAGAATCCGTCTGCCGATGCAGGGGACACGGGTTCGTGCCCCGGTCTGGGAAGATACCACATGCTGTGGAGCGGCTAGGCCCGTGAGCCATAGCCGCTGAGCCTGCGCGTCCGGAGCCTGTGCTCTGCAACGGGAAAGGCCACAACAGTGAGAGGCCCGCGTACGGCAAAAAAAAAACACACACAAAAAACGTAGTCATAATAATAGTTCCTACCTCATTGGGATTGATGTGCAGGTTACAGAATAAAATCTGTGTGAAGAGTTAAACCTAGTGGAAAGCATACATAAAGTGTTTAATAATTGTCAGCAATAGTGTTTAATGCCTGACTCTGCTCACTGGAATAGGAGTCCCTTGAGGACAGGGATAATTTCACATATACTGCCATGTCTACTGTACCCAGCTCCATGAGGATATGAATTGAGTACTTATTTCCATATACTGTTCTAAAGAGTACCGTTGCCCCAAGAACTCATACACTCACTTATGGAGGAATCTACATGCAGAAACTCCATTTACCCCAGGAAGAACTGGGCCCTGGGAATTATGTTGTTTCCTCTTCCTGCATTAAAACATTGTAGGATTCAGCTGAAAAAAACACGTTCCTCTTTTCAATGGAGACTTTGCTGAAAGGGTTTCTGCTGCATTTATCTGGGAGATTGAAAGTAAGGGAAATCTAACATACATCAAGGAACTATTTTCCCTGAAGGGTAATAAGGTAAAGTAAAAGAATCATGTTAAATATATGCTTGTCTTTCTCATAAAAAGCTTTGTCTTTGAGGAATATTCTGAAGGGAACAGACCACTGTGAGCAGGTCAGCCTGGGGTTTATCCATTTCCTAAGCAACTATCTCATTTTAGCTAAAAGGCAGGGGTTTTCCTTAGAAACATAAAGTGTCAGGCATTAACAGGGTTTTTATTATTTATTTTCTGAGCTTCATTATGGTTGATGATGTCTCATTCTTTCCATTATAAACCCCTTCTTCTTGAGGGGCTGTAACTCCTCCAATAAAAGGAATGACTTCAGGCAAACACTGGAAGCATTTGCTCTCAGCTTAGGAGGACCTTTGTTCTTCCACATCTTGAAAATAAAAATCCATTAAAATTTTTTTAAATTATAGGAGTGTTAAAGTGAAAAAAAGAACCCAGGGATTACTGCTTTCATATGTCTCTTTACTACCTGAGCTCAGAATTTTTGTTTTTTTAAACAGCAATTTTTCAGTCTCCTCTGATTATATTAACAGCCCCTCCTTTATTATCTGAGATAATTCAGTAATGCCCATCTGTTTCCTGTCCACTGGCTTCCTCAGAGATGCTTGCTGGAGACAGCTTGGTGAGTAGTTTGTACTGTCATTTCTCTTTCCCTGATAGATGATCCAATGTTTCCCAGAGGAAAGCACTCCATTCAGTATGTGGTCAGCTTCCTTCAGCGAAACATCACAGTGAGCTGCCAACCTTAGGGCAGTGAGCTGATAGCGGGCTATGTCACCCTGAAGATGGCCGCACACTGAAACACTGTTAACATGTCTCTCTGATGTTACTCCCAGAAAAGTGCTAATCTGGAGATTCTCATGGACTGCTGGATTGTGGGCCAAAGATAAGTGCAGGGTAAAGATGAGGTCCTAGGGGCACATTTCAGAGAGTCACTAGAAGCCCAATGTCTACTCATGGCACAAGTGAGAGACTCTGGTTATGCCCCAGTATGGTGCTCCTAGGTCCTAGGATGTGGCTGGGGATGACCTCTGCAGCTGAGTTATGCCTAAGGGACCCCAGCATCTTTAATACTTTTTCTTCCCCCTTTGCTCTCCAGTCCAGTACTATCTCATAATTTTAAAATAAGATTTAAGGTAGTTCATTGCCTCTGGAATATACACACAGACAGTAATACATTAAATTCCTCTAGCTACTTCTGTCTAAAACATAGCTGAAAAGAGAGGATATCTCCTTTAGAATGTACTGCAGTTTTCTAGAAAGATTACTTTTAGGAATAGATTAGAGGCAGAATATAAAGCAGTGTCAATAAATACAGTGTTGTGAAAATTGTTTTTTTCATATAGAAAAACAAATTAGATTCCTATGTCACACCATACAAAGGAAGCTGTAGGTAGATTAAAGATCTATTTTTTAACTTTTAATTTAACTTTTAATTAGAACCAAATACAGGAGAGGATTTCTTATAGAAGATACAAAACTCCCAAACCATAATGTAAAAATAGTCCAATTTGACTATACCCAATAGAACAAATTCTAAACAACCATAGACCTAATAAACCAAGTTATTTTAAATACATATAGCCAGCAAGATATTATTACTTATGATATATAACTACATCCTACAAATCAACATAAAAAAACAACTGAAAAATATGAAAAGGATATAATAGGCAATCCATAGAACAACCAATAAACTTAGAAACTAATGTACTACTTCACAAATAATCAGAGAATATATATAAAAATAAAAGAGAGATACCATTCTACAACTATTCGATTGTCAAAAATTGAAATTCTTATATTACCAAATGTCACTTAGGATGTGGAGAAATGAAAACTTTTACATGCTACTAATTGGCCAAAAACCACTTGGAGAGATTTTAACATATTTGGTAAGCTGAAAATATGCATATCTTTTAAAATGCACGTTTCCCTTCTGAACATATGCTCTTGAGAAACTCTTGCACCTATGTATAAGGAAATGTGCACATGACTGTTTATTGAACAATGCTTGTAGTGGTGAACAACTGGAATCAACCTAACTGTTCATTATATTTAAAAAATTTATTCAGGTTGATATTTAGTTTATTTCTTGTAACTATTGGAGAGTATTCCACAGTATGCCTATACCTTAATTAATTAATTCTTTTCCCAGTTAATTTATCCAGTGGAGAAGGAGGAAGGAGAATAGAATCAAGATCCTAGAAACCACCATTGTTTCACCATTGTTTCTTAAAAATAAAATATTTGAGAAAAGTATGCAATAATATTAAGATCTGATAGAACTGGATAATGGGGATGTGGGAGGAAAGACTTCATAAAGGCTTTCCATTCCTAAAATCGTAGTCATCCAGTATTATTCAAAATGTACCTTCTTCTCAGAAGTCTGTCTAACCCATTTAACTATGATTCTGGCTAGACTTTGTATCCCTTAAAACTTTCCATCTATATATCAATTTGCAAGTACTATGTCAATGGGGACTTGGTGATTTGTTTATTTCTAAGTCTTTTATTCAAAGAATAACAGAGCAAGAAAGACCTACTCTTTACTGTTGTTATAATAATGAGGAGACTGAGACCTAGAATATATTTATGCATGTGTGCTTGGTCACCAAACTAGATAACTTTTTTCAAAATAGGGAAGTTGCTATTTTTAAATATATTGTAGGTTTATCATGCTTTTCACAAAGTGCTGTGCACATCAAGCAGCAAAATGGTTGACTAGACAACTAGAGGACCAAGTCTGAGAGACCAAGTCTTGGGTGGTGGGAGTGCAGAGTGCAGAAGGCTAGAATAGGAAAAGTCCTAGTCAGGAGCGATGTCATAGGATTGGGAAAGGGCGATAGACATATGAAGAAAGAAGAGTCATGAAATGGAACTGTGAACTGAGGCTTAAGGTATTTTAGGAGAATCAGATGGGGGAACATGTAAAGGAGACTTTCTCAAACATTAGTCAGGTCTGCATTTTCTGCCATTCATTCAACCCTGGATTAACCATTCAGCAAAGTAAGGAGGTGTAGCAAGGAAAGGTGAGTACTACAAGTTTCTCTCCACCCCAGCTATCTTTTCTTTAACTATTTCACTGCCTTCCTTGACTTTAGTCCAATTTTGGGGGTTATTGCCATGTTTTGCTTTAATCTGTATTATTAAACATTTTCTTTGTCATGATGAGTGACTTAAGTTTAAAAGTTTGGTTTGAAGCTGTTGTCAGATATCACATTTTTTTCCATCTCATTGCTTGAGACTTTCACTTATATCCAATATAAACATAGCTGGTGAGTCTGGCTAGCATTCAACTCACCAGCTGATTTGTGTAAATGATCTTTAAGCTCTTTATTTTGAGCAGTGGAAGGACTGAGGGGGCACAATTGTTGGACTAGGCTGAGGGCTTCAGTTGGTCTTAATCCAGCCTTTCATTCATTAATTCATCTCATTTGTCTTGAAAACTACCGTGTACCAGGCAACTGTTCTGGCATTGGAAATGCATGTGGAAAAAGACTCAGTCCTGCTGCCTTTCAAGTTTATAATAGCCTATGGGCCAGGCTGATAAGTAAAAAGGCAATCACAACACAATATATTCAATATTGCTATAGATTGCTTAGTCAATACTCTCAGTCATGAATCAGACTGTGCGTTAGTGACACTGATCCAAATGTCTTCTTTCTACCAGACAGAGTTGATGTTACAGCAAACCAGAAAGTGAAACTTTTTTTTTAAATTTATTTTTGGCTGCATTGGGTCTTCACTGCTGTGTACAGGCTTTCTCTAGTTGTGGCGAGCGGGGACTACTCTTGGTTGCAGTGCACGGGCTTCTTATTGAGGTGGCTTCTCTCATTGCAGAGCATGGGCTCTAGGTGTGCGGGCTTCAGTAGTTGTGGCATGCGGGCTCAGAAGTTGTGACTCGCGGGCTCTAGAGCGCAGGCTCAGTAGTTGTGGCACACGGGCTTATCTGCTCCGCGGCATGCGGGATCTTCCCGGACCAGGACTCGAACCCGTGTCCTCTGCATTGGCAGGCAGATTCTCAACCACTGCGCCACCAGGGAAACCCCCAGAAAGTGAAACTTAAGAAATTTTTTTTTTTTGAGGAAAAACAAAGCCAACAATACACACTAAGCCACAATTATTTACAAACATATACAATTCAACTTTTCTGTTTGGAGCAGCAATTCTCAAACCATAATTGTCTAATTCTATTCTCTGTCATGTATGCATCCTCCTTGCAACCAAAGGTAATTATGTCTAAGTACATGAACCTAAAATTTGCATTAGGAGTGCCTAAAACCACGCTGGAAGTGCTGAAACCACAGTACAAGAAGGAATGAGCACAATACCAGTGTGGGTTTTTGGGCATAAACACTAAGATCAGAATAGTAACATGAATCAGTAGCTGTAGCCAAGATCTGTTATAATTTGCCACAGTTGATAGAAGTTCATTAATCCTTATTCAATCTTACTGTTTAAAAGAATAGTTCAGGGCTTCCCTGGTGGCGCAGTGGTTGAGAGTCCGCCTGCCGATGCAGGTGACACGGGTTCGTGCCCCGGTCCGGGAGGATCCCATATGCCGCAGAGCGGCTGGGCCCATGAGCCGTGGCCGCTGGGCCTGCGCGTCCGGAGCCTGTGCTCCGCCATGGGAGAGGCCACAACAGTGAGAGGCCCGCATACCGAAAAAAAAAAATAAAAATAAAAAATAAAAGAATAGTTTGAAGAATTTCCTTCAAAGCTAGGTTTAGGTTATGGGGGAGAAGACAAGGTATATTTTGGGGGTTCCTGGGAAATCAACACCATTTTTATATTTAAATATAAACTCTTCATCCAAATACACAAAGGCTAGGGATGTAATAAAAGGTCAGTCTCACATTTTAAATCATCCCCAAATATTTCTCATTTACTATAAGAAGTCAAGATAGTATGATCCTTACATAGTGAGGAGCGGGGCTCAGAGATGTTCCATGGCTTGGCCAAGATTACACAGCTGTTTAGTGATAGAGTAAGGAATGAGCCTTAAGATGTTTTTCAGATGTGCCTGAAGAAGACCATGTCAGTTGCCTCCTTAGGTAGGTTTATTCCTAGGTATCTTATTTTATTTTTTGCAGTGGTAAATGGGATTGTTTCCTTAATTTCTCTTTCTGATCTTTTGTTGTTAGTGTATAGGAATGCAAGAGATTTCTGTGTATTAATTTTGTATCCTGCGACTTTACTAAATTCATTTATTAGGTCTAGCAGTTTTCTGGTGGCATCTTTAGGATTTTCTATGTATAGTATCATGTCATCTGCAAACAGTGATAGTTTTACTTCTTTTTTGCCAGTTTGCATTCCTTTTATTTCTTTTTCTTCTCTGATTGCCATGGCTAGGACTTCCAAAACTATGTTGAATAATGGTGGCAAGACTGGGCATTCTTGTCTTCTTCTTGATTTTAGAGGAAATGCTTTTGGTTTTTCACCATTGAGAATAATGTTTGCTATGGGTTTGTCATATATAGCCTTTATTATGTTGAGGTAGGTTCCCTCTATGCCCACTTTCTAGAGAGTTTTTATCATAAATGGGTGTTGGATTTGGTCAGAAGTTTTTTCTGCATTTATTGAGATGATCATATGGTTTTTATTTTTCAATTTGTTAATATGGTAGATCACATTGATTGATTTGCATATATTGAAGAATCCTTGCTCCCTGTGATAAATCCCACTTGATCGTGGTGTTTGGTCCTTTTAAGGAAGCAAAAGACCTGTACGAAGAAAACTATAAGATACTGATGGAAGAAATCAAAGATGACACAAATAGATGGAGAGATATACCATGTCCTTGGATTGGAAGAATCAATATTGTGAAAATGACTGTACTACCCAAAGCAATCTACAGATTCAATGCTAATCAAATTACCAACGGCATTTTCACAGGACTAGAACAAAAAATTTTACAATTTGTATGGAAACACAAAAGACCTCAAAGAGCAAAAGCAGTCTTGAGAAAAAAAAAAATGGTGCTGGAGGAATCAAGGTCCCTGACTTGAGACTATACTACAGGGTTACAGTAATCAAGACAGTATGGTACAGGCACAAAAGCAGAAATATAGATCAATGGAACAGGATGGAAAGCCTGGAGATAAACCCACACATGTATGGGCACCTAATCTATGACAAAGGAGGCCAGAATATACAATGGAGCAAAGACAGCCTCTTCAAGTGGTGCTGGGAAAACTGGACAGCTACATATAAAAGAATGAAATTAGAACACTCCCTAATGCCATACAAAAAATAAACTCAAAATGGATTAAAGACATAAATGTAAGGCCAGACACCATAAAACTCTTAGAGGAAAACATAGGCAGAACACTCTTTGACATAAATCACACCAAGATCTTTTTTAACCCACATCCTAGAATAATGAGAATAAAAACAAAAATAAACCAGTGTGACCTAATGAAACTTAAAAGCTCTTGCACAGCAAAGGAAACCATAAACAAGACGAAACGACAACCCTCAGAATGGGAGAAAATATTTGCAAATGAAGCAACTGACAAAGGATTATTCTCCAAGATACACAGACAGCACATGCAGCTCAAAATCAAGAAAAGCAAACAATCCAATCCAAAAATGGGCAGAAGGGCTAAAGAGACATTTCTCCAAAGAAGATATACAGATTGTCAACAAACACATGAAAGGATGCTCAGCATCACTAATCATTCGAGAAATGCAAATCAAAACTACAATGAGGTATCACCTGACACCAGTCAGAATGACCAGCATCAAAAAATCTACAAACAATAAATGCTGGAGAGGGTGTGGAGAAAAGGGAACCCTCTTGCACTGTTGGCGGGAATGTAAATTGATACAGCCACTATAGAGAACAGTATGGAGGTTCCTTAAAAAACTAAGAAATACCATATGACCCAGCAACCCCACTATGGGCATATACCCAGAGAAAACCATAATTCAAAAAGAGTCATGTACCCCAATGTTCATTGCAGCACTATTTACAGTAGCTAGGACATGGAAACAACCTAAATGCCCATCGACAGATGAATGGATAAAGAAGATGTGGTATATATATATACACAATGGAATATTACTCAGCCATAAAAAGAACAAAATTCGGTCATTTGTAGAGACGTGGATGGACCTAGAGACTATCATACAGAGTGAAGTAAGTCAGAAAGAGAAAAGCAAATATCATATATTAAAGCATACATGTGGAATCTGAAAAAATTGGCATAGAGGATCTTATTTGCAAAGCAGAAATAGAGACAGACATAGAGAACAAACATATGGTTACCAAGGGGTAAGGGAGTGTGGGATGAATTGGGAGATTGGGATTGACACATATACACTATTGATACTATGTTTGAAATAGATAGCCAATGAGAACTTACTGTATAGCACAGGGAAGTATACTCAATGCTCTGTGTGACCTAATGGGAAGAAATCCAGAAAAGAGGGGATATATGTATATGTATAGCTGATTCAGTTTGCTGTACAGTAGAAACTAACACAACATTGTAAAGCAACTATTCTCCAAAAAAAAAAAAAAAAAAAAGACCATGTCAGGAAACCTAAGGCCAAGATGCACATCGTCTCTGGGCTGTTCATACCTTAGTATCAGCCAGAGACCAGTCATGAGAATAAGACCAACAGCAAGACATTAGATGTAGAAAATGTAATACAGAAAATTATCTACAGGTAAGAAAAGCAACTCAGGAAATTTGAGACAACTCCAAGGTAGGCAACTGCAGGAATCCACCATTACTCACAGGGCTGGAGGGGATTTAGAAGGAGAGCTGAGACCGTGTGATAGGAGTGAGAACTTTGCAGAAGGGGCCTTTTCATGGGGTCCTTAAAACAGGACTACTGAAGATGCTCCTGCGAGACAGAGTTGGGGGAATACCTTGGATTCTCCCTCCAGTAACCTATAAGATGAACTCAGTGGGAAACCAATTTTCAAGAAGGTCTAGGAAACTTAATGGGTGTCTATCCCCCTTGGAAAACAGAGCAGTGCATGAAGAGAATGAGGAAAGGGTCTGAGGAAAATGATCAGCATGCCTTTTTCAATGGGATATCTATGTTTTTAAAATGTGTGTTTTGTATCTTAGGGATGTTTTATTTGAAGAAGGGATTCTATATTCAAGAAAGTAAGAGTTTAAAATTCACTACATTTGACCAACTCACTTTTAAGAGAACACTCTACATCTTTATCATTTCTGCATACAAAGTACTTTTGGTTGCTTTAGCATTTCTACATACAAAGTACTTTTGTTTGTGTTCCCTCTTAGAACACTGAAAATTGTTTCTATTTTAACATGAAGAAACTGAAGCTTACCTTAGAGTAATTAAGAGACTTCACCCATAAGTCATGGCCAAAAAGCTCAACAGCTATGACCAGAAATGTGAGTCTTGGACTTCAGATTTGGGTGCCATCATTCCCAAATTTTGTGCTAAGACATTGCGGGGTGCTATAGAAGATGTATAGGGACATAACTAAATATTTTTAAATTTCAAGGGAAATACACTAATCAATTTTGGACTCTACATGAGTTAACAGTTTGAACATTAGATTGCTGTGTTCCATTGGTTCATGTCATATTTTTGTGAAGCTAGGTTTTCTGTGATAAAAAGCAAGGACCATGTGAAAATCATTTCAGAACACAAAATGAAGGTTGCAGTGTCCCACTGATTCTAAGGTTTGAGAAGTTGTGCTGTGCTCAGCAGTCACTGAATTGTTGGGATATAAGTACTTAAAAATTGTTTGGACCTAACTGCTTAATAAATAGAACTATTAATATTTCTTTTGGTTAGGCTGTGCTGTGAAAAACTTACAGACATTAAGAATAGTGTAAACTGAGAACTGATTTCTGCTCTAGGGACATTATCTCATAAGGACCCAAAAGCAATAACATGAAGATATTGAGATTGTGGTTGGGGGGTTTTGGGGTGAGAAGAACCTTGGGCTGTTATTCTAGAATCCTACACCCTGTGGCCACCACCTTTGTTTGCTTTAATCTGAGGAGTAAACATGGCTACAGCTGAGTTTAGCGATTTGAAAGCCAAGGTCATCCTTACAAAGAAAACTGCATCTTTAGACTGCTCTTAACCTTCCCCTCAGAGTGTAAAACCTGGAAGATCACTTGCTGGATTATCAAAGTTCCAAAGATCACATGCAAGACCAGCATGGCACATCATCCCTCACGCCTTCTATCAGTTCCTGCTCTTATCTCAACCTGTCTTTTCCATGTGCTCACTTCGGAAACTTAATTGTGGCAGTAGGTTGCCAACTCTTTGTCATTCAGATGTTAGTTTTTTTTCCTCTTCCAAAATGTAATTCTTGAAACAATTTTTATTTCTTGAACACTTCCTCCTTATCTCTGTAAAGACCTCTAAAATGTGCCTTATAATGAAGATTACACCTGACAATAAATTCTCCAAGAAGCATAGACATCTTAAAAGATCAAAGAAAATGGGGATTGAAATTTGTAAGTGATGTTATTTTAAACAAAAATGAGTGAAACTGACATCTTGTGACATTATAGAGTGCTATGCTATTTTGTACTTTGGGAACTAGGGAAACAAAAGATCAAAAGATGGGAGTGAGAAATCAGAAAGAAATAAAGTTCAATATTCTATAAACGTATTAAACAGTTCTCTTGCTTATTAGGATGGAACTAGAGTCAGTATAAAGCAACGAAAAGACTCACTTTAAATTTTAAAAATGTACATTACAGGTGCTGTGACTTCTTAGTGTGCAAAAGATCTAAGCCATGATTATGAATCAAAGTCACATGTGGAACTTTACAAAAAATCCCCATGTCAGGGCTCTGTGTCAGACCTGCTAAATCCTCTGGGCTAAGGCTGTTGAATCCCTGACTGATTGGTTGATTTAGTGATTGACAGCAGTTTATTAGTCACCTGTACTCACAGCCCAGAGGAAGACACCACATGCCAGGCACTGCCAGTCAGGAGTTGCTCTCAGGAACAGGGAACAAGCAGGAGCTGTGGGAGGCAGGCTGTGTTGGATCCACGGGTGGAATGCTCATTTCCCACAGGAGGATATTACTGGCTTGTTTGAATAATTCTGTGGGCTGGCAGGGAACTGAAGCCTGAGTGAATCCCTGTTAAAAAAAAAAAACCAATTGATGTACAGCCATTTAATTAAGAGATTATTGAATTAGATGCACTCTGGTGTAGAACTACAGACTAGCAGCATTGATATCACCTGGGAACTTACTAGAAGTGCACAGTATTAGGACCCACTCTGGACCTACTACATCAGAATCTATAGTTCAAGATTCCCAGTGATTTGTAAATATTAAAGTTCCTAAATCTCTGGTCTATGGGAGACAAATATCAGACTGGGATCAGGGGACTTGTATACCATGGCTCTGTCACGTACCAGCTTATGTAAATCATTTATCCTCTGTGAGTCTATTTCTCCAGCTAAAGGAACAGATACACCTACCCGACTTACACCAGGACTGTTGTAAGGCTATGAAATGGAATATGGAAAATATGTGGAAGTACTTCAGAAGATTAAAAGTGCACTGTTTATATAAACTGGTGCTCTTATGTGGTCAATAGAACCACAGATTTATAGAGCTACTTGGCTCTTCAGTTTATTCCACCTTTATATTTTGAGCCACATCCTTGATTACTACATGGTTAAGCCCCACTCACATTTTTTTTCAGCCGCCTACTAAAACTGCCCAAGGGTAGCGTTAACTTTTTTCTCATAATTTTTAAGTCATAGGAAAGTAAGAAATACAAGTAAAAAGATAGCTCAGTAGAATCTGTAGAGTGCCTGGTAATATGCTATATTCATTAATGTAACTTCATATCTGGGACTTTGCAAATTCAAGATTTCAGTAAAGCCACCTTGGCATTATGAATCCTATAGTCTCCCATCATGGATAATTCACGTTTGATTCATGGTTTCTTGATTCATGGGTCATCTTCTTGTGATAAGCTGCTCTGTGCCATTAGGTGAATTTGGTAATGGAGCTCTGTCATTGTGTCTATGTGAATAAAAACTAGAAGAGTGTAATTTTTAAAACTTGCCTGGGCTCTCTTCTCCAACCTCTTTTACTCCATTTGTGATGCCTGATGCTCCTTGGGGGCCAAACTTTACCCCCAGCTCCTTCTCTACCAGCCAACCACCTCCTACACCCCAACCTCCTCCTACCCATGCCCCCAACACATACCTGAAAGATGTCCCTCTAGATGAGGCTGAGCACTACCTAAATACAAGCCAGGATTTATCTCTAACTCCATTCCTCAGTCCTGACTCTCTAGCCAGCTATAACCCCAAGACTTTCTTCTGACTCAGCTCTGTCTGTGTGTGGATGAGAGTATCTCTCTTCATGTACTTGCTGTTCTGCAGTATATTTCTCAGTAGCTGCTGTGCTGGATGTAAACGCCAACGAAATTCTTTTTGCCTCTTCCCCTACACTCTTGTTGTTGTTGTTGTTTTCATTTTCCCCACCTGAAGTGTTATATAGTATGTTCATGGTTCCATGTAACTTCAGCTTATCCAAGTTGCTGTTTCTCTTCATATTCAGCTCATTCCCTTCTAAGTCATTTTTCATTCTACTGGGCTCAGTTACCATTTTTGCACTTAGATTCACTGTGCTTCCCTTCAATTTGATGTCTATCTCTGATTTAAGGCTATGTGCTGCCTTCTGGCCTTTGTCACAAAGGGCAGACCATAGGCTAATAAAGTATTTGACCTCACCATTCATACGTTTCTCACGCTCATTTCTTGGGTGCTGGGAGTCACTATTTAATTTCATCAGGGGACACAGTCATTCTGACAGTAAACATCCTTCAGTGTAACCAGAAAGTCAGTCCTGGGAGAATAAAACCAATCATGATATTTCCTTTGAAGATTTCTTGTCAAAAAAAGAAGTAGGATCGGGCTTCCCTGGTGGCGCAGTGGTTGAGAGTCTGGCTGCCGATGCAGAGGATACGGGTTCGTGCCCCGGTCTGGGGAGATCCCACATGCCGCGGAGCGGCTGGGCCCGTGAGCCATGGCCTCTGAGCCTGCGCGTCCGGAGCCTGTGCTCCGCAACGGGAGAGGCCACAACAGTGAGAGCCCTGCGTACCGGAAAAAAAAAAAAAAAGAAGAAGAAGTAGGACCAATGAGTCAGTTATCTAAGAGGACTGAGAAACTGCAAAAATGCTTTTTGTTTATACCTCCTTATGGTCTCTATTACACGTAGAGTACACATATGGCATTTCTAGCAGAGGTTTCATTTATATATGTACAAACTCAGATTGTGGTTTACAAACCTTACTTTTAGTTGTCTAGCCACAGCGCTGTCAGCTTACAATTCAAATGGTAACAACTGATTGTTTCTATCATTTGAATTTAATTTCTATTTTGCAAAATGTTATGAGGTCCCTCTTATACATGCTATTCTGTGTCTTCTTAGTGTTTAGAGGGGGTTTAGAGTGTTTAGAGGAATTAAGAAATCCAAGCAGCAATTATGATAAGTTTCAATTATTGAAAGATTTAAGAGAAATGAAATTAAGATAAATGAATAAAAGGCAGGTACATGTCCTAGAATTCCACATGGTTTTGGTCACTTGCATTTGGGCTTTATTTAAAGAATGAGTAGTTTTTGTGCAGTATTCCCAGAAACAGTTAAATACTAAAAATGCGCCAACTAGTCATGCTGTGAAATTTTTACTGTTTATGACCTTGCAGTTCAACTTTCATGTGTATGGAGATTCTTTCTTGTGTTGTGTGTTTTTTTTTTTTTAATTTCTTTGCTGGACTAGATTGTTGTAGCTCATCTCAATAATCTTTGTCTCCTATATTCACACTCTGTTATAGTCCCCTCCCATGTTAAATAGAGGTAATTTTTGTAAGCTATAGAATATTGTGGAAATGATGGAATGTAACTTCTGAAGCTAAGTGATAAAAGACATCGGGGCTTCCTTTTGCTTTCTTATATGACTTGCTTTGGGGAAAGCCAGCTGCCGTGTCATAAGTACGCTCAAGAAGCCCTATGGAAAAACCCATATGTCAAAAACCTGAGGCTTTCTGCCAGTAACCAGTGAGGAACTGAGACCTCTTGCCAGTAGGCAAAGGAGTGAGCCATCTTGGAACTCTGGCTCCAGCTGAGTGTTCAGGTGACTGCAGCCCTGGCTGACTTATTACCTGTAGTCTCACGGGAGAATCTGAGCCAGAATCACTTAGTGAAGCCACCTCTAAATTTCTAACCCACAGAAGTGTAAGAAAATAAGTGTCTGTTGTTTTAAGCAGCCAAGTTTTAAAGTAATTTGTTAGATTGCGATATATAAGTAATGTGTAAATACTCTGTCATCAGTGGAAAGATCTCAGATCTGAATGTTATTAAACAAATACAATGTCCAAATCAACCTGCTAAAGAAATTAGAATTACTCATGTCTAGTTTATTTATATTTTTATGTATCTCAAATAAAATAAATATTCCTTCATTTTATATTTGAAGTAAATTAAAAAATAGAGTGACAATGCTACAACATTGAATAGGGGAGAATTTTTAAAATCATAAATACAGAGACTTATTTGAAGGCTTTAAAAATAGAAATAGTTATTCTATCTCTAAATAACTAGAAATTAATAATCTCTGTTAAGGTTGTCAATTTTTGAGATCTATTAAAGAAACTATAGTAACATAATTAAGTGCCACTTGCCAATATTTTCCAGTTGTGTGTAAAGTTAACTGAACATATAAAACATATTTTCTCCTGCTGCTGACTTTTTATTGTCTTGAGCCTGTAGTAAATGTAAGTCTGCTATGCTTAAGGGTATCATTTTGTGCAGGAAACCACAATAAGGTCTGGGAATAATTGCCACAAAAACTAAGATTAAAAGATAAAGTTAGCAAAAATCTTTTGACATTTCTATCAAAGTCTGTTCTCTAGAAGAAAAATTCTAATTATTTCTTAATTGATAAAATCAATGTTAGAGGAAATGCTATACATTTCATTTTGTTGTATAGTCAAGCAACTTTTCTACTTCTATATCTGTTCTTTAGGTAGAAAAAATTTAAATAGAGTATTAAATCTTTTTTCAGCTAAACTATTTAATTTAAATTTAAGTAGCCACAAGTACCATATGCTAATGCATATATATATGGAATCTAAAATAATGGTACTGATGAACCTAGTGATAGGGCAGGAATAAAGATGCAGACGAACAGAACGGACTTGAGGACACAGCGGGGGAAGAGGAAGCTGGGACGAAGTGAGAGAGTGGCATGGGCATATATACACTACCAAATGTAAAATAGATAGGTAGTGGGAAGCAGCCACATAGCACAGGGAGATCAGCTCGGTGCTTTGTGACCACCTAGAGGGGTGGGATAGGGAGGGTGGGAGGGAGGCTTAAGAGGGAGGGGATATGCAGATATATGTATACATATAGCTGATTCACTTTGTTATACAGCAAAAACTAACACAACATTGTAAAGCAGTTATACTACAATAAAGATGTAAAAAAACCAAAAACAAACAAAAAAACCCCAAAAAACAAAATACACACACACACAAAATGAAGTAGCCATATCTATGACAGAAAACATTTAAAATGTTTGGTTTTCTTAAGTTTTAAATATTTCTACATGTCCCCCAGCCCTCTCATGAAATCAGTCTCCCTGAATAATCTTATTTCATTCTTCTTGATGACATTATGGGAAGTAACAAAACTCTGGACCAAATGGTCTGTTGTTATTATGGGAAGATTCTGTTAGTTCCTTGGAGTGCCACACAGTGGCTATAAAAGCAGTTTTGGAATGGTTTTCATGATCCTAGACCTCCCTCAATTGTGGTCCATGGGGGTCAAGAGATAGCATATGAAGACCAAGAGTTCCTATATCCTTTTGCATTTTATTTTGGAGTGCTGAAGTTGTGAGGATTTTTGTAATGTACCTGAAAGGGGCCTGTAGTCATCAATTTTAACTCAGCTGTGCTGGAGATCTTTGAGGAATTATGCCATGCTCTTTGCTCCATCTGTATCTTGAGTCCAGTGTTACCCCCAAGTCAAAGCTGTGAAAGTACTCTTCCCACACTCTTGTGCAGAACTTGCACCACTCATCCGACAAGACCTATCTTAGAATAGTGTGCAGAAAGGTTGTCGACACTTTCATCTGGAGGGCTTACTAGAGAGATCCCAGAGAAGCAAGACCCAAGGACAGCTTCTGTGGCTAGTTCCTTGTCAGAAAACCTATCCTGAATATGGCAAAACATGTTAATGTGAGAGAAATAAGAATTAAGAGAGTCTTATTTCACAGTAAAAACAAGGCATCATTCTTTCTCCCCAAATATTTATTTATTAAATTTTTTTTAAATTTATTTTTTATTTTTATTTTTTGCAGTACACGGACCTCTCACTGTTGTGGCCTCTCCTGTTGCGGAGCACAGGCTCCGGATGTGCAGGCCCAGCAGCCATGGCTCACGGGCCCAGCCGCTCCATGGCATGTGGGATCTTCCCAGACTGGGGCATGAACCCATGTCCCCTGAATCGGCAGGTGGACTCTCAACCACTGCGCCACCAGGGAAGCCCCCCAAATATTTATTGGGCATGTTACAGATGTGCAGCTCATGCCACATGCAGGGAAGACCTTTTAAGGCTTCTTTTAAGGAGATGTTTCAACTCTCTGAGCTAATACAGGCAGTAATGGTAAATAAGAATGCAGAATATTAAGGCATTTTTTTGTTTGTTTTTTCCAGAGGAGCCCTCAGCATTTACTGTGAAATTATTACTAGACAGATATTATGCTGTTCATATGCAAAATCAATGACAAAGCTCCAAATAATTGGGAGGCTTTGATCCATGTAGTTTTAATTTCAACATGAATTCATAGTTATTGGAATAGGACTGAAATTAAATGATGTCTTTATCAACATCATTTTCTTTTTCTGACTTTGCACAGAACAACGTTAATGTTGAATAGAGAAACAGCAAACAGTAACTTCAGCTGGTTGAAATTCAAAGCTCTGTTTTCCACAGACACATAAAATTAGTTGAGAGTAGCCAACATTCTGGCCTGTACTGCAGTCTGGGTGTGCTGTGTTGGCTTCTGTTACTACATCCCGTCTGCAAACCAGGTGTACAAAACATCACAAAGAAGTCTGGTTGCTGGTAGTTAATGGAAGTTATGTGGTGAATGAAATTCAAAGCAGTAGCAATATATTTTGCTAGAGAGTGTTAGAAAAGTTTTCGTGAAGCTAGCAAAATGACAGCAAATGACAGCTTCTAGTCTCAGTGAATGAGGATATTTTGATACTAATTAAAATTCAATGTTTAATCATCAACTCTTGCTTAAAGAAGAGGGGAGGGAAAAAAGATTTTTCTGTGGTGGATAATATGTTCCCTATAAGGCAAATAAGGCAAAGCTACTTATTTTGATGAACTGTGAAAAATAATGGCTCACTAAATATTGTACTGTGCTTAAGGGCTAAATTTAAGGTTATGTCACCTTTCCCCTCTCATAAATGTGTGCCCCTTGGATAAGCTTAACTCATGATTGGTGCTGGAATCTAGACTTTGTCTTCTCCCATATTTGACATTATTTTATATGGGTACAGTTATGATTTGAATAATGTTTAATGATGGAGATGTAACTGCTTACTCGGAAAAAATAGAAAGAAGCATTGGGAGTAGTAGATTATAGATAATCTTATGATTTATGCTGAATAACCATGAGTATATCATTTTTTCTTTCATAAAAAGGTAAATATGCTATAAATTAATGAGAATTTTGGAGGATTTATAAAGCATATGTTTATACAGGCATTCTAAAGCCTTTTTTATAATAGATATGTCAAAGAAAATTGAGGGATAATGATCCCATTAATGCAAGGAAGTTATCCTATTTGAATCCAAAGTCAAATTGCTTAACAGGGAATAAAAGCCAAAGCAAGGCAAAACAAAAGCAATAAGAAAACTTTCTTACCTATTAGAAAACTAATGTGGAGTCAAATTTATAGCTGTTTAGAGAAGAATCATTTAATCAATTAACAAGTGCTTATCAGTAACTGCTAGGTCTTCAACACTAAACCAGACTAAACTACTATGCTTTGTAACAGAATCCTCTGGGCAGTTTGTAATTGTGGATGGTGGTAGGTCACCATAATCTTGTTGCTAACCTAGTTTGAGGTTCATTGTTCTGGGGGAGTTATCCTAAAGAAGACACCTGAGTCTTTCTGCAGAGGGGAAGGAGATTACTATATAGTATAGGAGACTGGATATTTGTATGAAAAAAAACAAGTAATTGATGACAACTTGTAGTTTTCCTCTAACTATAAATGTTACCTCCTATTTTTTGCATTAGAGCAGTAAGTGGATGTTTAAATTTAGTCAGTCAGTAAGAAATGATATACTACTTATCTAGACCAGTGATGTTTACTTTTTTCTTGGTGGTATGCCCCTTTTGAATCTGATGGATATTTTAAAATTTTGCATTACAAAAGAAAAAAGAAAAAACAGAGACAAAAGAATAAGGACAGGACCTGCACCACAGGGAGGGAGATGTGAAGGAGGAAAGTTTCCACACACTAGGAAGCCCCTTCACATGGAGACAACGGGTGGCGGAGGGGGGAGCTTTGGAGCCACGGAGGAGAGTGCAGCGACAGGGGTGCAGAGGTCAAAGTGGAGAGATTCCCGCAGAGAGGATCGGTACTGACCAGCACTCACCAGCTTGAGAGGCTTGTCTGCTCACCTGCTGGCACGGGTGGGGGCTGGGAGCTGAGGCTCGGGCTTCAGAGGTCAGATCCCAGGGAGAGGACTGGGGTTGGCTGTGTAAACACAGCCTGAAAGGGGCTCGTGCGCCACAGCTAGCCGGGAGGCAGTCCAGGAAAAAGTCTGGAACTGCCTAAGAGGCAAGAGACTATTGTCTCTTGGAGGAGAGGAGAGGGGATTCAGAACACCGCCTAAACGAGCTTCAGATATGGGCGTGAGCTGCGGCTATCAGCGTGGACACCAGAGACGGGAATGAGATGCTAAGGCTGCTGCTGCAGCCACCAAGAAGCCTGTGTGCAAGCACAGGTCACTATCTACACATCCCCTCACGGGAGCCTGTGCAGCCCACCACTGCCAGAGTCCCATGAGCCAGGGACAACTTCCCTGGGAGAATACACAGCGTGCCTCAGGCTGGAGTAGCAATTCTCATATCAGACAAAATAGACATTAAAATAAAGACTGTTACAAGAGGCAAAGAAGGACACAACAAAATGATCAAGGGATCAATCTAAGAAGAAGATATAACAATTATAAATATTTATGCACCCAACATAGGAGCACCTCAATACATAAGGCAAATGCTAACAGCCATAAAAGCAGAAATCAACAGTAACACAATCATAGTAGTGGACTTTAACACCCCACTTTCACCAATGGACAGATCATCCAAAATGAAAATAAATAAGGAAACACAAGCTTTAAAAGATACATTAAACAAGATGGACTTAATTGATATTTATAGGATATTCCATCCAAAAGCAACAGAATACACTTTCTTCTTAAGTACTCATGGAACATTCTCCAGGATAGATCATATCTTGGGTCACAAATCAAGCCTTGGTAAATCTAAGAAAATTGAAATTGTATCAAGTATCTTTTCTGACCACATTGCTGTGAGACTAGATATCAATTAAAGAAAAAATTTGTAAAAAATACAGGCACATGGAGGCTAAACAATACACTACTAAATAACCAGGAGATCACTGAAGAAATCAAAAAATACCTAGAAAAAAATGACGAAGAAAACACAATGATTCAAAACCTATGGGATGCAGCAAAAGCAGTTCTAAGAGGGAAGTTTGTAACAATACAATACTACCTCAAGAAACAAGAAACATCTCAAATAAACAAACTGACCTTACACCTAAACCAGTTAGAGAAAGAACAAAAGAATCCCAAAGTTAGCAGAAGGAAAGAAATCATAAAGATCAGAACAGAAAGAATGAAATAGAAATAAAGAAAACAATTGAGAAGATCAATAAAACTAAAAGCTGGTTCTTTGAGGAGATAAACGAAATTGATAAACCAATAGCCAGACTCAAGAAGGAAAGCAGGGAGAGGACTCAAATCAATAAAATTACAAATGAAAAAGGAGAAGTAACAATTGACAATGCAGAAATACAAAGGATCAGGAGAGATTAGTACAAGCAACTACATGCCAATAAAATGGACAAACTGGAAGAAACGGACAAATTCTTAGAATAGCACAAGCTTCCTAGACGGAACCAGGAAGAAATAGAAAATATAAAGACTGATCACAAGCACTGAAATTGAGACTGTGATGAAAAATCTTCCAACAAACAAAAGCCCAAGACCAGATGGATTCACAGGCAAATTCTACCAAACATTTAGAGAAGAGCTAACACCTATCCTTCTCAAACTCTTCCAAAATATAGCAGAGAGAGGAACACTCTCAAATTCATTATACAAGGCCACCATCACCCTGATACTAAAACCAGTCAAAGATGTCACAAAGAAAGAAAACTCCAGGCCAATATCACTGATGAACATAGATGCAAAAATCCTAAACAAAATACTAACAAAGAGAATCTGACAGCACATTAAAAAGATTATACACCATGATCAAGTGGGTTTATCCCAGGAATACAAGGATTCTTCAGTATATGTAAAACAATCAATGTGATACACCATATTAACAAATTGAAGGATAAAAGCCACCTGATCATCTCAATAGATGCAGAAAAACTTTCGACAAAATTCAACACCCATTTATGAAAAAAACCCTGCAGAAAGTAGGCATAGAGGGAACTCACCTCAACATAATAAAGGCCATATATGACAAACCCACAGCCAACATTGTTCTGAATGGTGAAAAACTGAAACCATGTCCACTAAGATCAGGAACAAGACAAGGTTGTCCACTCTCATCACCATTATTCAACATAGTTTTGGAAGTTTTAGCCACAGCAATCAGAGAAGAAAAAGAAATAAAAGGAATCTAAACTGGAAAAGAAGAAGTAAAGCTGTCACTGTTTGCAGATGACATGAAACTATACCTAGAGAATCCTAAAGACTCTACCAGAAAACTACTAGAGCTAATCAATGAAGTTGGTAAAGTAGCAGGATACAAAATTAATGAACAGAAATCTCTTGCATTCCTATGCACTAAAGATGAAAAGTCTGAAATAGAAATTAAGGAAATACTCCCATTTACCATTGCAACAAAAACAATAAAATACCTAGGAATAAACCTACCTAAGGTGACAAAAGACCTGTATGCAGAAAAATGTAAGACACTGATGAAAGAAATTAATGATGATACAAACAGATGTAGAGATATACCATGTTCTTGGACTGGAAGAATCACACTGTGAAATATGACTCTACTACCCAAAGCAATCTACAAATTCAATGCAATCCCTATCAAACTAGTAGTACAATTTTTCACAGAACCAGAACAAAAAATTTCACAATTTATATGGAAACACAAATGACCCCAAACAGCCAAAGCAATCTTGAGAAAGAAAAATGGAGCTGGAGGAATCAGGCTCCCGGACTTCAGACTATACTACAAAGCTACACTAACCAAGACAATATGATGCTGGCACAAAACCAGAAATATAGATCAATGGAACAGGATAGAAAGCCCAGAGATAAACCCACGCACATATGGTCACCTTATTTTTGATAAAGGAGGCAAGAATATACAATGGAGAAAAGACAGCCTCTTCAATAAGTGGTGCTGGGAAAACTGGACAGGTACATGTAAAAGAATGAAATTAGAACACTCCCTACACCATACACAAAAATAAACTCAAAATGGATTAAAGACCTAAATGTAAGGCCAGGCACTATCAAACTCTTAGAGGAAAACATAGGCAGAACACTCTATGACATAAATCACAGCAAGATCCTTTTGGACCCACCTCCTAGAGAAATGGAAATAAAACCAAAAATAAACAAATGGGACCTAATGAAACTTAAAAGCTTTTGCACAGCAAAGGAAACCTTAAGCAAGACGAAAAGGCAAGCCTCAGAATGGGAGAAAATATTTGAAAATGAAGCAACTGACAAAGGATTACTCTCCAAAATTTACAAGCAGCTCATGCAGCTCAATATCAAAAACACAAACAATCCAAAAATGGGCAGAAGACCTAAATAGACATTTCTCCAAAGAAGATATCAGATTGCCAACAAACACATGAAGGAATGCTCAACATCACTAATCATTAGAGAAATGCAAATCAAAACTACAATGACGTATCACCTCACATCAGTCAGAATGGCCATCATCAAAAAATCTACAAACAATAAATGCTGGAGAGGGTGTGGAGGAAAGAGAGCCCTGTTGCACTGTTGTTGGGAATGTAAATGGATACAGCCACTATGGAGAACAGTATGGAGGTTCTTTAAAAAACTAAAAATTGAACTACCATAAGACCCAGCAGTGCCACTAAGGGCATATACCCTGAGAAAACCATAATTCAAAAAGAGTCATTGGGGCTTCCCTGGTGACACAGTGGTTGAGAGTCTGCCTGCCGATGCAGGGGACATGGTTTCATGCCCCGGTCCAGGAAGATCCCACATGCCACAGAGCGGCTAGGCCCATGAGCCATGGCCACTGAGCCTGCGCATCTGGAGCCTGTCCTCCACAACGGGAGAGGCCACAACAGTGAGAAAGCCTGCGTACTGCAAAAAAAAAAAAAAAAAAAAAAGATTCATGTACCACACTCTTCATTGCAACTCTATTTACAATAGCCAGGACATGGAAGCAACCTAAGTGTCCATTGACAGATGAATGGATAAAGAAGATGTGGCACATTTATACAATGGAGTATTACTCAGCCATAAAAGGAAATGAAATTGAGTTATTTGTAGTGAGGTGGATGGACCTAGAGTGTGTCATACAGAGTGAAGTAAGTTAGAAAGAGAAAAACAAATACTGTATGCTAACACATATATACGGAATTTAAAAAGAAAAATAATTGATTCTGAAGAACCTAAGGGCAGGACAGGAATAAAGATATAGAGAATGGACTTAAGGACACAGGGAATGGACAGTGTAAGCTGGTGTGAAGTGCGAGAATGGCATGGACTTATATATACTACCAAATTTAAAAGAGATAGCTAGTGGGAAGCAGCTGCAAGCACAGGGAGATCAGCTTGGTGCTTTGTGACCACCTAGAGTGGTGGGATAGGGATGGTGGGAGGGAGACACAAGAGGGAGGAGATATGGGGTTATATGTATATGTATAGCTGATTCACTTTGTTATAAAGCAGAAACTAACACAGCAATGTAAAGCAATTATACTCCAATAAAGATGTTAATTTTTTTAAAAAAAAATTTATACTATTATGTAAAATAAATAAATAAAATAAGCTACAAGAATGTACTGTATAACCCAGGGAATATAACCAATATTTTATTATAATTATAAATGGAATATCACCTTTAGAAATTGTGGATCACTATTTTATACACCTGTAACTTACATAATAGTGTGTATCAAATATATCTCAACAAAATAAATGTGTGTTTATATTTGTGTGACTATATATTGCATTCTTAAATTAATATGAATATATAATATAAAAAATATTATCCTTCAGTAGTGAGGGAAAAATGAAAGCCCCTTTAGTGTCTCAAATTCACAGCCAAGTTTGAGAACAAGTGGTTTAGGTAAAGTTTGCTTAGATGACAAGAATATATGGAAGGATTCTTATAAAAAGCTTTAGTCAACAATGTTTAACTTAAATTTGTCCACAGTCCTCTCTACTGCTGACAACTAAAGAAGATTCTGGCCTTGTGAACTGAGTTTTTTCCCTTCCCCTCCCTTTTAGGAGCTACCTACATAGCAGAAAGAGAAAGAGAAGGTAGAAAAGAAGGCTGATCAAGACTTAGAGAATTTCTCTTTATTTTTTTCTTTCTCTCACATTTCCTTCCTTCCTTCCTTCCTTCCTTCCTTCCTTCCTTCCTTCCTTCCTTCCTTCCTTCCTTCCTCTTTCCCCCTCCCTCCCTCCTTCCCTCTCCCTCCTTCTTTCATTCTTTCTTTCTTTGTTTCCTTCCTTCCTTCCTTCCTTCTTTCTTTCCCCCTCCCTCCCTCCCTTCCTCCATTCCTTCCTTCCTTCCTTCCTTTCTCCCTCCCTCCCTCCTTTTCTTCATTCCTTCCTTCCTTTCTTCGAAACTAGCGTGAAAGTAGTAGCTGTATATGAGGAAAACTTATGGGCAAGAAAAGGAGTTTTCAAATAAGTGTTGCTGTGAAGTACAGTAAGTCCCCTACATACGAACCTTCAAGTTGCAAACTTTCAAAGGTGCTAACATGTGTTCACGTTTCCAATTACATAAGTTAGTTCTGTTTTAGGAGGCGCTGTTAGTTTTTGAGGCACAAGACCCGAATATAGAATAGTACACGAAGATTGGAGCAGCACGTGTTCAGAATGCAATCCAGTGCTACCATGTCATCTATGATGAGAAAAAAAGAGCTACTACCCAGACATCACTGGGTCATTTTTTCAAGAGGGTAGATAGAATTGAATACAATAAGGAACCAGAACCTGTGCCATCAACGTCAGGAAGGAGTGAAATTGCAGCTTGCCCTCTGTCTCCTATTGCTGACGATCCTTCAGCTCTACCATCTCCCACCTCCTCTCCCTCCTCCAGTCAGTAACTCTTCTTGCCTGTTCACTCGATGCCACCCCCTGTATGCCAGCTGTTGTACTGTACTACTGTACTTTTCATAGTAGTGTACTGTAAGATTAAAAACGTTTTCTTTATTTTTTATGTATCATTTGTGTGAAAAGTTTATAAACCTATTACAGTACAGTACTATATAGGTGATTGTGTTAGTTGGGTACCTAGGCTAACTTAGTTGGGCTTACGAACAAATTGGACTTATGAACATGCTCTTGGAATGGAACTCACTTGTATGAAGGGGACTTACTGTATATCCACTTAATGGTGTTCAAATGATTTAAGACATAAGTTGAGTTACCTTTTACTTATTGCTCTGTGTTCTATCTCTGCTGTAACACTGGACCAGTGGGTTATGGCTCAGTAATTTTATAGTAAAGATATATCTCACAGTAATTCTCACAAGATTTTTTCCTAGTTTGTTGAAACCACCACATGCTCATGAAGATTGCCATAATCATGCAGTTGATATGGATGAAAGTTTTGAGTGTGAATTGTGATAGGTTCAGGGCTGCCTCTCTTTGGTTTGGCAAGGCCATGGCAAAAACATCTCTTGGAAGGGGCTGCTTCACACCACTTAACATATCATCTGCATCATATTTATTGCCATAATAATTTGACCACAGGAATGTCAATAGATTGCTCAAAGTATTTCTAAAAAATTGAACAGTTTTGAAAAAATATTTATCTCATAAGATGGATTATATTGTCATTTTATCTGCATCCAGTTGTTGTATAAGTTTATCTAAAAGCTAAAAATGTGCCTTGAACTTCAAAGGGTCAAAAATAGAATAATTTCAGCAACTAGTCAAGCATTGTCTCTTTTCTTTCCCTCATCTGTTTGTTTTGATTTTACTTATTTAATGGATGGCTTGTAGGATTATGGGATGCATTGGCCTTGTTTGCCTTCAGAGTTTTAAACTTATGTGATCTATTTACTTCTCTTTTGTGGGAGGGGTTGGAGAGACAAAAAGACTGAGCTCATTCCTGGTGATAAAGCTTCTTTTTTGACATTTTCGTTGCTTTAACCATAGAAACAGTAGCCCTAAACAGGAAGCCGAAGCTCTAAGCTAGAGCAGGCTGAGGAGTTGGGTCTCTTAGCAGGAGTTGTACAGTGCTGGAGTGAATCATATTGTCGTCACTGAGCCCTTAATCCAGATGGAAATTCTTTTTCTCATCACTTATTGTAAGGGGTTGGAGGAATCTGGGAAATTTGGTCATTTACTCATTTCCTCTGCGTAGGATTAAATCATGTTATTGAGATAACAAGTAAACCTTCTAAAAGTGCATAGACACACATACACACATAACCTTATTTAATCTTTAAAAACTGTTAAATTATATAATTGATATAAACCAAAGAATATATATGTAAAGTAGGTTAATTATGTAGCATAATAAAAAGTACTCAGGTATGAAATCAAAATCAATGAAGGCTCATGTATTCCTCTCCTATCACAATCCGTTACTCCTCCTACAACCACTATCCTGAATATTATCACTACCTTGCTATAAAAAGTAGTTTTTCTACCATGTATGAATCCCTAAGCCAGTTGAGCTTTATAAAAAACAGTGTTATCATATATTGTCTTCTAAGGCTTGTTTATTCTATCAATATTGTATTTCTACAATTTATTTGTGGCTTTGTGTATAGCTATAAATTCATTCTATATTGTTCTACCGAGTGAGTATAGCATAATTTATTCATTTACCTGTGGATGCTGAAGCGCATTTCAGTTTCTGTTGTTTTGCAATTATAAATAATACTGCTTCCCTGAAGATTCCTGTACATCTTTTCTGGAATATATATATGCATTCTGGTGCTCATGTGCAAACATTTCTCTGGAAGTGAAATCACTGTTTTAAGACATAAAAAGTTCCACTTTACAAGGTAGTGCCTAATTATTTTCCCAAAATGCCATAACGAATTTGCTTTCCCATGGATAGTATGTATGAGTTCCTATTGATCCGTCCTCATTGCACTCTAGTACTGGATAATATTCGACTTCTTAGTTCTTGCCAATGTAGTGAATATAAAATGGTGTCTCGTAGTCTTATTTTAAATTTATGTGATTATTACTGAGAATGTACATTTTCTTTTTTTGTATATTTACATTTATATTCACTATTGTGGGGAAGGTCTGTTTCATTTTTGATGATTTTCTTATTGGCCATTTTATCTTATCATTTTATAGTCTTTTATATATTATGGCTGTACTGTTTCTTTGTTAGTTTTTGCTGCAAGTAACATGTCTCAATTTTACCTGTATCTTTTTTTTTTTTACTTTATGTCTTTTGACTAACAGAAATTCTTAATTTTAAAGTAATCTTATTAATCGACCTACTTTCTTTTTTTTTTTTCTTTTTTTATTTCCAGGAGGAACATTTTCTGTGACCTAATGCTTCAGTTTTTTTTTCTTTTTATTAGTTTCTGCTTTATAACAAAGTGAATCAGTCATACATATACATCTGTTCCCACATCCCTTCCCTCATGCATCTCCCTCCCTCCCACCCTCCCCATCCCACCCCTCCAGGCGGTCACAAAGCACCGAGCTGATCTCCCTTTGCTCTGCGGCTGCTTCCCACTATCTATCTACCTTACGTTTGGTAGTGTATATATGTCCATGCCTCTCTTTCGCTTTGTCACAGCTTACCCTTCCCCCTCCCCATATCCACAAGTCCATTCTCAAGTAGGTCTGTGTCTTTATTCCCGTTTTACCCCTAGGTCCTTCATGACATTTTTTTTTTTTTAAATTCCGTATATATGTGTTAGCATACGGTATTTGTCTTTCTCTTTCTGACTTACTTCACTCTGTATGACAGACTCTAGGTCTATCCACCTCATTACAAATAGCTCAGTTTCCTTTCTTTTTATGGCTGAGTAATATTCCATTGTATATATGTGCCACATCTTCTTTATCCATTCATCCGATGATGGACACTTAGGTTGTTTCCAGCTCCGGGCTATTGTGAATAGAGCTGCAATGAACACTTTGGTACATGTCTCTTTTGGAATTATGGTTTTCTCAGGGTATATGCCTAGTAGTGGTATTGCTGGGTCATATGGTAGTTCTATTTGTAGTTTTTTAAGGAACCTCCATACCGTTCTCCACAGTGGCTGTACCAATTCACATTCCCACCAGCAGTGCAACAGTGTTCCCTTTTCTCCACACCCTCTCCAGCATTTATTGTTGCTAGATTTCTTGATGATGGCCATTCTGACTGGTGTGAGATGATATCTCATTGTAGTTTTGATTTGCATTTCTCTAATGATTAATGATGTTGAGCATTCTTTCATGTGTTTGTTGGCAGTCTGTATATCTTCTTTGGAGAAATGCCTATTTAAGTCTTCTGCCCATTTTTGGATTGGGTTGTTTGTTTTTTTGTTATTGAGCTGCATGAGCTGCTTATATATTTTGGAGATTAATCCTTTGTCAGTTGCTTCATTTGCCAATATTTTCTCCCATTCTGAGGGTTGTCTTTTGGTCTTGTTTATGGTTTCCTTTGCTGTGCAAAAGCTTTGAAGTTTCATTAGGTCCCATGTGTTTATCTTTGTTTTTATTTCCATTTCTCTAGGAGGTGGGTCCAAAAGGATCTTGCTGTGATTTATGTCATGGAGTGTTCTACCTATGTTTTCCTCTAAGAGTTTGATAGTTTCTGGCCTTACATTTAGGTCTTTAATCCATTTTGAGCTTATTTTTGTGTATGGTGTTAGGGAATGATCTAATCTCAAACTTTTACATGTCCCTGTCCAGTTTTCCCAGCACCACTTATTGAAGAGGCTGTCCTTTCTCCACTGTACATTCCTGCCTCCTTTATCAAAGATAAGTTGGCCATATGTGCGTGGGTTTATCTCTGGGCTTTCTATCCTGATCCACTGATCTGTCTTTCTGTTTTTATGCCAGTACCACGCTGTCTTGATTACTGTAGCTTTGTAGTATAGTCTGAAGTCAGGGAGCCTGATTCCTCCAGCTCGTTTTTCGTTCTCAAGATTGCTTTGGCTATTCGGGGTCTTTTGTTTTTCCAAACAAATTTTGAAATTTTTGTTCTAGTTCTGTGAAAAATGCCAGTGGTAGTTTGATAGGGATTGCATTGAATCTGTAGATTGCTTTGGGTAGTAGAGTCATTTTCACAATATTGATTCTTCCAATCCAGGAGCATGGTATATCTCTCCATCTATTTGTATCATCTTTAATTTCTTTCATCAGTGTCTTATAATTTTCTGCAAACAGGTCTTTTGTCTCCTTAGGTAGGTTTATTCCTAGATATTTTATTCTTTTTGTTGCAATGGTAAATGGGAGTGTTTTCTTGATTTCATTTTCAGATTTTTCATCATTAGTGTACAGGAATGCCAGAGATTTCTGTACATTAATTTTGTATCCTGCTACTTTACCAAATTCATTGATTAGCTCTAGTAGTTTTCTGGTAGCATCTTTAGGATTCTCTATGTATAGTATCATGTCATCTGCAAACAGTGACAGCTTTACTTCTTCTTTTCCAATTTGGATTCCTTTTATTTCCTTTTCTTCTCTGATTGCTGTGGCTAAAACTTCCAAAACTATGTTGAATAAGAGTGGTGAGAGTGGGCAGCCTTGTCTTGTTCCTGATCTTAGTGGAAATGGTTTCAGTTTTTCACCATTGAGGACAATGTTGGCTGTGGGTTTGTCATATATGGCCTTTATTATGTTGAGGAAAGTTCCCTCTATGCCTACTTTCTGCAGGGTTTTTATCATAAATGGGTGTTGAATTTTGTCGAAAGCTTTCTCTGCATCTATTGAGATGATCATATGGTTTTTCTCCTTCAACTTGTTAATATGGTGTATCACATTGATTGATTTGCGTATATTGAAGAATCCTTGCATTCCTGGAATAAACCCCACTTGATCATGGTGTATGATCCTTTTAATGTGCTGTTGGATTCTGTTTGCTAGTATTTTGTTGAGGATTTTTGCATCTATGTTCATCAGTGATATTGGTCTGTAGTCTTCTTTCTTTGTGACATCCTTGCCTGGTTTTGGTATCAAGGTGATGGTGGCCTCGTAGAATGAGTTTGGGAGTGTTCCTTCCTCTGATATTGTTTGGAAGAGTTTGAGAAGGATGGGTGTTAGCTCTTCTCTAAATGTTTGATAGAATTCGCCTGTGAAGCCATCTGGTCCTGGGCTTTTGTTTGATGGAAGATTTTTAATCACAGTTTCAATTTCAGTGCTTGTGATTGGTCTATTCATATTTTCTATTTCTTCCTGAGTCAGTCTTGGCAGGTTGTGCATTTCTAAGAATTTGTCCATCTCTTCCACGTTGTCCATTTTATTGGCATAGAGTTGCTTATAGTAATCTCTCATGATCTTTTGTATTTCTGCAGTGTCAGTTGTTACTTCTCCTTTTTCATTTCTAATTCTATTTATTTGAGTCTTCTCCCTTCTTTTCTTGATGAGTCTGGCTAATGGTTTATCAATTTTGTTTATCTTCTCAAAGAACCAGCTTTTAGTTTTATTGATCTTTGCTATCGTTTCCTTCATTTCTTTTTCATTTATTTCTGATCTGATTTTTATGATTTCTTTCCTTCGGCTAACTTTGGGATGTTTTTGTTCTTCTTTCTCTAATTGCTTTAGGTGCAAGGTTAGGTTGTTTATTCGAGATGTTTCCTGTTTCTTAAGGTGGGATTGTATTGCTATAAACTTCCCTCTTAGAACTGCTTTTGCTGCATCCCATAGGTTTTGGGTCGTCGTGTCTCCATTGTCATTTGTTTCTAGGTATTTTTTAATTTCCTCTTTGATTTCTTCAGTTATCACTTCGTTATTAAGTAGTGTATTGTTTAGCCTCCATGTGTTTGTATTTTTTACAGATCTTTTCCTGTAATTGATATCTAGTCTCATAGCATTGTGGTCAGAAAAGATACTTGATACAATTTCAATTTTCTTAAATTTACCAAGGCTTGAATTGTGACCCAAGATGTGATCTATCCTGGAGAATGTTCCATGAGCACTTGAGAAAAATGTGTATTCTGTTGTTTTTGGATGGAATGTCCTATAAATATCAATTAAGTCCATCTTGTTTAATGTATCATTTAAAGCTTGTGTTTCCTTATTTATTTTCATTTTGGAAGATCTGTCCATTGGTGAAAGTGGGGTGTTAAAGTCCCCTACTATGATTGTGTTACTGTCAATTTCTCCTTTTATGGCTGTTAGTATTTGCCTTATGTATTGAGGTGCTCCTATGTTGGGTGCATAAATATTTACAATTGTTATATCTTCTTCTTGGATCGATCCCTTGATCATTATGTAGTGTCCTTCTTTGTCTCTTCTAGTAGTCTTTATTTTAAAGTCTATTTTGTCTGATATGAGAATTGCTACTGCAGCTTTCTTTTGGTTTCTATTTGCATGGAATATCTTTTTCCATCCCCTTACTTTCAGTCTGTATGTGTCTCTAGCTCTGAAGTGGGTCTCTTGTAGACAGCATATATCTGGGTCTTGTTTTTGTATCCATTCAGCCAATCTGTGTCTTTTGGTGGGAGCATTTAGTCCATTTACATTTAAGGTAATTATCGATATGTATGTTCCTATTCCCATTTTCTTAATTGCTTTGGGTTCGTTATTGTAGGTCTTTTCCTTCTGTTGTGTTTCTTGCCTAGAGAAGTTCCTTTAGCATTTGTTGTAAAGCTGGTTTGGTGGTGCTGAACTCTCTCAGCTTTTGCTTGTCTGTAAACGTTTTAATTTCTCCATCAAATCTGAATGAGATCCTTGCTGGGTAGAGTAATCTTGGTTGCAGGTTTTTCTCCTTCATCACTTTAAGTATGTCCTGCCACTCCCTTCTGGCTTGTAGAGTTTCTGCTGAGAGATCAGCTGTTATCCTGATGGGGATTCCCTTGTGTGTTATTTGTTGTTTTTGCCTTGCTGCTTTTAATATGATTTCTTTGTGTTTAATTTTTGACAGTTTGATTAATATGTGTCTTGGCGTATTTCTCCTTGGATTTATTCTGTATGGGACTCTCTGTGCCTCCTGGACTTGATTAACTATTTCCTTTCCCATATTAGGGAAGTTTTCAACTATAATCTCTTCAAATATTTTCTCAGTCCCTTTCTTTTTCTCTTCTTCTTCTGGAACCCCTATAATTCGAATGTTGGTGCGTTTAATGTTGTCCCAGAGGTCTCTGAGACTGTCCTCTGTTCTTTTCATTCTTTTTTCTTTATTTTGCTCTGCAGCAGTTATTTCCACTATTTTATCTTCCACCTCACTTATCCGTTCTTCTGCCTCAGTTATTCTGCTATTGATCCCGTCTAGAGTATTTTTCATTTCATTTATTGTGTTTTTAATCGATGCTTGATTCATCTTTAGTTCTTCTAGGTCCTTGTTAACTGTTTCTTGCATTTTGTCTATTCTATTTCCAAGATTTTGGATCTGGGAAATAGAATCTTGGATCATCTTTACCATCATTATTCTGAATTCTTTTTCAGGTAGACTGCCTATTATCTCTTCATTTGTTAGGTCTGGTGGGTTTTTATCTTGCTCCTTCTCCTGCTGTGTGTTTTTCTGTCTTCTCATTTTGCTTATGTTACTGTGTTTGGGGTCTCCTTTTTGCAGGCTGCAGGTTCGTAGTTCCCGTTGTTTTTGGTGTCTGTCCCCAGTGGCTAAGGTTGGTTTAGTGGGTTGTGTAGGCTTCCTGGTGGAGGGTACTAGTGCCTGTGCTCTGGTGGATGAGGCTGGATCTTGTCTTTCTGGTGGGCAGGTCCACGTCTGGTGGTGTGTTTTGGGGTGTCTGCGGCCTTTTTATGATTTTAGGCCACCTCTCTGCTAATGGGTGGCGTTGTGTTCCTGTCTTGCTAGTTGTTTGGCATAGGGTGTCCAGCACTGTAGCTTGCTGGTCGTTGAGTGAAGCTGGGTGCTGGTGTTGAGATGGAGATCTCTGGAAGATTTTTGCCGTTTGATATTATGTGGAGCTGGGAGGTCTCTTGTGGACCAGTGTCCTGAAGTTGGCTCTCCCACCTCAGAGGCACAGCACTGACTCCTGGCTCCTCAATTTGGGATGATGTGTTGTCTATTCATGTATTCCGCAGATGCAGGGTACATCAAGTTGATTGTGGAGCTTTAATCCGCTGCTTCTGAGGCTGCTGGGAGAGGTTTCCCTTTCTCTTCTTTGTTCTCACAGCTCCTGGGTCTCAGCTTTGGATTTGGCCCCGCCTCTGCGTGTAGGTCGCCGGAGGGCGTCTGTTCTTCGCTCAGACAGGACAGGGTTAAAGGAGCAGCCTCTTCGGGGACTCTGGCTCACTCAGGCCGGGCGGGAGGGAGGGGCACGGAGTGCGGGGCGAGCCTGCAGTGGCAGAGGTCGGCGTGACGTTGCACCAGCCCGAGGCGCGCCGTGCGTTCTCCCAGGGAAGCCGCCCCTGGATCCCGGGACCCCGGCAGTGGCGGGCTGCACAGGCTCCCGGAAGGGCGGTGTGGACAGTGAACTGCGCTCGCACACAGGCTTCTTGGCGGCGGCAGCAGCAGCCCCAGCGTCCCGCGCCCGTCACTGGGCTCCGCGCTTTCAGTCGTGACTCGCGCCCGTCTGTGGAGCCCCTTTAAGCAGCGCTCTTAATCCCCTCTCCTCGCGCACCAGGAAACCAAGAGGGAAGAAAAAGTCTCTTGCCTCTTCGGCAGCTCCAGAGTTTTCCCGGACTCCCTGCCGGCTAGCTGTGGCTCATTAGCCCCCTTCAGGCTGAGTTCTCGCCGCCAGCCCCAGTCCTCTCCCTGCTCTGTGACCGAAGCCCGAGCCTCAGCTTCCAGCGCCACCCACCCTGGCGGGCGAGCAGACAAAGCCTCTCGGGCTGGTGAGTGCCGCTCGGCACCGATCCTCTGTGCGGGAATCTCTCCGCTTTGCCCTACCCAGGTATGTGGGGAGTTTCTTGCCTTTTGGGAGGTCTGGGGTCTTCTGCCAGCGTTCAGTAGGTGTTCTGTAGGAGTTGTTCCACGTGTAGCTGTATTTCTGGTGTATCCGTGGGGAGGAAGGTGATCTCCACGTCTTACTCTTCCGCCATCTTACCCGCTCGACCTACTTTCTTTGTTAGAATTTTTTTCCTTGTATCTAATTTAATGCATTCTTTCCTACTCAAGGTCATGGGTATTCTACTATGGTTTCTTTAAATTTAAAAGTTTTCTTTTCATATTAATTTTTAACCCATTAGAAATTAATTTTTATAAATAGCACAAGTAAGAAATAAATTTTGGTTTTCCCATATAGTCTTATCATCAGTGGTCCTAGAACTTATTTTTTTAAGGGCTCAACATTTCCTCAGGGGAGTTATAATCCATTTCTGTCATTTGTTACATATTCCTGTATCCTTATATGTAGGAGTTTGTTTCTCTCCTCTCTATTTATGCTAGTCAATTTGTCTATCCTATGCAAATACCACACTGACTTAATTATTACAGTTTTGCAATAAACATTGATATTTCATGGGGCACAACATATCATATTTTTATCCTTCTTTAGCAATGCTTTGATTATTCTTTTTTTGTGCACATAAACTTAGAATCAACTTGTCACATTCCTTGTAAAGTCCAATACAATTTAGACAAATAACTCCAAAAGTCAGTTTAAGAAGTGACATCTTTAAAACATTGAGGATTCTTCCCAAAAGCTGTTTGTCACATAGCATTTCTGATACAGGTGGTGTTGGTTTACATGAAATTGTTGACTTCAAATTATGTTTAGTGGAGTGGGATCGATTTAGATATTAAAAACCTATACCAAACATTCAAGGAAGAAATAATGTCATTTCTACACAAGCTCTTCCAGAACACAGAAGAAGAGTGTGAACACTTCTTGATTCATTTTATGTAGTCGGAATTACCTTTTTAACAAAACCAAAGACCCTATAAGAAAAGAAAACCATAGACTGATATTTCTCATGAACATAGATGCAAAAATCCTCAACAGCATATCAAATTAAATTCAACAACTTAAAAAAATATTATGACACCAAGATTGAGTGGGATTTATCCTGGGAATGCAAGGTTAGTTCAACATTCAAAATCATTGTTATCAATATATCAGTATACTAAAGAAGAAAATCCATATAATTGTGTTTATACAGAAGAAGTATTTAACAAAATTTAACATCCATTTGTGTTAAAAACCTTGATAAAATAAGAATAATTTATTGTTTTCAACCCAGTATAGAATCAACCAAGAAAGTAGGGCTAACATAATACTAATTGTGAAAGACTGAATTCTTTCCCTCTAAGATTGGGAAAGAGGAAAGTATGCTTACTCTCACCATCACTCTTATTTAACATCATACTGGCGGTCCTAATTGTTCAATGAGGAAAATCAAGAAGGAAGTAAAGTAAATAACAAATAAATATTGTACAGAATGGAGAGAAAGGAATAAATATCTATTCAGAAATAACATTATTGTCTATGAGGAATCTACAAAGAATCAACAATAAGGTGTTAGAACTAAAATGTGAGTTTAACAAGGCACCAGATACAAAAATCAATTGTATTTGTACATACTAATAATGAACAATTTGAAATTGAACTGGAAACCTAGAAGAGTTTACGTAATGACAGGCCATTCATTAATTTAGTAAAGTTAACTTGTTTTTCCTTGTACATGATGTCATTAAGAAGCTTGGTTAGGATTTGGCATGAATTTTCATAGCCCCTCAAAGAAAATCACTTATTCACTGGGTTGGACTTCTCATGTTTCAACATACCCTTAGTCTTATTTCAAATCTCTGATGACACAGTGACAACTCAACAGTTGTTATATGTAACACAGATTGACAAGAACTGTTATTTTCAACAATAGAAGGCATTTGTCACATGGTCTAAGACCATCACTATTCAATGACTTTGAATTTCATGGCCAGTTTTACTCCCCAATTCTTTGTTTCAGAGAAGAATGACAAGTTAAATATATAAACCACTTAAAATATAAAATCTTGCCAGAAAGATAAAAGAATATGTAGCCTCCTGATGCTCTGGCAAAATAATTTAAAAACGTACTTGAGCTGGAAGGAGGTGAGACTGACCTTGAAGGTTTGTATCAGATTGTTGTTACCCTCTGGAGTGGTAACATCAGCTCAGAAACAGAAAGAAAGGATCCATAAAGTAAAGTCTAAGAACTTTATATCAGCAATTGTTGGTATTCATGTCCTTGAATTCTGTTTACCCAAAGGAAAAACAAGGTAAAAAAGCCTAGAAACAATTTTGGGGCAGCTTTTATAGTTCAAAACCAGTTTATTTGCTTTGGTGGCTAATTCTTTGTAAGCAAATTCTCATGTTTTTCCACCACAGTAGCCACACCATTGTTCAGAGAAGTACACTCTCTGTATTATTAAAAGTGAACAGTTACCACAAATGTGGAAAGGAGAAGAAGAAAAAAGTTAAAAAACGTTATTTCTTTTATATGAATGATGCCACTGCAAAAAGAATTTTATAAAATCAGAGGCAAGACTTAGTGCACATAAATAGCATCTATTAGTTTTTACAAGGTTATTTTGAACTGACGATTTAAGTTTGGGGGTCTAATTAGCAGACTGCATTATTAATAAGTTACAATCTGGTGATCTTGATTCAGATAAAACCAATAAAAATATATGTAAATTCTAACAGGATTTTACTGTTGAATTTAAGGATTTGAACCATATTAGCAGATTTGAAGGAAAAAAACATCACTTTGATAATATTTCTTCAGACTGAAGGCTCTTGTGTGGCCAAAGGGGATGTATTTAAATTTCCTGAAGTCTTGTAATAGCTATGGGAACATATCCTATTGTTAATTTCACCTTCAGTAAAACACAATTTGAATCAGCTTGAGTTGTGCCTTAGATCTCCCATAACACGATAATAATTCTTCATTCCTTAAAACACAGAATATGAGGTTACTATATAAAATTATAAGGATTCATTGATCATGAGAAGAAATTTTAGGAAGTTAAGAACATCAAAGAGTATCTAAGCTTAGGTAATTATTCCTCATGCCAGAGGATATGCCAGGGGATAAGAGGAGGAGGGATAGGAAAGAGACTGATGGAAGAGGCAGAACAATATGGAGTAATCAGAATGATGGTATTTGGGTTCTGGAAATGCAAGTTGTAGAATAATGTAGTCAGCACCATGACGTGTGGATCCCAGGAATACAAGTTCTTGCTTCGGGAAGATATTCTGCCTCTGTGAATACAGAATCCTCAGATGTAAAATTAAATATTGTAGAACCTAGCTTGCAAGATCATGGAAAGCAGTAGCATATTGCTTGATTCTAAGCTTGGAACACAGTAGGTCCCATGTAATATCTGGCTTTTCCTCTTCCTGTAATAGCATTTATTATTCAGTGTGGCAATTATGTTTTAAGCATACTGAGGTCACTGAGGAATGAAGAGTGTCTCCTTCATATATATACTCTCAGTACCTTATCATACCCCTGCCAATAATGAAGTTCAAAAATATTAACTGAAAAAATTACAGAATTGTGTACAGGAAGATCATGAAGGGAAATATTTCAACCATAAGCATTAAAGGTTATCTAAACATTATTGGTGGGATGACAGTAGTAGTAGTGTTGGTAGGAAAAGAATCAGAAATGGTTTTCAAATGTGGTTAAGGATTTGCAAGCCAGTGGAGTATGGTTGAGGAGAGTTGTTTATTAATCACTAAAAATGTTTATTAGTTCTCAGTTAACAGCTTGGTAAGGATCAAAGATGTGCTTGACTGCTTGGACCCTTGCTCCAAAAGCCTTTCTAAGCACTCTGTGTCAAACTAACTTTCCCTCTTTCACATGCTGCCACATTCACAAGCAAGGTCATGATCAATGACTGTCCAGAACACAGAGTTTGTATTGTACCAGGCACAGTCCTAGGCCCTAAGCAGAGAGCTGAATAAGACAGCCAAGGTCCCTGTTGCCTTGTCACTTACATTCTAGCTGGGGTCCTAACGTTAGGCTGAGACCTGATTCACATTTTGTTCTCTGTTTCACATGTATAAATCTTGTTTCCATCCTTTCTCTTCCCAACAAGACTAATAGTTCCATGAAAATAGAAAATTGTCATATACTTCTTCCATAGCATTAATACTTGCTAGGAACATGTGTAAAAGCAGAACAAAAACAAAAACTAGTAGCTGGGATAACACAGGAGGTTCTAAATTTGCTGTTCTCAGTCCCATCACTCTATCTTTGTGTCACCTGGATAGATCAAGTTCAGGAAATAGAAATGGGTTATTTAGGCATATTCTTAAATAGGAGTGGTTGGAGAAACTCTTAAGAGAGAAATGGTTAAAAATCAGACAAAATTAATTAGTGTCAAGTCCACAGTAGGTGTTCAATTGATAGTTCTCCCACAATAGTGGATTGTCTTAATTATTGGTCATAGGTGGACTGTATTCACCTCATATCACAATGTGAGAGAGGTTACAAGAAAGATGGTGTTTTAAAATTCTAACTAGTGAATGGAATTGATCCAGTGAAATTCCAAAACCTAAAGTGTCCTAATTATTCTACAAGTTACAAGCTATTGAATTTAGCTATATAGCTAAATTCTTTTTTCCCTGTGATCCATAGGTCCAAGTTATGATGGAATGACTCACAGCTGAGAGATTTTCGAATTCATTTTACAGGCTACTCATCTATGGTAAAAATGTTATCCAATACAAAAACAAAACCAAAAACACAAAATTATTTGCTAATCACCAAAGTTACTTGGTAACTTGAAATAATAAAATTCATGGAATTCTTGACAGAATTAAAACACGGAAGCATAATTTAAAAAATCTTAAAAATCCAAGAAATATTTTAAAGTAGTTAAGTTACTTCAATGGAAATTATAATATTATATAACACAGAGAAGATTAGGTTTTGTTCAACCAATAAGATTTGCTTCCTTATGTGTGTATGTGTGTGTAAATTGTGTGTAAATTGCTATAATTTACACATACAAGGAATATCAAATGAAGTAATGAAACACTTTCTATAGCAAGATGTATTGACATAATATGTAAAAGTACAAGGAATATTGTTCCTTCTTCAATATCTGTATCCCTATTTTCAGATATGAAATAAAATCAATAACTAATTCCATATCTAGCTTTAACTGGTAATTTTCAATAATTTTTGTTGAAATACAAAATATTCAAAATTTTGAAAAAAAGGCATTTCTTATAGGATGCTAGAATCAGACTAAAAAGATTGCTTCGCTAGATTAAATATAATGAAGATATTAAATGGGTTAGTATTTTGTAAAGAATATATAAGGATGGTCAGTTTGAAGAAACACATCAGCACCTCACATTAAGTACTCAGGGCAAGAGAGAGCTGTATCTTTTGTCTCTGTTTCCTTTCAATGCCCCTTTACTCATGGGATAATACACTGTTTCCAAAATAAGTTATTCATCATGGAAGAAACTCTAGAGGTTAAGGGTGAACCTTGGTGTTCCTGGAACAGGATTGAAACCCTAGTTTTGACCCTTTGCATAGAATGGCTAGTGTCTGCAAGGCAACCCCGATAATTACTTGAAGTTATAGGAAACGTCCTCTCCAAGAGTAGGCAGGTGATGAAGTACCAAGAGGTTTCCCAGCCCACCTCATGGTCTAGGGGCCTAGGGGAATAATTTGAATTTGGAAGGATGGAAGTGAAACACATTTCTGCCTTCAGTGTACAGAAATGATGCTTCCTTTACGTCTAGAAAGATGTTTAGAGAATAAGGCTGAAATGGTATATACAAACAACACTTTCAAACTGCATATTTCTAACATTAAATTCTATAGATGCAGATGTGTAATAATGCCTAACTGTATTTTGAGGGGGAAACAAATGAAAACCAAAACAAATGGCTCACCAAGTAAATTGCTTTGGTTTCATAAGGGCAGCCTTATTTGTATGTAAGGAATGATATGGTCATATCTGGATAAGTAAAAATATTTAAACTGGTGTTAGATTTCTACTGACTCAATTCTTTTATTTTTTTTTTTCTGGAAATTACTATTTATTTTCACTACTTTCATTGAAATGGTGAACTAAACACATTTTCTTCTTTATTTAAACCATGTATATTAAATATGATGAAAAACACAAATGGGATTTATTCAAATACTGAATATATATTTATGAAAACAGTCTTCTAGACTATATATATAAAATTTGTAGTGGTAAGAATATAACTGTTCCCAAATGTTAAAGTTATAAAGAACAAACAAAAGATTCTGATGACTACACCATTAATTTTATTTTAAAATATGTCTTTAATAATAAAAATGTCTATTGGCTTCTTGGACTCTGTGGATGTTAAAACATCTGAAGATTATTTTTAAAATATAAATTCAAAATAACAGCATCCTACATAATTTTTATGTGATCGAAGAGTAGTGGGGAAAGGTGATATACTAGAATATGATTGCATGAAAAAGGAAAGGAGGAAGTGATTGCAAGGATCTACCACAGTGGTTTAATGTCAATATTTTAAAAATATTTTTTTGTTATGTAGAGTCTAAATGGACCCAGAACCTGAAAGATGGGTTGGGGTGGAGGAATTAATAACAGAAACTACTGCATATTTAAAGACCTGGAGGTGACAAAGTTCATGGCACCTTCAGAAACCTGAAATAAGTTCACTATGGCTAGAACCTATGTTGGATTTAACAGAACATCGGGGCGATTCCATGTGGATACAGAGCAGGATATTATGACTGATCTATATTCATGATTTATAAACATGTGATCTGTAACTACATATTTCTTAAATAATTAGTAAGTCTAATCTTACAATGCCTATCAAAGTTTAAGAAATTTAAGGGCAAGGTAATGTTATCTGGGCATTTCTATAGTTAGAAGCAAATATTCTTATAGAGCCAGTATAAATGATAAGGAAAAATCAGAGTTAAATAAGAAACATACCGTTCTACTTTGTTTCTACTGAATCAGCTACAACCTTAAAAGATACATAGCAACATTTTCCAAACATTAGTTTGGTTTTCAAAATTCTTGGCTCCCTAGGAAAAATAGATCTTGCTATAACACTATTCACGATTTGATAGAATTCACATAATGCTGTTTGATTCTTCATTTATTCACTAATTTAAGAAATAGTTGTTGAGGACAGACCTTATGCCAAGTATGACCTATAGACATATAAAGTGCTCATCTTTATTAATAATCATGGAAATTATTTTCCATGATTATTAATAAATGGTAACAATGAGATACCATGTCACAGGACCAGGTTACTAAAAATATTTTTTAAAGTTCTCAAAGTTCAAAGTGTTGGTGAGGACATGTTGTGATGGGAACACTGTGGGAGTATAATTATTACCATAGTGTGAAAAACCATGTAAATAGTAAATGTTCATACCCCAGCAATTCTGCTCTTAGGTGTGTGTATACTAGAAGATGTGTTTACAGGAGCAAAAGACAGAAACAAGCAAACAAACAAAACCAAATCCTTTAGTACTGGAATAAATAAATAGTGATACCTTCATAAAACTGTGCAACAATGGATATGAATTAACTGCAGCCAATTTATCAACATGGATGAGTTTCAAACCCCAATTTGGGAAAAAAAGTAACAAAGTACATACAGTTTCGTTCCTTTCATAGAGAGTTCAAAAGTAAGCTTAACTAAACAATAAGTTGCTTGGGCATACATCCATATGTGGTAAAACTATTGTGAAAAATGAGACCTTGATTATCCCAACATTCCCTTCCCTTAGTATCTTGCTCCTCCTTCCTTTGATGGCACTATTTATTCTTTTTGCCTCTCCTCTTTCTTCTCCTCTAATATTCACCTGTTCAGATCTTACCTGTTTGTAATATTCTTTAACCATGATCCTCTTCCAGAATTTACCCAGTCTTTTCTGTAATATGTCTTTATTAAATTATTTGTCACATGATACCTTTTATAAGTTTATTTTCTTGTCTATGAGTTCTTTTTTATATTGTTACCATCTCAAAGACAAAGGTCATAAGGCCTTAATTTTTACAGCCTCACAGCCTTTAGCAAAGAATTGAGAATAAATACAAATTCTCACACATTTTTTATTGAATTATATTTTGACTAAAAGTCAAACCCTTAAAGAAAGCCTCATAGTGAAGTTATAGGAAGAAAGAACTCTTTGATGTGTATCTTCAAATTTTAAAATACAAAGAGGAGGATTGTTTTAGAGGCAAATGTATGAAAATTAAAGTAGTGAAAATGGAATTTAGTAAAACGATTCACAGTGTGTGTGTGTCTATGCACACGGGCACAACTTGTTAGAGTTAAGCACAGAAATTTGAAATTTTATAAGTAATAAATATATATGTTTCAACATAAAATCATGTGACAATAGAAATATCTCCAAGCCTCTATTTTCATATTATTCTTACCACATAAGAAATATATTTACTTAAAAAGCTTTACTTTTCAAGCTCATTGATAAAACCTTACTTTGAAGAGATTTTTTTTTTAACTTTTTCAGAAACTACATGCTAGTTTACCATGTGAGATTGGATTGCACTGTCATTGTTTTTAACCTTGTAAGGAAGCTAAAGCTTGTTCAAGAGTAGAAGTGAAAGTTCTATATTCTAGTTGTTTGTGATTCTGTTAGTAATGTTATCTTTATTCTGAAATTTTTATATAAATCTTTTAAAACCATTTGTTCATCTTGTTAGAGTTAGTTTAATTAAAACTAGATAATATAACCTGTAAATCTAATTAATTGGCCACATGTAAATTCCACAGTATGCTAATATTTTAAAAGCAAATACATCACTGTCCACCTTCTTTCTCTGAGGGCACCTCACCTTGTAAGTGCTCATAACCATTGGACAAAGGGCCTATGGGAGGTCAACAGGGTCTTTGTATGTTAGGTATTAGGAAAGCTTTGTTTCCGTTTTACTTTTTCATTTAAAAGATATAATATGAAACACACAGATCATTTTGTGGCTTGTATGCCCACTTTCTAGAGCCTATGAATTAATCTTGTGATTGTCAATAGAGGGTAGGGAGATGAAGATGGAGAATCACCAAAGAAACTTTTTCACAATCAACATGTACATACGACTTCTCCACTACCCCTGGGGAGGATCGTGATATTAGATCCTAATGGCCTTTTACCCATATATAAAGAAAAAGAGAGTTCCATAAATGTAAAGACAACTGGCTGTCCAGAATTGAAGGTTATAAACAACAGTAATTCCCCCAGAAGAGTATTCTTTTTTTGTGTTTCTTCAATTCCGTTTTTTTCTTCTCACACTTCTTAAATCATAGGCTTTCAAAAAAACCTTGTAAAGTTATGTGTAGGCTATAATTCCAATACGTGAGAAGAAATATCCATATGAAAAGAGTTGGGAGAAATAATACCAGAAAAATGAAATGCTAGGTCATAGAATTATGAATTTCATTTTTTAATGAACTTTTTGTTTTTACTTTAAATCCAGGCTGCCAAGGTCTGATCCCCTCCATCACTTAATTTCTCAGGGCCTCTGTTTCACTATCTCTAAAACAAATGGTTGAACAAGTTGATCTCTAAGGTATTCCAGTGTTAACATTATGTAAGTTGTATGTGACTGAAAAATGTAGGGGGCAAACTAATTTTTCACTTGAAACAAAAACTGGTAAAAAAAAAACAAAACCTTTTAGGTGTTCTTCTCAGAGTTCAAATGATTTTGTGTTTATTGAGCATTTTCCATAATCCAGAAGCTGTGCTAGGAGCTTTACATGTATTGTTTCCAATCTTTATAGCAATATTCAAGAAAAAAATTACAATCCCTCTTTTACAATAATTCATAGCTGACACTGAATTCAGCTAATAAATGACTGAGTTGGGGTTTGAATGTACGTATTGCAGACTCTAATGTTCATATTCTCTCTACTACATTGAGATTGTTGAGGCTAGTTCTTTAATAGACCTGTGAAATAGATTATGAAAACCTATATATTCTCTTACTTTATCTTGGGTGTGTGTGTTGCGGGGGGGGAAATAATGAGAAGAGGCAAAAAATGATAATGATTTTCATCATTGTACAGTATAGTCCTATATTACTGAAAGGAATGGAAGATCGTTCTTTCTCAAACTTGGTCACTAAGTTTGGTTTTAGGCTGACCTGCATAACAACATGAAAAATATTTTCTACAGGTGTTTTTTATTTTCCTGTATCTTTGTAAATTATTGTGTATGTGTGTGTACACTATCATATATATTTATTCTTGAATGTAATTCCACATAGGTGGCAACAAGTCTGTTGCATATTTCATGCTCATTTAAAAAGAAATCTTACAAGATTTCCATGTGTTGTGGAAAGATCGACATCTGTCCCCTATTTAATTAGGTCCATCCTGGTTATGTTAAATGTGTTCTAGCTCCCGTTAAGAAAATTCTCTAAACATACATGAAGAAGAACCTTGTTAAAAATGAATTGTCAGCAAGAAACAGGAGAGATTTAAACAAAGAAATTCCAAGGAAAGCTTAACAGAGAAATATCTCAAACCTGAATGCTTAGACTGAATAAAATAATAACCCTTCCCCTTCACCTCTCATGACTAATCCACACCAAAATGCAAATGTAACTTGAAACCAATTGTTTTGGAGGCTCCAGAAGTTTGGTTAATTTTTCCTTCCTGTTACTTTTCACTTTGAAACACCTTTTGGCTTCTGGGATCTGACTGGAGCCAGGAGGGGAAATGCCAAAATTCTGTGGGGAAGGCTTGTTCTTAGGGTAATTTAGACCTAACTTGAGGAGGTCAACTTTTGCTATAAATTTTATGTTAAAAAACTCTGAAATTTCCAGTGGGTTGAACAAATGCAAAAATTGCAGATAATAAAAGAAAATTTAGATAATAATGCACAAGTAAGGAATTGTCAGACACTTCATGGGGGAGAGGGGTGGAGTTTAAGCTTTAGATCTTGAAGCTCGGGCTCTCCCCTTTGTTTTACCATTAATTCAGTTATTGTTTTCAAACTTTTCCTCTAAATCTCCCTACCTTAAATATATGCAGCAGTAAAATCTCTTCATGCCCACTCATTAGGGATATACAAGACTTCTAAGGGTGTGCAAATACTTTTTTTCATTCACTCAGAAAATATTTGCTTGCCTTCTATATGCCAAGAGCTAGTCTAAGTTCTGGGTATATAACAGAGGAAAAAAAAGAATCTGACCTATGTACCTTAAATTCCAGTGGGGATTAAACAAATAAATATATGTTAGATTGTATTAAGTGCCATGCAGAAAAACGAATCTATGTACAAAAATATTTTATATAGAGTGGTTGGGAAAGGCCTTTCTGAAAAGTGACCTTTAAGCAGAGACCTGATGGAAATGAGTGAGTGAGCCATGTACATATCCTAGGGGAAGCGTCCCACAAAGTAGGACTAGAAAGTCTGAAAGTCCTATGTGTTTATGGGTTTGAGAAGCTGTGAGAACAATGTGCTGAGGAGGAGTGAACATGGAGGAGAATGGTAAATGACATGTTCAGGGTATGAGCAGGAAAGAGATACTCAATTTTGAGTCTAGAGTACATGCTTATACAGAAAAGAAGCAGTAACCAGCATAGTCACTGAAATTGTTGCTGTTCTCCTGTGATTTAGGAGCACAATTGAAAGCGCTCTGCTACTTGAGTTTAGAATTTCAGTCTTCCCTTCACCAAATTTGTCAGGACAATTGGCAGGAATGTAATTTAAAAAGAGGAAACCTAAATATACAAGAGGTAGAAAGCTTGTTTAAACAAGAGGAGGAGACAATTGGAAAAAATTAATTCCCCCCTAATTAAGCTATGAATTTTCAACAATTGAATCAAAATCCCAAAATGATGCTTCCAATTCCTCTTTTTCTTCTCTTCCCTTCCCTGACCTCCCTCCCTTGCCCCTCCTCACTTTCTATTTCCTCCCCTTCCAAAAGGTTACATGCTGTATGATTACATTATATAGCATTCTTGAAATGACAGAATTATAGAAATAGAGAACAGATCAGTGGTTGCCAGTTGTTAAGGAAGGGGAGTAGATGAGAAAAAGTGGGCATGGCTATAAAAGGGCAAGATGAGGGATGTATATGGCAATAAAAATGTTCTCTCATATTGACTCTTTTAATTCCAGTATCCTGGTTGTGATATTTGTCCTATAGTTTTAAAAGATACTACTATTTGGGAAAATTAGGTAAAGGGACACACAGGATCTGTGTGTATTGCTTTTTTACAACAGCATGTGAATCTACAAGTATCTGAAATTAAAAGTTTACAAATTTAAAATAATGAGCATTGTGATGCTGGAGGACAACTGACACTCTTCCCCTAGCATCTTTCTGTTAAGGCTGTTCTGACACCAAATCTTCTACAGCATGTTTATCCCTTGGTGCAGTAAAGCAACATTATCCATAATTTAAATTCACTGGTACTCTTTTAGGCAAGCAAGTTGTGATGTACCCAGCTGAGAGCAGGAAAATCACTCAGAAGAGCCAAAATAGTTTTCAGAGGCGCAAGATAATCTGTAAATTCATATAGAACAGAAAAGGGCCACAAGGTACCTTGGAACATTTTTGATGAAGAAGCTAAATAGATCTCTCTTTCCCCCTGTTTGCCAAGAGACCAGCAGAACATGAGATTTTCCATTTCACCAACTCTTCTTCAGTACTTAGTGCTATCAGAATTTCAAATTTTTCCTAATTTGATGGGTGTGAAGTGATCTCTTTTTGTTTTATTTTCTTAGAAATTTTTAGGACTTCTTGATATGTTCTGCATACTAATCCTTCTCAATATTATGTGCTGCACATGTTTCTCAATCTGAAAAGTTGAGATTATGTGAAATAGTTTCTATACCTTAGATTTTATCTTGTTTAAAATTTTGTTAAAACTTGCGTGAACCTATCTGGCATTATAAGCCTTTCACTCTCGCCACTCTTATTCAACATAGTTTTGGAAGTTTTAGCCACAGCAATCAGAGAAGAAAAGGAAATAAAAGGAATCCAAATTGGAAAAGAAGAGGTAAAGCTGTCACTGTTTGCAGATGACATGATACTATACATAGAGAATCCTAAAGATGCTACCAGAAAACTACTAGAGCTAATCAATGAATTTGGTAAAGTTGCAGGATACAAAATTAATGCACAGAAATCTCTGGCATTCCTATATACTAATGATGAAAAATCTGAAAGTGAAATCAAGAAAACACTCCCATTTACCATTGCAACAAAAAGAATAAAATATCTAGGAATAAACCTACCTAAGGAGACAAAAGACCTGTATGCAGAAAACTATAAGACACTGATGAAAGAAATTAAAGATGATACAAATAGATGGAGAGATGTACCATGTTCTTGGATTGGAAGAATCAACATTGTGAAAATGACTCTACTACCCAAAGCAATCTACAGATTCAATGCAATCCCTGTCAAACTACCACTGGCATTTTTCACAGAACTAGAACAAAAAATTTCACAATTTGTATGGAAACACAAAAGACCCCGAATAGCCAAAGCAATCTTGAGAACGAAAAATGGAGCTGGAGGAATCAGGCTCCCTGACTTCAGACTATACTACAAAGCTACAGTAATCAAGACAGTATGGTACTGGCACAAAAACAGAAAGATAGATCAATGGAACAGGATAGAAAGCCCAGAGATAAACCCACGCACATATGGTCACCTTATCTTTGATAAAGGAGGCAGGAATGTACAGTGGAGAAAGGACAGCCTCTTCAATACATGGTGCTGGGAAAACTGGATAGGGACATGTAAAAGTATGAGATTAGATCACTCCCTAACACCATACACAAAAATAAGCTCAAAATGGATTAAAGACCTAAATGTAAGGCCAGACACTATCAAACTCTTAGAGGAAAACATAGGCAGAACACTCTATGACATCAATCACAGCAAGATCCTTTTGGACCCACCTCCTAGAGAAATGGAAATAAAGACAAAAATAAACACATGGGACCTAATGAAACTTAAAAGCTTTTGCACAGCAAAGGAAACCATAAACAAGACCAAAAGACAACCCTCAGAATGGGAGAAAATATTTGTAAATGAAGCAACTGACAAAGGATGAATCTCCAAAATTTATAAGCAGCTCATGCAGCTCAATAACAAAAAAACAAACAACCCAATCCAAAAATGGGCAGAAGACCTAAATAGGCATTTCTCCACAGAAGATATACAGACTGCCAACAAACACATGAAAGGATGCTCAACATCTTTGCTCATTAGAGAAATGCAAATCAAAACTACAATGAGATATCATCTCACACCAGTCAGAATGGCCATCATCAAAAAATCTAGAAACAATAAATGCTGGAGAGGGTGTGGAAAAAAAGGAACACTCTTGCACTGCTGGTGGGAATGTGAATTGGTACAGCCACTATGGAGAACGGTATGGAGGTTCCTTAAAAAACTACAAATAGAACTACCATATGACCCAGCAATCCCACTACTAGGCATATACCCTGAGAAAACCATAATTCAAAAAGAGACATGTACCAAAATGTTCATAGCAGCCCTATTTACAATAGCCCGGAGATGGAAACAACCTAAGTGTCCATCATCGGATGAATGGGTAAAGAAGATGTGGCACATATATACAATGGAATATTACTCAGCCATAAAAAGAAATGAAATTGAGTTATTTGTAATGAGGTGGATGGACCTAGAGTCTGTCATACAGAGTGAAGTAAGTCAGAAAGAGAAAGACAAATACTGTATGCTGACACATATATATGGAATTTAAGAAAAAAAATGTCATGAAGAACATAGGGGTAAGACAGGAATAAAGACACAGACCTACTAGAGAATGGACTTGAGGATATGGGGAGGGGGAAGGGTAAGCTGTGACAAAGTGAAAGAGTGGCATGGACATATATACACTACCAAACGTAAGGTAGATAGCTAGTGGGAAGCAGCCGCATAGCACAGGGAGATCAGCTCGGTGCTTTGTGACCGCCTGGAGGGGTGGGATTGGGAGGGTGGGAGGGAGACGCAAAAGGGAGGGGATATGGGAACATATGTATATATATAACTGATTAAATTTGTTATAAAGCAAAAAATAAAAAAAATTAAAAAAAAACTATCTGGCATTATAAGCCTTTAATTATTACAACTGTGTGTTGCAGCTGTAGGAATTGACAAAAATTTTAACAGAGAAAACTAATCAAGAAATATACCCACACATTGAATTTGATTTATGATTAAAATGGCTGTATGTCCCAGTTTGCATGGGACTATTCCTGGAACTTATGCCTGTTGTCCAAGCACAATTATTAATAATGCACTTTTCAGTTTCAAACACCTTTTGGTATAGATGAAAAATATGTACTGTCATCCTGTATATATGAGAGAGGTGGACCTAGAGTACGTAGAGATATCATTGGTTATCCATATTGAAGAGAATGAAATTTTATCCCTATTCAACACTAACAAAAATACATTCCATATTAATTGAAAATATAAATATGAAAGAAATCTTCATAACTTTTAGAAATAATTATAAGAGAAAAGCTTTACAACATTAAGATGGGAAGAATTTCTTTAAAATGATATGAAATCACAAACCACATTAAAATTTAAAAAAAATCTTTTGGAGAAACTTTGGAGAGCAACTTGACAATGTGTGCAGAAATTCAAAGATGCTCAAACCCATCTCTAGATACACAATGAAGAGACCTTTTGACCTTGTACACCAAGGGACGTGTATGAGACATTTACTGTGTCAGTGGTCATAAAAATTTAGAAACAACCTGTATGTGCAACAGTTTGAGGATGGATAAATAAATTGTGATATTTTCATAAAATGGAATACCATGTAGCAATTAAAACAAATGCACCAAGTAAAATTTTGCACAGAATTGTATAGGAGGAGTATCTTTTCCTTTCCTCTCCTAATTGACTTGGTCACTTGTTTTCTACATCTGCATCCCAAGTTTGCTGAAGACAAATGTGCACATCTCATCAAAGATTATTTTTGTGAAAGTGAGAAAAGAGGGACATTGTATACTTTTATATTTTAAGATTTATTATCAATCTCAGAATTTTTAAAAAAACCCTGTGTATAGCATGTTGTATTTTAGCCACCCAGTTATATCTTACATATAACAAAGAACAAGATCTTCAAAAAAATTCAAGGGTGTATATTAGAACTTAAAACACTTCCAAGATTTTTAGCCTATCCTATGTTAAACTCATTAAGTAATATAAAAATATAGTAGCTCATATAATATTTTAGAGCCTCCATAAAAGAAACATTGCACATATAAGGTGATTTAAATATGTGCTAAGTTTTCTTGGATCAAACTGTTAGTTGTACCCCGTGACTACGTGTAAGACTTGTTTTCATTTAAGTTTATTTTTACATCAAAAGTCTTGTAATCCCTGTATCTATTTCTGACTTTTGGTTATTGAAATATTTTCTCTAATCCACTAAATGAATAAATCCATTAAAATAATATTTACCCTTGTCTCATGGAGGGTTGGATATTTCCACTGGGCTTGAGGAGTGTTTCTATTTTTCATCTTTGGTTTCACTACTGGCCACTGTAACTTTACCTCTGTGTTAAAACTGGCTAAAGGAGTTTCTGTCCTGAAGCACATCATTTGCTTCCTGAAATTGGCAATTTGTTGTTGAGGAACCAATCCAAGGAACTCCAAGGTCTGGGTCATAAATAGTATTTCAGGTGAAGGGGAATGGTGCTCTTGTTCTTTGTCAGCTCTAATTTTGCTTCTTCATCTCTGAGCAGAATATCTGTCTCATATGTCCCCTTATTCCTCCTTTTGCCTCTTTTCATGCCTCACAGATGATAGAGTACTTAATGGCAGGGCGTTGGGGCAGGGATGATGGCAATGAGGTTTTTAGTAGAATAATTAAGGACCTATTCCCTTCTACTTCATATTTCAATGAGAATTGGGTTATATTGCTGATACCATGAGTTGTCCTATTTGAGACCTATTTGAATAATTTATTTAAACATGTCTTTCATAGAAATACCATACTTTGCATTTTATTCTGTATTTCTTCAGAGGCATTCAGGGTGTGCTCATCAGAATATAAACTGACAAATACCAACATGCTAAATAACAGTGTGGAGTGCCCTTTGACTTGTGAGAAGCGCTGTACCTCATTTCTTTGACTGGCTTTTGCTGTGTGGTAATTGTCAGGGAAACATCTGGTTACTGTCACATATTTTAGTATCCGATCTCATTGCATGACATTTTGTTCTGTGACATTTAGTTCCCACTTGGGACTTGGAACTGGAAACCTAAAATTAAGTTTCATTTCCAACATAATAATAGGGAATTGTCCTGGTTAATGATGTTTGAGGTTCCCAGTAATGGAATTTCAACATAGCACATTGGAAAACATAATAGTAAATTGTTATCCATGATTTTTTTACAAAAATACAAATACTTAGGTCCCAGAAACTGTTTGGAGGGGCTACTCTGGAACTTTTCTTAGTCTTGAGAATATTATCATTTGCTTTTTAGACTCTTGATAAATAGAAACAAACTCTCTTAATGTGAAGTTCATATACCTACATATCTCTCATTTACCCTTTACATGGACATTTTTTATTCCTGTAAGGAAACATTTAGGAATATTCAATTTGAAATGTTTGAGTATACTTTTATATATATATATATACTTTTATATAGAAAAGTATACTTTTCTAACTTAGGTTTTCCAAAACAAAATTGTATCTATCAGGCATTCTCTCTGCTGGTTCATAAAATAAAAAGGAAAGATTTTAGACAAATTTCCATTTTGCCTCTGCTTGATTTTGGCTATTAGCTTAGTGCCCATGCGCCTCTAGTTCATATTCTGGACTAGATGGGAAACCCATTCTTACTTTCCTATGCTGTTGGCTCAAGCTAGTCCTAACAACTGCTGCTTCCCTCATCAATTTTTTCCTAGGAAGTGTTGTGTGTTCTTAGGTTTCTCCATTGGACTTATTAAACTCACATGTTATTTAAGTTAAAACTGATGCAACCATCATTCAGAAGAAGGGGTAGCTGGTTTGTTACAGTTTTGTTGAATAGTCTCCACCTTAAAAACAAACAAACTGCACTTATAGGATGCTTTAGATCTAGTTCCAGAGGAAACAGACTCTGTGGTGGAGATTTGCATGTAGTAAGTTTATTGGAGAGTTCTCTTGGGTCATCTCTGTGGGGTGAAGGAAGCAGGGTTAGGCAGAGTAAAAAAAGTTGATCTGGGATGAAGTCTCAACAAATGTTTCAGCTGGTCCCACAGGGCTGGCCCCCATTGAATTATTGGTAATTGAGCAAGAGGACAATGGTTTTATACATGACAGTGAGCTGTCATTGGATGTGGCTGCCATAGAGGAGGGGCATGCAACTTATTTTTAGCATCTGGGGAATGAGTGCTCAGGTCCTGAGAAGGGTATCTGGGCAGTGCACCACCTGATAACTAGGCAGGTTTCTAAAAGCTGAATTGTTGTCTTGGAAACAAAGATGATAGGCATATTTCCCCTCATTTCCCAATTTATTTACAAACATATTAAGAATTTAGCAGGAGATAGGTGGCTGCACAGTGCAGAATATGCAAGATATTTTTTTCTGTTTTTGTGTGTGTGTGTGTGTGCTCCCTGTTCCCTGTGTGTTTAACAGCTATCACTTTCACTTTCTATGAAAATGAGGCTTTATTGGGGGGAAAAAAGCTGAAATATTGCTAAACCATTGCTATATTAAGACATATATAACTTTTCTAGAAACTATCATGCTTGTAGTGTGTACCCTTAGTCTCAAGTGAATATTTTAAAACATCAGTCCCTCTTGGTTCTTAAACCAAACTTCCCACAGACAGTGCCATCTCCATAACTGAAGAAAGAAAGCTATGTCCATTTGTAAGTTATCTTGGCCTCCTTCGTTCTGATGCCTCAGAAAGCCCATCTTTCCAGGGGAGAAAATTGAGGTTCAAAACCAAAGTACCTCCTCATGAGCTTGCCTAGGACCCAGTAATCCACAGTGCTGAGAGAAGCATGATTTTAACATACGTTGATGGTGTAGTCAATGGTCAGAAAAATGTTTCCTGGGAAGAAAGAAATAATACACAAACTGAGCCTGAAATCTGTGTAATGAAGTAATCTCTTGAGTGAATGTGGAGATTTTGAAGGTGACTCAGACATTATTTTAACACATTAGGAAATTTTTTATAAATATTTACCATCGACCGGCAAGAGGGCAGAAAATCAACATGTACTGAGTACTTACTGCTTGCCGGTCATTATACAAGACTGTTAACTAATATAGTAACATTCAATCCTTACTACTGTCCCAAGTGTTATGAATTATTATCCAAGCTTTTTATTCATTCATTTTTATCTTAAAAGAGGTAACTTTTCTATGTTTACACTGCTAGAAAGTGGCAGAGCCAGGATTGAAAAATAGTCTCTCTGATTGAAAAGTACATGCCATTCCTCCCAAAAGAGTATCTATAAAGAGAAATGTGTCATTTAAAATAAAACACCTTCATTATCCTTAGAATTACATTTCTGAAAAGAATTGAAAAAAATTGGGCTGTAAATGGTGTGGATCTGATTTTAAAAATCAATTTTTTTTTTTTTATTTTGGTAGAGTGCCCATATAATAGAGAGAAGAGTAATTTTGGAATCAGGAGATCTGCATTCATTTCCTGGCAGTGAGCTCTGGGAAAGAAAATGAACTTCAACTTTATCACTTACAAAATTAGGGTGTAAAAGTAAGATGTAAAAGTAGAATTTCAACTAATTTATTGCATTTCATACTGGAGACAAATCTGAACAAATCAGAACTATGTTGTGTCCCAGAACCAATCTGTGATATTTTGAATGTCAGGTACTCCTGTGGTTACATGAAACATTGGTTTAGCATTGGGTTATCCCAGAGTGATTTTATCTCTGTGGCAGACATCTATTTTGTTGAAGGCCTGTTAGCTTTTTGCTTGTTTATTGTACAAAAGAAGATGGAAGTTCAGATGGTAAAGAAAGGAGGATAAAACACTGAACACTGTAGAAATCCTGCATATTATTGGCTTTGCCAGTAAATGATCAGAGAAGGAGAAATAAATGAGGAAAGAAGGGTTGGCAAATGTGACTATAGTTACAAAATGTCCTTGTAGTTTTTTGGTACATAACACAAGCATTCCATTGTTTTATACATCATTGGTTCTGGATGGATTTACTAAAATTTTTGGAGAGGGCGCCCGTTTTACCCACCCATCTTGTAGTTGCACACAGTAGGATGACAGGAACCTATTCAGTCATGTATTTGGATTCAAAAGTTGACTCTGAAGTTCTACTGGGAAGATTAAGATTTAAAAAATGGAAGCTAGGGTTATAAATTAGTGTGTGTCCAGGTAACTACCTCTGGTGTAAACTGCTATACATGGGATGAAATGGAAAGTCACTTGGATCAAAACATGCTTGGAAGGAGGTAGGATCTGGGTAAGAGAACAGCTGATTTCTAAGGTGAAGAATATTATTAATAAAAATATAGTCTCCTAATGTTCTACTCTGAAGTGAGCAATATTTATTTATATATACAAATTTTGATATATTAGCCAATTCTATTTAATAGTCATGTCTCCTTTATAGTCTAATTCCAAATATTTTTGAAATAAATATAATTATTTAGATGTTAACTCATAAAAATTGTTATAAATTACCAGGAATTAATGGAGGCTGCCATAAATAGGTTTATATTTATATGTACTAGTTTGATTTTGTTTTTGTTGTTTCTCTAGTTAACAGAGAAGGTCAACATTTAAAATTATAAGAACTCTCAGTAGAATATCTATTCATCACTAAATTTTCTGGCCTACATAGAACTCATCTAAATTGCATATTGAGACTTAAGTCAGATGTATTTATTTGATTTCTGTCATATTTGGGGTCATTGAGAAAACTATAAAATAAATTTATGTAGAAAAGTGTGACATGATTCTGGGTATATTACAAAAATCTATGTGTTGATTAAGTAAAGATTTATTAAGCAAAACTGTATATTGGATTTTGTGGTGACATGGCTTAGGAGTTTGTTGAGATTGCTTGATATGAAGGTTAGTGTCAAACAATTCTGTTGTATTGACAAGAAAGCCTTATGGTTCCAGATGTGCCAGAGCACCTCCTAAACTTGAGTTCTAAGGGTCTTAAGTTACAGACTCTGTATTAGTTTTCTCAGGCTACCGTAACAAAGTACCACCATCTGGTTGTATTAAGCAACAGAATTTCATTGTCTCACTGTGCTGAAGGCTAGAAGTCTGAAATCAAGGTATTGGCAGAGTTGATTCCTTCTGAGCACTATGAGGGAGAATAGCTTATAGTGAATTGCTGGCAATCATTGGTGTTTCTTGGCTTGTGGACTCATCACCCCAATCTCTGCTTTCATGTTCATATGGTGTTCTCCCTGTGTGCATGTCTGTGTTCAAGTTTCTTGTTTTTATTAGGACATCGGTCATATTGGGTTAGATGTTCACCCTAGTCTAGTTTGACCTCATCTCAACTAATCACATCTGCAAGGACACTATTTCCTAATAAGGCCACATTCTAAGATACTGGGACGTCAAACCTTACTAGGGCCTATGTTTAAATTTTGTTTTAATTTTTTCCCAGTAGTAGGAATTAATAACTTAAATGATTCTGAACCATTAATTTTATCACTAGGGAATCATGGAGAAAATATAACTTTAAAAAACCCATAGGAGTGTGCAACAATAATTTCAGGTACTCAATATTGTCTCCAACAATCTCTACTAATATTACTGTGGAGTCTATACTCATTTGATACAGCTGAAGTAGGTATTAGTTTAAATAAAGCCTATATTTTTCTTGTGAATCTAATAAGGAAATAGATTTGATATAGCTATTTAATGTCACCTGGAGTCAAAAATTAGAAAGAAAGATAAATTCTTGCAGTTGAAATATGGTGATTTGACTATTTCTTAGGAGATCTTGGAGGATGGAATGCAGAACTTTCCTAGGGTAAGATGAAGGGGAAGGATCGCAGATACTGACTTTAAAATACCAGTATATATTTTTAAAATTTATTTAATTTATTTATTATTTTTGGCTGTGTTGGGTCTTCGTTGCTTTCTCTGGTTGCGGCGAGCAAGGGCTACTCCTCGCCACAGTGCGCGGGCCTCTCATTGCGGTGGCCTCTCTTGCTGCGGAGCACGGGCTCCAGGTGCGCGGGCTTCAGTAGTTGTGGCTCGCGGGCTCTAGAGCGCAGGCTCAGTAGCTGTGGCACACGGGCCTGGTTGCTCCGCAGCACGTGGGATCTTCCCGGACCAGGGCTCGAACCCGTGTCCCCTGCACTGGCAGGTGGATTCCTAACCACTGCGCCACCAGGGAAGTCCCAAAAATACTAGTATTTTTAAAAAAATACTACTGTTTCATTTGTTTCCTACATGAGGGTAAGCTTGCATTGTAAAATGAATTTTACATCCAATTTTCAATTTATCAGGAAAACAAGTAAGATGTTTGTATCTTTACTTATTTGCAATACCATGTCAGTATTTATCTTTCATTTTTCTCAGTTGGAAAGCTCCCTAATAAACAGATATTTTAATATCATTTTTATAGATATTGGCTTAAATATTATTGTTTAACATATTGATAGTGTCATGGAAAAAATGGCAATTGAAAAGTCTGGTGTTTAAATACCAGATGTTAAAATATTTTTAATGTTGAGTTGATAACCCTTAACCCAAATGCCTCCTTTAACCATAAGAAGTAGTCTTTTTTTAATTTATAATACCTCACGAAACACTGATTTTAATTTACTGCTCCTTGAAAGACCTCTCTGAGAATATTTGTATTGTCAGCAGCTTAAATTGACCACAGAAATTATCACTAAATAATTTCAAAAATTGTGAGATTATTTAGGCATTTAAGATGTGTATAAAGTAATTAAAACCAAACTTTAGGAGGGTTAAGGCCTTACCATAGTTGGTTATTCTACAACTGGGGTCACTGCCTAAGTTGTACGAAGGCCTATGCTCAATTTACAGTTGTAATGAGGAACATGGGATGTCTTGATTCTTCATTTGCTGTTCTCATCTTTAGAGGATGCAATTGCCTATATTAAAACATGAACATAGGCTCTTTTGTGGAGGATAATAAAAACATGTAAGGTAATACATGCCACATGCATAGATGGTTGGCATATGGCTTTTCTCTTTGAGCAGACTTTAGCTGCTATCATGGAACAGCCACATGGAAATGTTCATTAGTAGTCACTTAGGAATGAGACCAGTTCCTTTGATCTCATTAGTTTGATCATGATTATTCCATTTTAATATGGTTTTGTAAAGGTGTTTTCAGTAGATTATTCACTTACAAGGGCATTTTGTGTTTTATTATTTTCTAATCATCCGAAGAAAATAGATATTGATGTTATAAAGTTTTTGTTTCTCTCATATTGAATATATACAAGACATAGTGAGAGACATAGAGCACATTTTCACTTTTTCTTTTTTATTTTACAATTTAAAAAACAAATGGCATTTGAGTTTCAGATTTTTCTCTTCATGTTGATATATTTGAAACTACTAGTACATACTCTTGGGATAAATATAAAGAAATACTTACAATATCATGTTGTGATATAGACTGATATTTAGTATGAGAACCACCTTTTGATTCAGTGCAAACTTGCATTCATCTCAATGACCAGTTTGCAGAATTATAGTGAGCGTGCCTATATTCAGGGCCCTATTCTTGGCTTTAATACAAAACAAAATGAATACAATCTCTCCCTTTTAAAAAATGTCTTTAAAAATCTTGATATCTCTGATTTGAAGAAAAAGATGACGCCTAATTAGAATTAGCAAAAAATGCAAGATTGTCAGTAGTCTCATTTATATAGATGTAGCTAAGAACTGTTTTTGTTTTTACACCTGCCCCGCACCGCCCTTTCCTTGGTACACTGTTATTCACCAGTTCCAGTGGTGTGGGCTGCCAAAATCCCCACGGTGTAGCTCTGGATCATGTAACTGAAGCTTGGCCAACCATAGTGCCCATATGCCTTGTCCTGCTGTTTCCTCTGAAAGTTGGTATCTTATCCAAATTTAGCCAATAAGAGGTATACCTTGGATGTTTCCATTTTGGAATCTTGAGAAAAGGAGGTATGGGGTTTTGGGCTTTGGAGTTGGAAGAAATGAATTGGAGGCAAGCGGTAGCCAAGCAAATAAAGCCAATCAGAGGTAAGAGTACCGGAGAGGAAGAGGATTTTAGTTGCTTCATGTCTCGGTTCTGGTGGAACTCAGAATTGCCCTTTTCCTTCCAGTATCTTTCCAAAATACGCCTCTTTTTTTCTTACAGCTTAATTTAAGTTAAAAAAAGTCCTGTCTAGTGAAATAGACAAGAATCCTTAATCAACAGGATACTTGTTTGCATGTGAATGTGTTACTTCTAATGCTCTAGATATCTTCTCTTAAATATTTCATGGCTTCCTACAAATATCTTTATTTAAACAAAGTTTGGAACAGCTAAAACATTCCCTGATAAGGCAAAAGTAATTTTTATTTTTGCTGAATAATCGTAAAACCTGAATTAAGAAACATCCAAATTATTAGAACTGTGCATACTAATGATGATCTATTTAAATAGTGTCCACAACCTTGCTTGGACCCTGGACCCAACTTGCATTATTATGTACTTTTTTCTCTCTACTTTTCAAATCAAACTCATTGGCTTACTCTATCCCCTTGAAATCAGATTTTGCAGCCTCCTGGCTTTCCTCCAAAAGTCTTTCATTGTTTCACAAGCCATCCTTGTTTTTAATTCATCCTTCTTTATCCACTGTGCAAGCTAGGTGGACCTGAATACTTAGGAAAAATTGAAAGCATTTGGTTGTTATTAGAGTAGGGATAGCTGACTCACACATGTAAAACATTAAAGAAACCTTACAAATGTTTGAGTGATTTTTTTTCTGTTGTTGTTGTTTGGGCCTGTGGGGCATTTAACCACATCCTGCCAAGCACACAACACATGAGCTTCTCTCTTTATTACCAGGTATAGTTTTAGGCTAATAAAACAAACAAGCGCAAAATTTTCATTTTCCTTTCCCAGCATTTTTATTGATTCATTTAAATGTAACATACTATACACTGTTCAGCCTTTTGGGAGGTAGGAGGAGGGAGGGAATCTATATCTTTATGAGGGGTCTCCTCGAAATCAACACTCAGATGGACAAACATTTGTGGCTGACGCACCTTGACTTTGTAGCCAGGGGTCACACTTCCTACAGAGACAGAACCCCCAAAATCGTGATTTTCTTTTTAAATATATGACATTTAGGACTGGAGCTGCTTTTCCTTCAGTAGCACAATCCAGCTGCAAAGAGGACCAGAATTCTAACCCAATACCAAGCAAAGATGCCATTTTTAAATGTGGAGAATCTCAATACTCCTTACCAAACGGTTTCTGTCTTTCTCTCTGTCAATGTGTGTGTTTTGGGGGTGAGTCAGGGGAGAGGTGAAGGAAATGTTTTCTGTTTTTGGCTTCTGCAAGCTTTGATACATTTCGCTAGAAGCTGTTTTACTGTTGTGAGTACTATAATGATGACTGTTTACACATAGTCTCTTGGTAATCTAAATGGCTATGTGAAATACGAATCCAGTTTGTGCCCTATTTGCTGTTACCATGGTCATCTAATACTGTATTTGTCTCACCAAACATTTAATTTTGGTTGTGGGTGGTCCATGTTCATGTGTCAGGTGCAATTATTATTTTAAAATAAAACATTAAAGATAATCTAGTTCTCATAGGAATGCATTGCATTATAGCTCTCAGACTCAGTTACCAATTAAATTTTAACAGATTCCAACCACAAAATTAAACATTTTTAGAATCCCATTTGTCAAAAAGCAAGTTGGAAGCCAAGTACCATAAAATGCAACTTTAGCCATAAGGCAAAACACTCTGCCTCAAATGCATTTCCTTTGAAATCCCAACTTTTTAAGGAATGAGAAAAATATGACCTTTTATGGGATTACTTTAAGGGAAAGTTTCTTAATAAAGCTAATTCTTAAATAACAGATTAACTGGAAGTGCTGGTTAAGCATTGACACAATTAAGTTATTAGAGAGGATCACAACACACCAGTCTTTCTAGAGGTTAAACTTTAGTAAAAAGACACATTTAGTGAGTCTTTCCTTTGTACCAAAATACTGTGTCCAAACAATAAAAATAAACAGACCTTTTCAAAACAAGAAATACGAAGGTAAAACTGCAGCATCAATACAATCTTATAGTTATCACTTAAAGTATTTAGAGCAAATAGTATTTTTCTACACTTTTAAAAATCACTACAGACACTGCAAATAAGGCTTATGTATTTATTTAGTGGAATACTATGTGATGATGACTGGTACGCTCTTATGTACTGTTTTCTATACCTGCTCTAACAAAATGAATTTCAATAAGGTTACATTATGGAACCTTCCAAAGCTCTTTAAATTTACAGAAAATAAGTTTTATTGGGTTTTGTAAAGACTAGATCATACAGCTTGAACAGCTTGAACAGGTTTCAGTATATGGTTACACATATACCAGAATATATTTGCTCAGTTTAAGCCCCTTGGAGGGTTGCACTCCATACCAAATTCTTTGATAGTTCCTTTGGGGGAGATTCACTATGTGAGACTTATAAAGTGTTCTTATATATGCAGACAGCCTCTTCATCACTTACCACTGTGACATATAGCCAAAAACTCATTAGTAAATAATGAGGCTAGGCTACTAAAATGTATGTAACAATTAATTTTCCTTCTTTTAATATCTTGGAGACCCACTGATGTATTGAAAGAGAAGAATTTGGCCTTCTGGTCTATTTCTTAGGAAAAGAAGCCTTAGGAGTGATGTATGGTTTTAAATGATGGCAAACATCTCTCACTCAAGCCATGCCATAGCACTGCCATATTTATTGTTGATGATTCTTATGGCAGAAGTGCAGATTAAGTCAACTGATAACACATGGGGCACTCACACTCTTTCCCCGATTTTATCTCCTACTCTTGAAGTGTTTGCCAAGTTTTAAAAACACTTTGTCATGAACATGCATGTGGTGTGCTAAAGAAAAAGAAAAGGTAAATCAGAGGGCAGCTGATGAGGATACTCTTTAAAACCCCAAAAGATATTTAACATCCTATTAAATAAATAACTTAGAAAGAAATAGAAAGGGGTGAAGGCAGAATGCACAAGCATACCATACTATTTGTTTTGTTAGAACAGTTTTACACTACCATGTTTATATTTTTTAATCCTATCCAATTCTTCCATGATGCCACACCCAAAGCTCCTTTGGTTGTGCATATGATATGACCCAAGTGCTTTCCAGTAAATGCTTGCGTGTCTTACTGCTCATTGAATCATTAGGCTTGAATGAGCAACGAAAGTCTTTGATATGAGTTCGTATTCCATAAATAACTTTCCCGAAGATCATTCAACAGACTGTTCCTTGTCCTTTAAGTTCTATCTCAGAGGTTAAAAACAAAAACATAAACAAAAACTTAACCCAAAAACTCAGCCACAATATTGTTCACTTAGGAATAACTTCTATCCCATCTGATCTGCTTATATCTCAGTTACAAAGCAGGACACAGAGCTAATTAAGAGAACATCATATGTCAGCAGAGAGTACAAAAACCTTCAAAGGCTTCCTTTCTTTCAACCAAGCAGATACTTGCAATGTGTCTTTTCCTTTTGAGCTACTATCTTCACGAAGAATACCAACTATGCCTGGTAAAAGAGCCTTTGGTTATACTGCATCCACAAACATTGCCTTCCTCTATGAGTGTACCACCATTGGAAGAAAATGAGCTGAGGTGTTTTTCCTTCGTGTTTTCTGTCCTCTCCTGGGAGCTCCTTTTCCATTCAGTGCCACATACATTTGCCTCCCATTGTGCTGCCAGTTAAAGGATGCATAGGTATTGTATCCGTTTTCCTCAATCCTCTCCTTCAGCTTACAGTCATTGTTAAATTCTTTCTGCAAGGGAAAAACAAAATCTTTTATTCCTATGGTGATGATACTTGATTCTATTTCACACAAACCATCCAGAGAACTCCAGTTCCTGGGTTTTATTTACTGTTGCCATCTGTACATAAGTTGTGCACTTAATACAGAACATCAACAACAGAAGAGTAAAACTCATAAAGACAAAACAGGTTCTACATTAGAAGGCATGTGATTTATTTTAATCTATCATCATAACCACATATTGGGGCCCTTTTAAAAAGCTGATGTGCTTTGAACATGACATGTTTAAGTGCCTAGAATGATTGTTAAGAAGCAGGCATTCCAGTAACAATATTTGTGATGAGCCAACGATAAAGAATGTTGTTATAATCCTTTTTTTTCAGAGTAATAACTGGGGTTCCATGGGAAAAACAGAATTACAGGAAAAAAGTGGGCTTATCAAGTTTGCAAATGTTATCTACCTATAAATCCACAATAAATCCACACACATTGATAAGAAAGCAGATCTTAAAGCAAAACCATAATAGTTCTAGATAACCAAGGGGCCCTGGGATTGAGGGATGTCCCTCTCTTCCAAATACCAGATTTCTCAATTTTGTAAATTATTTACAATTTTCCATAACTTGGAATTTTGACCAATTTTACTCTGAGGTTTAGGAATAGTTGAACAGTAGGACATGAGACAACCTTGCTTTGTGAATTTCCATGTCAAAGAAACTATAAATCTGGTGACTAGCACTGCTTATATTGTATAAGCCTGAAGACTTGGATCCTGGGAAATTCCACTTTACAGACATAGTCCTTTGACTTTGTTTCAAGTGGCCAAGTTTTTTAAGGGGATCTTTTGTGACAAAAATTGATAACTCATTCATTTTAGAAATCCAGATTCTCACTCTGGAGTTAATAACAAAGAGGAGATACCTCACTAATCTCAAAACTCTGACTTCAGAAATATCCCTTTCCCCTTATATCCAAACTAAAGCAGTTAAAAAGCTAAGGAATTGGGGCTTTTGCTCTTCTGGGTCTATCTTCTCTATGCAAACCAAGGGCATTGTAGGCATCTTTCAGCTGAAACTTCTACTAGGCAGTTCAGTTTTTCACACCTCAGCACTTTTGGACATTTTGACTAAATTCCCAATTCCTGAATGTGTGTATATTTAAATATCCAGGTTTCTGCAGGCTAGATCCTAATTTTGAACATTATCACAACTGGAATGAGCAGGTATATTTTATGTTAATGTTACCAGTTTAAGCATTGTTTTCTGGAATTTATCCTCTGTGCTTCTCTTCTATAAAAAATATTTAAATGTAATGTTCAAGTAATGACATATTTGGTTGAAAGTAAGAAGGAAAGGTAAATTATTTAAGGTAATGATTTTAAAATAAAAATTACGCATTAGAGAAGATTTGAATCCTTAATTTAAGTTTATTTTTTTTCTATTTATTCATCTTAGTCTGTCTAAAACTGTATGTTTTTCAAAGCAGAGAGGGTTTTTTTTTACATGAATAATTGTATTTTTTTCAATAAAGAAGGCGTATTTTAGAGACTACAGAAGGATTGAGGTTATTTTAGCTGATTTTATATTTGAAATGGAGCTATGTATAAGAAAGTAGGAATGGATGCTAAATTATTTTTCCTCCCGAAAATTAATTTATAGAACAATGTTTCTGAAAGTGAATTACACCTGTATCAGACCCCTCATCTCAGGTGTTTTGAATATTTAGACCATTGGTCAAATTTTTATATCAGAATCTCTGGAGGAGACCTAGGAATCTATTGTTTACAGCATTTAGGTGAATCATAAATATTAACGTTTAAAAAAAAATCTAGGCTAGAGCAAGATCTCAAAAGTAGGGTTTTGGTAGTTTAGAAAAAGGTTTTGGATTTCCTCAGGATACCAGGGAAATTTCTTCGGTTTTTAAACCATGGCCTACAAGGGCTTGTCCTCTATACTTCAGTTTTATAATCTATTTACTTAGTTCCATCTGTCAGGAGAAAACTCAGTATACAATAGTATACAGTAGACACATTGCTCAGAGGGTGAATAATGAAAATATAAGAGAGATAAGTTTCCCAAAAGGGAAGCGAGGAAAATATTCAAGAGACTAGAATATATAGTGTTGGTTTAATCAGTCCCTCTGGGTTTTTGCCTAATTGCTATTTTCAAGAAGGCTATGGAATCAATGGAAATTATGTGAAAAAAAAAAGATAGGAATTATAAGAGTTTGTCACCTGATATACAGAATATATAGGATGTATACTCATGAATTTTTTTTTTTTGGTATACCCTTTAAATGCAAAGTTCCTAGTCCTATTCTGCCCTGAATAGGACACTGAATTTGAGTAGATTTTTAATTTAATTTTGAATAAGCCATACTTTTTTACTCTTCCTGGTGGTAATGCAAAATTATAGTAACAGTACACTATGGTTAGAGAATGAGCTTCTTTCTGAGACAGGCTGAAAGTGGAATGCATTGGCTATGATGGGCTGAGCTACTTGGAAAGGTAGTTAGGTTAATGTATTATGCTATTCCATGCTGAAGAAATCATGTGGGACAAGGCAAACCCCGTCCTCTTGAAGTCCACAATCTACTGGGAGAAGACAGTCAACAACAAACACATTATTGAGAGAAGTATCTGATAAATGCCATTGTAGATCATTAAAATGGTATGATGTGATAGAAAGCAAATGAGCATCTACATAAGAAATAGAGAGAGAATGAAATAATCCACAAGCCTTAGATCTCAAGAAGAAGCATAGGCACAGTGTGTGAGCTGTGTTGGGATAGAAGAAAAAAGTGGGGGAATGGAAGGAAAAGTATTAAATATTTTTATGACAGTTCATTTGAGAGCTATCCATTTTTCCTTGATGTCACCTTTTAAAATAAATATACTTTATCAATTAAAAATTATTTCAGTCTTTTATTGCAATTAAAAATTTTATATTTTCTCTCTCAATCTAAATTTTTATTAACTTTTACTTTAAAGCATTGGTTTTGACTATGCATCAGTATTTCTTCAAAGAATATGTGCCTGGACCACTTACTCAGTAATTCTTATATAAGAATTAGGGAGGGAAGGGACCTCGGCATGTTTATTGAAAAGAAAAACAAAAAATGTCTCCAAAGTGGTTATGCTGTGAACTCCCAAATGGAACCACTTTTTAAAATGGTCCATTACTCTTCTAGGCTCATTAGTAGAGCTACCTATAATGGAAAAATTTAACTAAAATTTTTCTGACCCCTTCACCCAAAAAGCATTTATCGTAGTCAAAGAGGCTCACCCAAGGTATGCCTGACTCCCCAATTATAAGTGGATCTGATATGAATGAAATACAAAGCTATTGTATGTCCAGACCAATGATGAAATCAATTTCCAGTGACTCTCAAATTGTGGGTACCATACCAGGAGCATTAGGGAAACCTGGGACCTTGTTAGAAATGCAAAGTCTTACAGATTTAACTGAATCAAAATCTGGGAGTGTGTTTTTAAAAATCCACTGAGTGATTCTGACACTTACTTAAGTTTGAAAGCTGCTGGCCCGAGGCAGGCACTGCAATCATCCTTATACTAATCAACACAATAAGTTTATTTACACATTTTAAAGTGATATTCCCTGATACTTGCTCTGGAACACAGGGATGTATGTACTCAAAGTGCTGGCTGGGTACCAGCTCCGTAACTGAATTAATCATTATTGTTTAGGTAAATAAAATTCTGGAGTTGATTGAACAGTACAGAAAATGTTGAATTTCCTGATGTGTCTCCCCGTTTCTCCCCAGACTTTAACGGAATACAAAACACCCACGCCCTTGTTTTATCTTCAGCTATAACACATACACACAGAGTATGTGGTTTTCTACTCAATCCAAGACCTTCGTTTTCAATGATTCTTCCCCAAGTTGTCTGCAGCAACCATGACAATCTGACCAGATGCTTCCGTGAGAGTCTGACTGGTTAGCTCAGAGCATTCAGAATATTAGCATTCAGAGCACTGACTGATGAATGCCAGCAACAGTCTGCATGGTAGACTAATGGGTGAACAACAGAGGAGATTACAGAGTTGGAAGAGCTGCCTTGCCAGCCCTTGAAACACTGGTGACGAGCCCTCTGTGGTTCTATTTACTAGCAATAGAATGATAACAAAACTATTTAATGTCTGGGCTAAACATTGCAAAACTGTGGTAATAATTTACTGAGGTGGATTTTTCAAATAAAAGCAGAATACTTACTGAGCCATAGAGTTTCCCCTTCTTGTTCATGGCTAAATAATAGTTGCTGTTAATGGCTTTGACGGCAACAACTCCAATTTCCACTGAAGTTATCTCCAAGATACCTAAAATATACAATTCAAAAGGCTAAACTTAAAGAGTCACATAAATTTAGTTGAAAGAAAGAAAAATCAGAAGAAATTATTGTTTATTTTTTGATGCCTCCAAAATCAAAAATTAAAATAATTGGGGGGAAAAAAACCCCAACCTTTTCCACTGTGCCTAAAAACACAGCAACAATATGGAAAAAAATAGTAAGTCTTTAAATGAATTCCCTTGTATTTTACTCTGCTCATATAGGGGAAAATATTGTTTTAATTAAAATGTTTCCTTTGCTAACTCTGCATTTTCAACCCCATAAATATTGAAACAGCTCTGCTCATCTTAGCCTAGGTTTCACAAAAACTTATCAGAGCACACATCTGTACTATGGTATTAAATTAAACCTATAGCATATGTCAATAATATGTCAGATTTACTTCAACCTGTAAAAACAGTGGTAAACTGTTTCTTCTTTGTAGGACTCTTAGATAGACTAAATCTCTTGGCTATATTTAACTGATAAATTTATTTTTGGCAAATGTGTTGACATTCTGAAATACTGAGGGACTAATCCCAATATACACATTGTCTTTAAAATAGCAGAATCACTACTCTGGGTTGGGAGAAAATCCATTCGTATTTTTTAAAGTTTTAGTTTCTTGTTTCCTAGAAAGAATGAAAAACTAAGGGAATTAGGAACTGATAGACAAGAGATCTTTTCCCCTAATAAACAAGTTTTGGTTGGTGCATCTAAAGATAATTTTCTCTGAAAAGTTGGTAGGTGAACTATCTACTTAAAATGTCCACCTAGTTTAGGTTAAGGAGACCTCAGGTCCTAAACCTACTTCTTAGTTTTAAACCCTTGGGAAAGCTTTCTCAGGGCAGAGATGCAGCACTGTGATTAGCAAAGGTCTCTGAATCCAGACTGAATTTGAATCCTGGCTTTGCATTTAGTAGTGAATGACCACAGGAGAAGTCACTGAACTGCTTACGTCTCAATTTCATTTGCAAAATGAGCAACATATTAGTATCTCCCTTATAGTTTTGTGATGATTAAATGAAATAGTACATATAACATAATTAGAAAAATAAATTAGAAATTGCCTAGAGCTTACTGCCTCCTTAATTATTATGAGAGGAAAGTTTTCCTCCAACAGTTATAGAGTTTGAAGCTGCTTCTTCAACAAACTGTGTAAATTCTGAACAGAACATACAAATTCCCACTGGCTTAGCCCATAAAATCTGAAAGCCAATATATGTTATCATTTATCCTGTACTTACTATCATAAAAAACACCATCCTAAATGTGGTCCACAAATTATGTTTATACTCTTCCTAGAGGGAAAGAGTGTCTTGTTCTTAAGACATGGACACCTTCTTTCCTTTCTTCACAGGTTAACAAGCCATGTCATGGTCAATAGAAATGCTTACATGCCCCCAAAGCAAAGCTGACATCACTAGAGAGACTTGTGCCGGAACTACATGCCATAGAACATTCTGTTCCTATATTCTACAGGAAGCCTGTGACCTAACACAGCATACCTCCTCATTAATAGATTGAAACAGATCTCATTTGACAAGCTTAAACAAGGAAAGATTGTGAAGAGTGAGGGAGACAGTATCTGTATTTTTTGTTTTGTTTTATTGGAGTATAGTTGATTTACAATGTTGTGTTAGTTTCAGGTATACAGCAAAGTGATTCAATTATATGTATGTCTGTGTGTCTGTGTATATGTTCTTTTTCAGATTCTTTTCAGTTATAGTTTATTACAAGATATTGAATCAGTATCTGTATTTTAAACATCCCTTTTCCTTAGACTGGTAGTTGCCCTCAAGGTACAAACACATACACACATTTATTTGCACATTTTAAAAAGTACTTTCTTGTACTTTATTTCTTTAATTCTCCTAACAGTCATCTAAGGAGGTATGATTATTCTCAATTACAGAAGAAAAAAATGGATGATACTGAGGTTTCATCCTCAGTATGAGATACCTTGTGAGGTATCTCACAAGGTGATAAGGTGACATAGGTCTGTAATGAGGGACCCAACACCTAAGCCTCTCACTTTCAGACTATTTTGCTCTCCATCTCTGACTATTTTTCCTCTCCATCATATCTCCTGCTTCTTTCCCATTTACACAAGGGAATTCTGCTAGAAAACCAACTGACGTAATGACTCATCGAGATAATAGTCTTTAACAAATTAATATGCTTTTCCTCCCAAGGATCTGGCAGGCCACAGAGGATGATGCCTGAGTCTCAGAGAAGGAAATCTAATATACTTAATTTATGTCACAAGCAGAAGATATAGAACAAGGTAGTGATAAGAATCTGGGGCAAAATATTTAGTCTGCTATTTGCTTTGCCTGCCAAAAAAGGCAAGTAAGTACTATCAGTAAATTATAAGGTGTTCCCTATGTATGCTTTTGTAACTGGAAATTGTTAGAATGAAAAAGGTTGATTTCAGCAAAGAATTTAAGATTTTTGAATGTGAACAAGAAGTAGTGGGATTAAGCTATAGTAACAGACTGAGTTGGCAGAAGCAAAAATGTTCTGGTGTAATAAATATTACCGAATCTTTGTTTATTTCTGAGAGTGCGCTGCACATGGTAGATCATATTTATGCTCAGAAACCCTTGGGTTTCTTTCTGCTTTACACAAAATAGGAACACAATAGTCAAAGAATTCATCAATCAATTAACCATTTTTCTTACTCTGCAATCAGTTAAAGCTAGTTTGAAAAGGTTCAGTATGCTTCAAAATAGAAAGAGGAAGACCTCGATGATTTAAGTCCTTTTGAGTCCTGAAGATGAACTTTTGGATCCACCATATGTCAGTAAGTCATAATTTGATAATCTTGTGAGTAATGGACAATGATGACATGTCTTTATTGTAAATATCTGTGAATGTGTGAGAAACTTTCTAAGGAACTCAAGTCTAGAGGACTTGCCTATTTTTTCATGAAGAATCTCTCCCATATTCTCTGTTCTTTGGTGAGGATGATCAAGTTTGCCTATAAAAGTATTTTTGGAAAGTATGTTTGACCATTGTTGGATTAATAACTTATAGTTCTATGGGTGTATAATTTGATGCAAAATTGAATGCCAACTGAAGGAAAGCCTGTCAGGGGTAAGTGAGGAACAAGGCAGGAAGCTGTTAGAAGTAAGGATGGGGAGTTGTCAGTCTCAAGTTATCAGCCATCTTCTATAGACTCTAAGGATTTTGGCAAATATGAAATATTTAAACTAAAAATATATAACTTTTAAAAGAACATATTAGAGTAAGCCAATTTTTAAAGCAAATTCCTTTAATAATAGCAATATATTAACTTTATTTTGAATTGTATTTGAAATCTTAAATAATAAAGTTTGATAATCAATAAAACAAAAATGATTGTGACAAAAATCAGCTCCTGTTAATTGGCAAATTCTACCTAATGAGGCATCATCACCATAGTAATGGGGAGGATTTTGCAAACTGATGAACTCCAAATGGAAATAACCTAGACATCATAATTTTAATGTAAATCAGTTATTCTTTTAACTTTAGGGCAAGAGTTATGTTTTGATGAACCACTGAGTTGTCAGTCTGAGGATGTAGCCATTCAAAAGCATTTTTCTCAGTTTATGCTACTCATCCTTCTCCAGAAGAGAGGGATCTGACCTGTTTTCTCTCCAGCAATTACATTTGACCAAGACTACTCTTTTTGGGCTATGATAATAAACAAGCTATCGGCCTAGATAGTAACTTTCTCCTTAAATACCTTTTCATGGATATAACAGGAGAAAGAAAGTAAAAGTCTTTTAAGAAAATGGATATATACAGGGGGGAAGTTAGATGTAAAAAATAAATGCAAAATCCCATTCTGCTCTCCTAGATAAGCAGAACATGAATATATAAATAAATCCTGGAAATTATTTGAGTAAATTAATTCTGCTAGCATGTACCTAGCACCAATGTGCAGGGCTTGTGTTAGCTCTCACGATGGAGGATGAAAAAACAAACGAGACACCATCTTTACCTTCAAGGAGTTTTAAAACTGGGTAGGATAAAGACAGCAATAATTTAAGTAATTACAGCACAAAGAAAATGTATTAAGTGCTCTATTAGAAATAAAATATGTTGCCATGGCTTTAAGTAGTAAAGAAGTCATGCTGAAGAAGGTGGTTGGTATTTGAGGTGAACCTTTCAGTGGGTAGGATTTTAATAGGTGGGAATTGAAAAGTCGAGGGGAACATTTTAGGTAGAGAAAAGTGAAAGAGTAATGAAAGGCATGGAGGAAGGGAAAGAGCTCAGTGTGCGCCTGAGCCACCGTTGGCTCTCCCCACCGATTGCACTTTGTGGGGGACACTCAGTAAAAGTAAGGGTTCTGCCTCATTGAGTAGCAGTGATGCTCTCCCGGGTAAGGAATGTACTTTTTTTTTTTTTTTAATTTTTAAAATTTATTTATTTATTTATTTGGCTGCATTGGGTCTTCATTGCTGTGCACAGGCTTTCTCTAGTTGTGGTGAGTGGGGGCTACTCTTCGTTGCAGTGCACAGGCTTCTCATTGTGGTGGCTTCTCTTGTTGCGGAGCATGGTGTCCAGGCACGTGGTCTTCAGTAGTTGTGGCTCGTGGGCTCTAGAGCTCAGGCTCAGTAGTTGTGGTGCACGGGTTTAGTTGCTCCGTGGCATGTGGGATCTTCCTGGAGCATGGCTGGAACCCGTGTCCCCTGCATTGGCAGGCGGATCCTTAACCACTGTGCCACCAGGGAAGTCCTGAGGAATATACTTTTCAAAAAATTTATTGTGAAACTTGGAAGTAGCTCAATAAATGTCAGAGCCTTATGAATTCAGAATCAGTCACATATTACTTTTGTCTAAACATTTTAACTCAAAATAGATATTAATGTTATATATAGTTTGATAGCTTTAGTCAATGTGCTGAAACATATCATGACCAGTATAAGATGATACACAAATTCTATCCTAAGTCTCTTTCTTCCCCATGAATTGTTCAGTGGCCCGAATAGTTCTATTATATACTAATATAGAAAGACCTACGGAGTGCCTTGGCTTGTTGTCATATTTACACCGTATACCTCCGAGATTATGTGACCATACCCAATAGTGAGGGGCTAAATGGCTCCAAATATGGTATTCAGTTTAGAATCACTGTGGGTCTATCTCATTAATTGTGTATCTTTCTCAAAGAACTGTAGTAATCATAGTGGTCTTTTTAAGAAAATTATTAGAACAGTGCGTAATTCATAATATGTGCTCAATATGTATTTATTGAATGAACAAATGAATCGTAAGTGGTCAGTCCAATGACTGGCTGAGGAAAGAAAAACTGGGTATTCATTAAATAATTTCTTTTTCTTTTGACAGTAATCATCTTTGTAAAATGATGAATTAGTAATTCCACATCCAAATTAAAGTTAGAGGAAATGCCAAAATGTGTGCTTCAAACAAAAGTTGGTGAATTATAAAATATAAATGCTTATTATTCCTTTTAGGTAAATTATAACAAAGGCAATGATAAGGATTGTTTTACCTATTTAAATACTTTTATCCTAAGTACTATTCTATTCTCAAAGTACTATACTATTCTAGAAAACACTTGATTTTTAGATTTCAAAAGTATTTTAGAGAAGCATACATTTTAGTCCACACAAAGGGATTCACTTCCATATAGACTAATTTTCTAGGTAGCTAAAGTTTTTCAGCTCTCAGGCTTTATTTATTAAAAAAAAAAAAAAAAACTTGGCTCCTAAATCTTCAAGTTCACTCATTTCCTTGTTCATATATGGAGACTACTAGTCACAAGTTTGTTTTTCTTGATGACATTAGCACTGATGGCTTTCTCTGCTGTGAAAGTACATTGCTCTCATGAGCTTCTACATTAAACTGCCAAATTAATATGTGATCTTGTTAAAATTGAATGAAAAATATGAGCAAGGTTTGGAGATTTTCTTTTCTGAGTACAGGACATGAGGCTTTATGTAGAAACCTTAGTATTTCTTTTTGATAAGCTCTCAGTTATATTCTGGAGAGTGGATATCTACACAAGTGTAATGTTAAAATTCTGGGGTAAACATAAAATATATAGCTTTAAGTCTAGAACAAACTGCATTTGTTTCATTATAGACACAAAATTAGATATTTTTATGTCTATGATGAAACATGCAATTTTTCCTATGTAGTAAAAATTATAACAGTGAATTCGCAAATAACTTAATGGAGCATAATTTTGCTTTATAAACACTAGTGTTGAAAAAAATTATACAGAAATTATTTCAGCTGGTAGTTCACTTACACCCTTGAATTTGTTGACAACTTGATTCCACTCATGGTTCTTGAGCATAAAATGCTACTCTATATCTAGAAAGTCCAACAGATTCTAGGTCTGTATGTCATCATATTAATTAGAAATATTTCAAATAATGTTTTCACCTCTCTTTAATGTGAAACAGAGCTAAATTAAGTGAAGCCTCGACACATTATGTGAACTGTTGAACTCCCACATAGCACAAAGGACTTTCCTGAACACGGTGCCGAGACTCAGTCAAACTTTACCCTGGCTTCCAGCCTCACTGGGCTGTGTTCCTAAAGGTGACTCCAGCCACCATGCTTAAGAAAACACAACGCTGCCAAACTGAATTGTTCCAGCCCCCCTTGCCAAACTATTTTCAGTAATTCTCCATTCCACTCCCTTCTGTAATGTTCCATTTCCACATAGCCACTAGTCTCTTTTTTGTCCCCCCTCTATCACTTCCCCATAATCCCTTTTTACTCCCTCTCTGTTCTCCCTTAAAAACTTCAGTCACCTTTGTCTTAGTTGGAGTTGAGCTCAATTAATACTCTAGTCTCTCTCCATTACTGCAGTAGTCTAAATAAAATCTGTCTTGTAACCTTTAACAAGCGTCTGGTGCTGGATTATTTTGTTTGTTGGTTGGTTTGACAGTTATGTGAGATTAAAAAACATCTCACAAGGATTATAGAGTAGAAAACTGTCACCAAAGTCAGTGGTAGCCTATGCAAGCAAAATAGTTCGCAACTGGTAACTGTAAAAGGGAAGAAAAGTATGGCTTTTTGAAAACTGGGAGAGGAAAGTGCCTAGCTGAAAGGTAACAGAACTATGTTAGTACCTCTTAGCTTAAGGGTCCACATGCTTTACACTTGTTTGGGATTGCATATTTGCTTGGCGACCCTAGCTTAACTGTACTGAAAGAATGTCAAAATGTACCTGAGTAATTGCTGTATATTGAGAGTAACTGGAACAACAGCAACATTCGTGATATTAATTTTAATTTTGTATCAGCTACTTATTTTCCCATCTCATTCCTCTCCATCTACACCCCCTTCTCCCTCTCCATCCTATCCTATCTCTGTCTCTGTCTCTCTTACACACACACACACAAACATGATAGGCAGCTAATAACCACACACACACACATTTTTTAAAGGAAATAGCAAAGTCACATTTCATGTGATGAAATTAATAGAGGAGGCACTTAGGTGTAAATGAGAGGGAAATTAGTGGTAGCTCTAAAAAGCAGAAGAACTTGGCTTAATAGCTCTGCTTCTTAACTAGCTGTGTGATCTTGGATAAGTCAAGACTCAGAGTCTTGGTTTCCTCATTTGCAAGTTGGGGCTAACTGCCTACAGCTCATAGGATTGCGTAGAGTCTCAGACAGTGGATGTTGAATAGATATTTACTGTCTGCTGAGTCAGAATGGTGTCAAGTTAACCAGTCTTCTACACCAGTGGTTCTAAAACTTGATCATGAACCAGAATCACCTGGAAGGCTTGTTTAAACAGATTGCTTGGATTTTTGATTTGGTAGACCTGGGGTAGGGCCAGAGAATTTAAATTTCTAGCAATTTCCTAGGCAGTGCTGATTCTGCTGGTCCAAGGACCACACAGTGTTTTATATACTACATTCAGAGACAGAGCAGGCCTTTGGTATAAAAAAGCATTGACAGAAACATGTGCAGAGAAGCAAAACCACAAATGGAAATAGATGCAAATAATGGTAGCAACTTAACATCAAAGTAAAATTGTTAAAGAATGTGGAAAGAAGTACTGGGTTTTTCTTTTGCTTGTTTTTGATAGGTGTGGGATTCAACATCTGCATAGCTGAGATAATGTGGATTTGGAATTCATGTACAAGTATAGTACATTGTTGTCTATAGTTAGTTTTTTGAAGACTTGCAATAAGATTATTATCAGAATCTTTATTTTCTTCTCCTCAGTAAGAGTGTGGACATGCTGGTGGAAATGTAAGTACCTTCATCTACCCCTAAAGAAGTAGTTTATAGGCATTCTCATAGGGCTAATTGTGTTGACGCTCTAAGAATTAAATGACTGTATGGCTTCCTTAAAATTATGCTGATGGCCAAGAAATTGCTACAGATCTGTAGGGATTCACTTGATCTCCCACCCTCTAGAATAATCTCACTACCTTTAAAGGGAAGATACAAGAGTGGGCTAATCATTGATCTAGATCTGGTCCACCTTGTACTATTATAGACTCTGGCTGCCTTTTCAACATAATGCAGTAGAGCTATTTAGTTTTTCTATCAGCCACAGTTCTTTCAGATATCCTTGACATTCATTTAGAATTGCAGACAGAAACAGGACCTACATTAGCAGATAATCTTTACCATCCCTATATAAGGAGATATATCTTTGCCAATTTGCTACAGTACAAAATGACCTTTTACATTCTCATAGGGTAAGCTCAGTGACTAGCCTGGTCTTACTGATGAATATGGTGGCAAATTCTAACACATTTCTCAATTTAAGGCTATATTTTAATTGACCAGTATTGTAATTTAACCATTGTCATTGACCTAACATTAAAAGTATCAGAAGCAACACAATCTAGAGACTTTATTCCCTAGTTATAAATAAATTTTAAAGTGTGTTAGAGATTCATCTCATTTTTTTTTTATTTTTTTGTGGTACGCGGGTCTCTCACAGTTGTGGCCTCTCCTGTTGCGGAGCACAGGCTCCGGAAGCTCAGGCTCAATGGCCATGGCTCATGGGCCTAGCCACTCGGCAGCATGTGGGATCTTCCCAGACCTGGACACGAACCCGTGTCCCCTGCATCGGCAGGCAGACTCTCAACCACTGCGCCACCAGGGAAGCCCTCATTATTGTATTTTTATTACAAATGAAATGTGACTCTGAGGTCTTCCACGATGATCATTAGTCAATAAATATTTGCAGATGGTCATCTAATGTAGCTCTTCATGACACTGTACTAGATCAATAGATTTAGTAAACTTAATATTTTCTAAGTTTTTTTCCTCACTAGCAGAGTTTTTTTGGTTGTTCATTTAACTTTATTGCACTGTGTCAGGACATAGACAATTACTAATATTGTAACAGTGCTGTGTTTTCAGACATTACTTCTGTGTTCTCAGGGTAGATTCACAATGAGACATAAATTACATGTTTCTAAGAATAAGAATTTATTTGAAATTCTTGAGAATTTTCCATAGTAAGTACTGATATAACTTTAATTTGAAAAATGAGAAAAAAATATAAGCCTAATTTTGCATGAAATAAAGATCTAGAAAAGCTTGTGTGCCTCTGGAGATAGGAGCCCTCGCCCTACTTCCAACTAACAGTAATCCTGGAAAAAGAACACTGGAAATACTTACATGTTTGAGTCGTTTGCTGTGACCCAAGATAATTGACATTGGATCCCATTGTACAGTGGAATAAATGGTGGGAAATAGCATAAAACAAAAAGAGAGGCTGATACACTCAGAAAAGCCCAGCACAATGCATTTGAATGGTAGGTAATAAGGCCATAATAAGGCAGAAAGTAAATACGAAAAATATTTCTTCTTGAAAGGTAAAGTTATTTCTGTATCAGAAAATATATTTATATATAAAGTTATCAAGCTATTCCCCCCCCATTTCCTTTAGTAAACAAATTCTTCAAAAAATTCTAAAATGTTAGAATTCCTGATTTCAGAATTCAGAATTCCTGATGCCTGGGCATCCAGCCACAGCCCGCTTTGGCCCTACTCTTATTATGTCTCTGGTATTTCACATTTGGGGCAAAAGCCTGAGGGAATCCTTATGTGGTTTATGTCTCCTCACTGAGCATTGGAGGGAAGGAAATTTTCTTTCTTTCTTTCTTTCTTTCTTTCTTTCTTTCTTTCTTTCTTTCTTTCTTTTTCTTTCTTTTCTTTCTGCTATTCTGTGTAGAAAGGTTGGTCTAAATATCAACCATGTGAAAATAAGGGACAATCACTGCAATCTTATTGCTGCTGGAAAAATCTACAGACAATGCAAAATAATACTAGAAATGTGTTATGTGCTAGAAAAAGCCAAACAACTCTCTAAATTAGATCTATCAAGATAAGGAGGCGTTGGTAAGCATATCAATTGTGATATTCCTCTTCCCCACCCCCCAAAATGAGTCATCATAGATTATTTTGAGAAATATTCTTGGTTCAAACAAAACTTCTGATCAGTCTAATTTAAAGCACAGATTTTAAAGCCTCAAAATCAACTAAAATTACAAAATAAGAAAACTTCATGTCATTTATTTTAGTGAGAAAAGTTCAGGTCATTTAAGGCTTAAGAAAAAGCTAGGTCTTACAAATTGTAGAGTCAGAGAAGAGCTTGATGAAATCTAGAGATTGTCTGGTTTATCTCTTTCCCTTCTGTAATAGATGACACCAGGGGACCTAGGGATATCCAGGGACTTATCCAAGCACCTCTAAAAGATTACTTAGAGCCTGAAATAAATAGTTAGTACATGTTCTTTCTACTACAACATGAGCCTCCTATAAACATTTAAAAACTGTTGGCAGCCAGGCAAAAGTTTTCTATCTACTTAATGTTTTATAGACTAATTTATCTTGCTCATTACACAGAAACAATTCATTCTAGTTGAGCTTGACTGTATATTTTATTTATAAAGGAAGAAAAAATTTAAAAGCCAACATAAAGGGTTAGAGGAATTATTTCATGACATATTTTGCTAAATGATCACCAAGTCAATATATTTACTCTACAGTTATTCTTATAAAATGTCTATCACATTTACTAAAGTTTTAATGAATTCTTTAATACAACTAAATGTAATATAGAATATCTTTTCTCCTCAATTTAACGAAAAGCATAAGATGGGTCAGTAGAACACATCTTTTTTTTTTTGAATTTTTGAATTTTATTTTATTTTTTATACAGCAGGTTCTTATTAGTTATCTATTTTATACATATTAGTGTATATATGTCAGTCGTCCCAATCTCCCAATTCATCCCAAAGTAGAGCACATCTTGATGTTGGACTTCTAGTAAGAAAAAGTCTTATTTGATGCATTGAAGTGTTCACAATGTTAGCTAAGCATGAACAGTCCTGAGTAGTTTAAAATACTTCATGTAGAACATATATTAGAGTTCAAGCCCAAGGCTCACTTTGAACATGTATTTTGTAAATTTATAAAGCTTTTAGCATGATATGGAATGGTATATAATTAGTTTCTTTACTCTTTCAAAGATTCTTCCCATAGTTACTTGGGTAGTGGATAATTATAATACTAAGATATATAAACACGACTATTTAGTAAGTATATTTTTATTTGGTTATGCAAAAAGATAATTCACTTATTTATATATACTTGTCAAATTGAAACATTTATTCATTTGCCATATATAGAATCATATATTGCAATAAGGAATTCTGACTTCTGCTGAAAAGGGGAAGTTTAATCAGGATACTCAGGGAAGGTCATAGCTCTCTGGACATTGACCAAAAGGATGTCCTTTTTTGATCAAACACCAAGGTAGAAGTGATTTTGTCTCCAAAGTTCATGAAAATGCCCTGTCATTTGCCACACAACTGGCAAAGAAAACAGATCTCTTAGGTTGGAAATCGAAGACAGCATCACATATTCATTTCTAGTCACTAGTAAAGCATACAGTCAGTATTTTGCAGAGTACACTGGAGGTAATACTTTCATAGAAATTAATATAAGGGATTTTCCTGGTACTTAAAAAAAGTATTTTGAGACAGCATAAAAATTAAAATTAAAACTTAGTGTAGGGCTTCCCTAGTGGCGCAGTGGTTGAGAGTCTGACTGCCGATGCAGGGGACGCGGGTTCATGCCCTGGTCCGGGAGGGTCCCACATGCCGCGGAGCGGCTGGGCTCGTGGGCCATGGCCGCTGAGCCTGTGAGTCCGGAGCCTGTGCTCCGCAACGAGAGGGGCAACAACAGTGAGAGGCCCGCGTACCACACACACACACAAAAAAATCAATGCTTAAATTGGTTTAAAATAGTATACTTTTGAGAAAGAACACACACCCTTTAAGAAAAAACACAATCTATTTGACCCAAGTTTTAAAGTGAAAACTGATGGATAAGAGAACGTTATATGTAGATGCTGGTTCCAAGTAATCAACAGGACCATATAGGAGAGCTTTAAAAACTGCCGAGAGGCAAATAAGTAGAGTAATATATAATGTGTGTGTGTATAATATATATGTATTTCAGACAAGTGTTATTTCGTACTCATCTTGATGCAAGTCTTAGTAAACTGTTATGAATAAAACATGCTGGGGGCTTCCCTGGTGGCGCAGTGGTTGAGAGTCCGCCTGCCAATGCAGGGGACACAGGTTCGTGCCCCGGTCCGGGAGGATCCTACATGCCGCGGAGCGGCTGGACCCGTGAGCCATGGCTGCTGAGCCTGCGCGTCCGGAGCCTGTGCTCCGCAACGGGAGAGGCCACAGCAGTGAGAGGCCCACGTACCACAAAAAAAAAGAAAAAAAAAAAAAGAAAAAATATTTGTTTAAAACATGCTGAACTTTCAGCATTTGAGAGTAGAAAATAGATTATAACTACTATGTACTTGAGTTCTCATGCATATAAGACATGCTTTCTGGTATCCAGATTACAGGAGAAAAAACAGAGAGAGGAAACCAAAAACTAAAAGTTAACAGAGAAGAACCACAGAATTAAAATTATTCTACCGACTTGATTTTGTATATCTTGCATTCCAATACATATCTAAACCATGCTAATTGCAAATGCCTCACTGTATTCAATTAAATTTTATTCAAAATTGTTAAAATCTTTAAAAATTTGGAAAAAGTATTCAAAGAAAAGTTATCTTAAACTTCTTTGTAGTATACTTCAGTTCAGCTGGATAAAACTCCATATATTATATTTTGAAGAACTGTTTCCACTTATGTTTATTTGGCAAAATCTGAAAGCATTTCCCCCCAAAAGAAAAACTCTCAATATTATTTAATTCATATACTCAATTGCAAGAAAGTATTTGAATTGATTTGCTCAGTTCTGACTCGCTTGTTTTGTCAAATAATTATTAAATTCAACTGAAATAAAATAACTAATTTATAAAATTTATGGTGAGTAAAATTTTAGAGCATGGATATAAGGTAGAGAAAAACAAAAGCTGAAAAGGACAATACAAATTTGAAAATAATTTGTCAAATTGTCATCAGATTGGCAAAACACATTTAGGTAAAGTGGTTGGTTGGTTTTTTAGCAAGTCAGGTTAATAAATTACTGGAAACATCTATAAAGAAGAATGAGCAACATTCAACAGTTTCATACCATTTAATTTCTATTGTAAATGTTTCTTCTCCCACGAATTCTAGTAGGTCAGAAAAAAATTGTGATTGTAATACAGTTGGATTTAGTACAAACTTTGAAATATTTCAGTGTATATTATTCTTGGGTAAAATTCAAAGTAAACCTTGTTTATTTGTTTTCATATAAGAATCTTTACAAATAGATGTGAAATATAGTGTCATAATTTAAGAAGGTTATATATTTTATGCCTCCATATTTACCAAAACAGACTCAGAAATTCAGGACCCATGAGACGACATACATTTCATAGTTACTGTTATTAAATAGATAGATGAATAGAAACATGTACATCTATCTTAGATAAACAAACCAGTGAGGAAAACAATTTTTTAAATTTCAAGAAACTAAAACAAAAATAGACATGCTCTTAAAAAGCTTGAAAAGTTTGATTAAACTCTGGCAGAACATGGAAATGGAACTCAGGGTTAGAACTCTCAAGAAATTTTTACTTATGGATAAGTTACAGCTGTCATGTAGCTGAACTTATTTCTTTATGCATTTTGATACAAGGACTAGGCATATTTTTATGTCAAGGAGAAGTTCAGTATGCAGATGAGAACTATGGTGAGGAAAGAAGAGAGTGCTTTTGGCTGGAGGAAGGAAGAGTTGCCCTTAGTTTATTGAAAGCATGACTCTTCTGTTTCTCCAAATGGGCCACATCTGTGCTGTCAGCACCTAGCCCATAGCAGGTACCAAACATATAATCATGGAACAAATTAGTAATTTATCTGAGGGAACTCATGTGCAAAGTACAAGTTTCAACTTATTTTCCTCTGGAAAGAGGAAAGGAAAGTTCTTCTCCATTGGCAAGTATTTGAGTGTGCCAACTCTACCCAGGGTACTCAGTGGGGTAAAATCAAAAGCCAGTTAATTTTCACCTTCCATGGCAGGAATTTAGAGGAACATACCACCCTCTGCACCCTTCATCCTGTCCCAATTTGTCTTCTAACCTCAGCATGGGCTCTGTCCTGAGACTGATTCCTCGCATTATTTTATGGATGTACATTCAACTCAAAGTAAAGCACAGGTACCTTGAAGGACTGATTATCAAATGCAACCCTATGAAAATCACATTGACAAATATTTGGTGCTTTCTGTATGTGAAAGCCACCTACTGAGCATAGAAAGAACCACTGTGACATGTGTGTTATAGGAAGAGAACGAATAAAATGGAGTCCCAAGAGTAAATTATTCTGCTCAGTCTTTTCCTACTAAATTCTACTCGCTTCAACCACAGCAAAAGCCAAGAACCACTCTGTTCCCTTTCCTTTCATAGGTGTACAATCATGGGAACCTGTTTTAAAAGGTTAAAAAAAGAAGTCTCCTAACCACAAAGTCCAGTATCTCAGTCCACAACCTGGATGTTTTTTTTGCCTCAGAAACTTAGTCAAGGATGTTAAGGTAATGAGGTCTGCTGCAAATGTCCAAATATAAACAATTGCTTGCTGACTCTAAAACCCGGAGTGTTTTCATCTTGAGTGCTTAACAGCTTTCTGACGTGGTAGGAGATCCTATCTTTATTCTTCTAGCCAACAAAAAGCCTTCTCATCCCTCTTTGCCTTCTCAGTCAACACTTTTAAGTCTGGAGAGTTTGACAAAGTCTTTATGTTGAAAGTTAAAAGCTACTGAGAAGAGTACAACCATTTCACGCCCTTCCTCTTTCATCATCATCAGCTCCTCTTTTTTATTGTTTCTCTAACATGCCCGTTGACAAAAACAGCCGCTAATAATTATGTTTGCAGTACTAGGCTATGTGATCTAATTGCACAGACTTGTGCCACATGTCTTGTCCAGTTACACAAATTTGATTTCCAGAAAGCTTCAGAGACACTTTATTAGCTGTCTTCCCACTCACAAACTTCAAGGGATGTGCACACTATACTGTTAAATGGCTGTACTTGAAAACTGTTTTCATGTTTTTTTCTTTCACCTTCATTCAACCCCTCCAAAAATACGTTTCTGTAGAGTGAGCAGTGTACTACTCTTTGGAATCTGATAGTTTTCTTTTTTAATTGCCCTTGCTAGCTAACTACTTTGTAAGGTAATCACATGAAAAGTCAGAGCTATTTTTGACCTTTAAATTGAAGCAAAATATCAGCACACTAACTTTTTTGGTAGACAAGATTTTCTGGCAAATTTATTACAGGCAGAAAAAATATATAATCAGTTACCTGCTTTGCAAGATACTTTTCCAGATTCTTTACATTTCCCTTATTCCTTACTATAACCTGAAAATCTCACCATGTTAATACATAATTTTAAAAATCTAAGGAAAAAGCCATATAAGGAAAATTATTTCAAGATTTCTACCCAGAATAACTTGACTTATTTGAAGAACTGATATTATTGATGAAGATTTTGCTCTTACTGTTGGCAAATAAGTGCACCAGATTGATTTCTTATGACTTGGACCAAGTCTAGTTTTCATTGTTTGTTGAAGCAGATCTCTTCCTAATTGGCTGACATATTTTGATCATAGGCTTTTAGCTTGACATCATTGTCTTCTACTTCGACACCACTGATCTAAACCAGCACCCATTCCACATGATAATCCAAATGAAAAATATCACAAAATGAGCATGTACCCAATATCAGAAACATTTGCTTTGACATTCATGGCTCAGAGCTTCTAAGTAGTTCTGGCATGGTCTAAACTAGACCATCTAGTTTCCAACACAAAACAGCTGGTTTAGGTGGCAAAATCTTGTCAACTTAAAGCACCCAACCCTTAAGAATGAATAATTGGCAAGATCTTGTTCCAATTCATCTTTTGTCTCTACTGAATCTGGACAAATGACTGTAAATTTGTGCCAAATACCTCTTCCTAAATTGGGCAGCCTGGCTTCCCACAGAGACATAGAGTTTCAGAGCATTAGTGTCCCCAGGGTATCTGTCAGTACAAAGCTGGTCTAGGATAAGCCACATTAATAGCAGTTTCCTCTTGTCATTCTTAAGCTGTCTTTTTTTTTCTATCATATAAAATATATATTTAATAGTTCTAATTCAAACTCATTTTTAAATTTATGTACAAATTTGAGGAAAAATAACTAGCCTTTATCTTTCATCTTAATTTTTGAAATGAATGTAATAGCGCAAATACATTTTAGCCATATCACAATGCTATTAAGTCACATGAAAACTATAATTTTGATTTGTTACCACACTGAACTTAATCATAATCTATTTTTTTCTAAAGAGTTTATGACTTTGTTTAATTTATTAGGTGTTATGCTAATTTTATCCAGGAGTTGCCTTGTGAAACACATGGTTGATAGATGTACAGAAATTTATAAGTTTCTAATTACATTATTGAATTCTGGCCCTATCACTTGTGTTGATTACCCTTAAAGTTGATGAATATACATATATAAATTTTTAAAAATACATTATTCTTTTTTTTATTAGTTTCTGCTTTATAACAAAGTGAATCAGTCATACATATACATCTGTTCCCACATCCCTTCCCTCTTGCATCTCCCTCCCTCCCACCCTCCCTATCCCACCCCTCCAGGCAGTCACAAAGCACCGAGCTGATCCCCCTGTGCTATGTGGCTGCTTCCCACTAGCTATCTACCTTACGTTTGGTAGTGTATATATGTCCATGCCTCTCTTTCGCTTTGTCCCAGCTTACCCTTCCCTCTCCCCATATCCTCAAGTCCATTCTCAAGTAGGTCTGTGTCTTTATTCCTGTTTTACCCCTAGGTTCTTCATGACATTTTTTTTTCTTAAATTCCATATATATGTGTTAGCATACGGTATTTGTCTTTCTCTTTCTGACTTACTTCACTCTGTATGACAGACTCTGGGTCTATCCACCTCATTACAAATAGCTCAGTTTCGTTTCTTTTTATGGCTGAGTAATATTCCATTGTATATATGTGCCACATTTTCTTTACCCATTCATCCAATGATGGACACTTAGGTTGTTTCCATCTCTGGGCTATTGTGAATAGAGCTGCAATGAACATTTTGGTACATGTCTCTTTTTGAATTATGGTTTTCTCAGGGTATATGCCCAGTAGTGGGATTGCTGGGTCATATGGTAGTTCTATTTTTAGTTTTTTAAGGAACCTCCATACTGTTCTCCATAGTGGCTGTACCACTTCACATTCCCACCAGCAGTGCAAGAGTGTTCCCTTTCCTCCACACCCTCTCCAGCATTTATTGTTTCTAGATTTCTTGATGATGGCCATTCTGACTGGTATGAGATGATATCTCATTGTAGTTTTGATTTGCATTTCTCTAATGATTAATGATGTTGAGCATTCTTTCATGTGTTTGTTGGCAGTCTGTATATCTTCTTTGGAGAGATGTCTATTTAAGTCTTCGGCCCATTTTTGGATTGGGTTGTCTGTTTTTTTGCTATTGAGCTGCATGAGCTGTTTATAAATTTTGGAGATTAATGCTTTGTCAGTTGCTTCATTTGCAAATATTTTCTCCCATTCTGAGGGTTGTCTTTTGGTCTTGTTTATGGTTTCCTTTGCTGTGCAAAAGCTTTGAAGTTGCATTAGGTCCCATTTGTTTATCTTTGTTTTTATTTCCATTCCTCTAGGAGGTGGGTCCAAAAGGATCTTGCTGTGATTTATGTCATAGAGTGTTCTGCCTATGTTTTCCTCTAAGAGTTTGATAGTTTCTGGCCTTACATTTGGGTCTTTAATCCATTTTGAGCTTATTTTTGTGTATGATGTTAGGGAATGATCTAATTTCATACTTTTACATGTCCCTGTCCAGTTTTCCCAGCACCACTTATTGAAGAGGCTGTCCTTTCTCCACTGTACATTCCTGCCTCCTTTATCAAAGATAAGTTGACCATATGTGCGTGGGTTTATCTCTGGACTTTCTATCCTGTTCCATTGATCTATCTTTCTGTTTTTGTGCCAGTACCACACTGTCTTGATTACTGTAGCTTTGTAGTATAGTCTGAAGTCAGGGAGGCTGATTCCTCCAGCTCCGTTTTTTGTTCTCAAGATTGCTTTGGCTATTCGGGGTCTTTTGTTTTTCCAAACAAATTTTGAAATGTTTTGTTCTAGTTCTGTGAAAAATGTCAGTGGTAATTTGATAGGGATTGCATTGAATCTGTAGATTGCTTTGGGTAGTAGAGTCATTTTCACAATATTGATTCTTCCAATCCAGGAGCATGGTATATCTCTCCATCTATTTGTATCATCTTTAATTTCTTTCATCAGTGTCTTATAATTTTCTGCATACAGGTCTTTTGTCTCCTTAGGTAGATTTATTCCTAGATATTTTATTCTTTTTGTTGCAATGGTAAATGGGAGTGTTTTCTTGATTTCACCTTCAGATTTTTCATCATTAGTGTACAGGAATGCCATAGATTTCTGTGCATTAATTTTGTATCCTGCTACTTTACCAAATTAATTGATTAGCTGTAGTAGTTTTCTGGTAGCATCTTTAGGATTCTCTATGTATAGTATCATGTCATCTGCAAACAGTGACTTCAGCTGTCTTTTCATATGTATGAGCTCATCCATATGAGTTAAATGTTTCACATTTTTTTTGCTACTTCAATATTTATCTAATACTTATTCAAAAACTGTAAGTTTTTTCATCCTTTAGTAAATAGCATTTCTATGTTTCCCAAAGTATTGGATTTTCAAAAGAAAGTTGGCTAAAAGAGCATTATAAACAAGGTGCAAGGAGACATTGGTAGTTGATACTTCTCTTTCTCAACATATTGCTTATGTTACAACTGAGCAGGTTCCCAGCTTTTATCTCTGGGAGCTGTGACGTTGACTGCTTATAAGGTCTCATTGTCTAATTAATCCTTACTTAAAATTCACCTAAGTAAGTCTAACATGGATAGGAAGTTGGTTTCTGTTACTTGTTCCACCTTTCACCCTACCACACATCTGGGAAATATTCAGTTTAAGATCAGGTCGAAGCCTTTTGGCATTAACTACCTCAAAACATTAATATATCACCAGCAATTTGCCTCTGCATCAGAAAATTAAAAGCATATTTGAGATACAAACATGAGTATGCCACTAATATTACTGGCAATAATTGAGAGCTGTTCTTTTATTATAATGGGAAAAAAGAATGTTCTCAGATAAAATAGGTAAATTAAGTCCAAATGGTAATATTAACCTCCTAAAATAACTGCATATACACTTTATATGAATGCTAAAAAATAGTTTATTAAATGCTACTGTTTTTCTTTATTGCTGTTGTACTGTTAATGGTAGAGAAAACACATATCCTATACAAATAGTATATAATTGGTTTATCCCTTAGGAAAATCAAAATTACAATTTAAGTTGTTTAAATTATAGATTATGGATTACTAGCTCAGTTGATCAGACATCATCATTCTTTTGCTAAGATTATTTCCTTTTTAGTTTAAAATGGGAAAATCAAAACCTACTTAGACTTTTACTTTAGACTCTGCTCCAATCTAAGCAGCTGTGTTTTGCATTTATATTCTTGATAATTAAAGTGAGCTTGTGGGTAACTCATTATAAACAATTTTAATGTAAAATTATGACAGTTGATTAGGACATCATTTATACACTGCAGCTAAAGGTAAGAGGAGAGATGGGTAAATCAGGACTCTGAAAAAGTTATTCGGGAGCTAGATTTAAATTTCTTTTTGAAGCTAGAAATTGAGCAAGATTAGATATTCCTTCAGGGAGATTAGCTCCGTGCTTTGTGACCACCTAGAGGGGTGGGATAGGGATGGTGGGAGGGAGATGCAAGAGGGAGGAGATATGGGGATATATATATATACATATAGCTGGTTCACTTTGTTATACAGCAGAAACTAACACACCATTGTGAAGCAATTATACTCTAATAAAGATGTTAAAAAAATGATACTCCTTAAAAATTTATGCCCTTATTTTTGGAGCATTTTGTTGCTGGGGTCACTCCACCAAAACTTTGCTTCACATTTTTTATCCTGGACCTTTGCTCAAAAACTGGAGCTCTATCTAAGAAACTGCTTGTATTATATCCATCAACATTCAAATGCTTATGCCTAAGTAATTTTATGTGATTTTAGTTTTTATTAAATAATTGCATTGACAAGTTAGAGAAAGAGAAAAGGAAGAGGATATTGAAAATGTAGCTGTTTGTGCCTTTAATTGGAGATTCAGAAATTCTTCTCATGCGATTTCCATGTTTGGCTCAATGTTTTCTAAAAAAACATTGATATTTAAAGCATTCTTTAAAAGGTCATTTTAAAGACATGTGAGCAAGTTTTACTGAGGGTGTTGTATGTGCATTTAGGGTTCCTTTTTCTGTAAAGCCTTTCCAGCTTCTTAGATGAATAAGGATCCACCAACTCAGTTTTCATTGCCTTCTGTATCTTTTGGTCTGACATAATGTTGATCCCATTTTGCATGCAAAAAAACATATGAAACAGTACCATGAATATTATGATTACTTAATACTTAGTGATTGGTTGGTATTTACATGTGGAGACTTATGGGACTGGAGCTAGAGACATCTATGCTGTGTTTTTTTGTTTGTTTGTTTTTTGATGTGGGCCATTTTTAAAGTCTTCATTGAATATGTTACAATATTGCTTCTGTTTTACGTTTTGGCCCTTTTGGCCCCAAGGCATGTGGGAGCCTATCTCCCCGGCCCAGGATCGAACCCACACCCCCTGCATTGGAAGGTGAAATCTTAACCCCTGGACTGCCAGGGACGTCCCTATGTTGTGTTCTGACAGTAATACAACTGAGTATAAATAAGTGAAGGAAAAAAAAGACAAATGACTCCGTTGCTATCTCCTCCCTCTAAGGAAACAACTAATAATATTAAACCCATCATCTGTGTAAAGCACAAGTATGAGCTCCATTTTACCATGAATACTATAGAGATTTGTTTAGCGTCTTGTTAAAATCTTTTTACTCTTGGTAGGGAGTCTGTTGGTAGTAGTTCCAGCTTTGGCTTGGCAAACTGTGAGCTGTATGAATTTGAAAGGGGCAGTTAACTTCTCAGAGTCTCCTTCCTCATCTGTAAAATAAAAGGAGGTTGCCCCAGAGGTGATTATCAAAGCCTTTTCCAGCTTTACAATTCTATAATCTATGAACAAGAGCCAACATTACAATTTAGGATTTGGCACCTGATTTTATACTATGCTAGTGCCATGGAACTGCTTATTTCATTAATCTCACATGTTGAATTTCTCTATGTAACCTGGTTTGACTTTGTTGTTTTTCCTTTAAAGGAACTAAACATACTATCCCTTTGGCAACTATGGGTAGTTATAAGAATTTTTAATCATACTTGGGAAATACATGCAGTGCCTAGTGGTGAACATGCCCTACTGCCCTCTAGTGGGTGAAACCATATCTTCCCTAGATTACCTACAAGACTGGCTAAGATAGAGCTGCTCAAGCTTTATTCAAATCACCTGAGGTGGGGTCCCAGTTTCTGCAACTCCCAAGTAATTTCACTGCTGCGGGTCCTAGGACTACACTTTGAGTAGCAAGACTTTAAGTGATTAGTGTTCTTTGGCACATACTTTGTTGAAGTAAGGAAGGAAGCATATTCAGCATGGGCTAAGAAGTATGTTTCTAGCTAGTAGAAGAGGAAGGAGGAGGAGGAAAGAGAAGGGCAGGAGGAGAAGAAGAAAAGAGGAGAAGGAAATCAATCCACAAGACTTAAAGGATTCCTGTGGCAAAGCCACGTTCCTCTTGATCACTAGCCATCTCTAGGAAGTTTCTAAGTCTTAACACGACAGTACATGCGTTTGGACTTACATAGTCTCCTTCTAATATTTTATTATATTTTAGTTAATTAACAGATAGGCCTGCAAAAAAATTAGAACTAGTTGGACCTGTCAGGATTTTACAACTCTATAATTATGTAAAAACATGCATTAAAGCCAGTCTAGATAGAAAATATTCACCATATTTGTGTACCTTATTACATAAGTAGGCTGTATTGATGGAACAATGAGTACATATGGCTGGATGCACTGAACTCTTGCATAGTGGGACTTCTTTCCAGAAAGCAGTGGTCTAAGTTTAGCAGCAAAAAACTATCGATGTTCAAAGCACTGTCCTAGGTACTCGGGGTATAGAGCTGAACAAGGAGGACAACAGTGGTCATGAGTTCATTTCACAGAAGGGAAGAGAGAAAATGAACATATAACTATGATAAAAGTTAAAACTTATAGCTCTGGACTTCCTTGGTGGCACAGTGGTTGAGAGTCCACCTGCCGATGCAGGGGACACGGGTTCGTGTCCCGGTCTGGGAGGATCCCACATGCCACGGAGCGGCTGGGCCCGTGAGCCATGGCCGCTGAGCCTGCGCGTTCAGAGCCTGTGCTCCACAATGGGAGAGGCCACAGCAGTGAGAGGCCCACGTACCGCAAACAAAAAAACAAACAAAAAAAACTTATAGCTCCAATTTATAAGTATCCCTATGTACTTGACCCTATGCTTAGAACACTGTGGTCATTAACATTGATGGCTGCATTATATGTCCCACTATATAAATAAGGAAGCTAAAATTGAAAGAGCTCAGCGTTAAGGTCCAAACTCTTATATGACGTCAAACATGCAGGCTCTTAAGCACTAAATGATGTTGCATTTCATTGGTTTTCAAAATGTTAACTAACAAACTCCCTCTGTGTGTTTTGATTTCCATATTCTCAACAGCTGCCTCTTTAGTCTGTTAGCAATGGAAGGAGATAATGCTGAGGCTGCCAGTTTGAATAATAAAAGACGTGTGTTGGATCCCACTATCTCTGTGTTTGTATTCTATGTGTTGGGCATGTTATTGTAGGAAGAGGGAGGAGCTGGCAGGAGGAGGGAAGGCAGAGCCTGACACTCTCATCTGTATTTTAGATCTGGTTTCCCACTCCATCAGGGCTTTCCTTCTCTTACACCAAGTCTTCTGGGCCTCGCTTTTTTTTTTTTTTTTTTTTTCCAGAAACAAATGGTCACCTGTTGCAAAGGTGATTCTCATCTCTCTTGATCCTACAACTAGGAAGGGCAACACTTCCGTTCAATAATAGTAAATGTTACTTCCAATTTTTCTTACCAGTATTTCGCTTTCAGTAAACCTCAGTTGCTTGAAACTTTGTGGTGCCCTAAATCATTTTTCTGAATGAGGATATAAATGCCTTATCACTTCAGTCTTTGCATTTTCTCCCATTTTACCTTATTATCCCTGCATTCTAGAGTGAGAATCTAATTGAAAAATACTGCTTCCACTGGCCCTTTCCTCAAGTGTGTTTGGAATATTTCTAGGCTGCCTCCACAAAAATTTCTTGAAACCCAAAAAGAACATAAGTTTTCTCCCAATTCACTAAAAAGAAATGCCTGTCACTGCCTCTCCCCAACTACGAAGGGGAATATGGCCACTTCATACAAGAAGTGAATTCAGAAATGCTTTAGAAGCTTATCAATACACATGTTATTAGAGGTCATATTAAAGAGGTCATATTAAAAATAATTTGGATTAGGCAGAATGACAGAATTGTTAAATGAATTACTTGGCTTTATACAACTGGTGGTTAGCCCAGCTGAAATTCCAATGCAGGTTTTTTCAATCCCAGCCAAATGTTCTTTCCACTAGCTCTAGAAAAAAGGTACTCTGCAAGGTAGTTACCAGCTGATGTGGTAATGCCTGGCAAACAGGAGTGCTGATGCCTGGTATTGCTTAGTTGGTTGGAAAATAAAGATACTGGTCATAAACAAACCCAGGGAAAGCTCAGTCAAAATTGATCATAAATGCTGGGGAGTAAATCATAACTGACCATGAGAAAAATCCCCATAACAAGACCTTTTCTTTCTCTCTCCTAATCATTCTCACTTGCACATTCCCCCTGTTAATGCTGTAAGATTTTTAATAATATAATATTGTATTTGGTTTAATTTAATCCCTTCCACATAGTGCCAGACTCAGAATTTAACTTCAATGTAAAGAATGGTGAATAATAGCATGGGGATAAGTTAAAAGTCTAAATAGCTTGTATTTTTCTAACCATAAGTTATAAGAATTTATGCCTACAGGTGGGGATCACAACATGACAAGGATATTCACAACAATGGTCACTCACCAGGAGACACTCATGCATCTTAATGATGAGAAGAAATGACCTACTCCACTTTCCCTTATGCAAGTGCTATTTGATTGGAAAAGTCTCCAGATTTCTTTTTTGTATTAAGAAATTTTGATAATTGAAAAGCTTCCATTTTGGCTGTATCTCCAATCCTGTTCATATCTAGTGTTCTACTTAGTACATATCTTAGCATATAATAAAAACTCTCTTTTTATATTAAGGACACTTGATCAAAATAAAAGAAAATTTAAATGAAAGTCTTCTTGGGAATTCTACTGGGAAGAAAAATTTAGATTTTATGATCCCAAAGCTACAGGCCACATACAACTTCTGGCATGCTAAATTTATTCAGTGATTTACATCTTGAACATCCTTAATGGAGATCAATGAAATTCTATTTAGGTCACTATTTTAATTCATTTTGTAATACAAGCTAATCATAGAAAACAAGTCCTCTATACAAATTTACATAGTAATTAAGTTATATGCTTAGACTTTTCTTGTATGTATAGCTTTACTTTACTGTTTTCTTCCCTATTGACTATACATATCAGAAGAGTACAAGTTGTGAAAATGGAAAAAAAAATTCTGTAAACAAACTCTAGAGTATATTCTATATTACATATGCATACCCATTTAAGAACTCATGTAACTATTCATATTCTTGAATATTAAAAGCATCAGAATATAATTAATGAATGTTAATAATGCTAATGACTTCAACACCAAAGGTGACCCTCAAACATCCTTAGAACTTATATTCTTCATTACCTGATTCAAACTGAGAAAAGTGTCTACTTTTAATGAGATAAAATACCACCATTACTACCTCTACTATTGTAAAACAATTTCTCCAATCCTAAAAATGGCTCTAGGAACCAGTGGTTATACTTGTGAAAGTTATTAAATATTCTAAAACAGGTAAACCCATGCTGTATTAATAATTCCAATTTATTTTGCCAAAAAGCATACCTCTGACACTGAAATATGATAAAGATAGTACAAAGAAAGCTACCGTTAAATAAACTACTAATTAGTTGATTTCAATAGCACAGTATAGGAAGATGCCATTATGATCAAGTGAGATTTATCCAGCAATTCAAATGTAGTTTGATATTAGGTAAACTACACCCATTGACAGAACTAGTATTTAACATTAACCAAGACGTTCAGGTCAACGCAATATAGCAAAATTAGACAAAGATTAGAAGAATATGTATTGAAAAGAGTAAGCAACACTTTTATTACCTTTGAGTGATAGGATTAGCTAACTTAAATGGCAAAATAATCTACTGAAAACCTTGATAGTTCTTTACTTTGGATCATTATAGGATATTTAAAATTAATAGCTTTTTAAAAATATGCCAACCACTATTAGAAAACAAAATGAAAATAATCTCCTTGTAAAATCATGAGAAAAAAGCAAGAAATAATCATAAGAGAAATATGCAGCACTTATAAGAAGAAACATAAAATTTTGAGAGATATAGAAGAAAGATGAGTATAAAGATAAAATATTGTAAATATTTCAGTTTTTCATTTATTATCTGCTTAATACAATTTCAATCACAATTTCAACATTTTAATTTGGTAAAGTGGTTTTATACTTCATTGGGAAAAATAAATAGTTAAAAATAGTCAAATTTTCCTTTAAAGTATGTAATTTTGAGAACATTTTACTCTCGGGTAATAAAATATATTTTATAGATACAATAATTTAATCAACATAAGAAAAGTACAGTGAGATTGATGGATGGAATAAATGGCTCAGACACTAATTATCTTATGTATAAAAATTTCCTCCAAGCAGATGATGAGTGGACTTCCATTCAGAAACTTGACATGACCTTTTGACACCCCTCTGTTTGCTCAAGAAGATGTCAGTTCTATCTTAACTCTTCAAATTGTTAATCCGTGTTCTGCCCTCAGCTGGCTGCATTCATTAGTGGCCCCCCTGAGGTTGAATATTCTTGAATTTATGCCTACTCAATATCTTTCAAAAGCTTGTATAAGAGTATCAGTAATTATGAGGGATATGCAATACATTCTTAGGAATATTTTTAAAACTATACTTGAATTAAACTCATCAAAAAACTAAAGCCATAGGCTTGAAAATAGCAGGTTAATACAACGGAATTTTTAGTGTTGTTCTGTTTGTTATAAAGATATAGTAAAAAATATATTTCACCATAGTACATAGTGTTCTTCTTTATGGTTTCACTGGGCAGAAAATTTGTGATTTTTTAAAATTAGTGATTTTTAAGAGCATTAGTTTTTTATATCTGTGAATTCTGAATCCCATAACACACTAAACTTGCCTTTTTTCCCTAACTTTTTGAAAATCTAAGGGGCACTATTTATGGCCTATTCTTTGCATAGGTATAACATTTGAAGGCAGAAAATTTGTGTTAACTCATTCTTGACTCTATCTACAACATCAATTATTATTTTTTCTTTGCTTCATTTTACTTATTTTGCCTTTGTTTTATCCTTTATACATTTTCTTAAGTAATTTGGAACTAGACACAGTGTAAATAAATGATAAATAATAACAGTATGTCAAATATAGTTTACAATTAAGATAGCATAAAAATTAGAAAGAGTTATTATAGAGTGCTGGATAATTACATATTTAGGCAAAAAGGGGAGTTATTGGATCCTTTTCTCAAATCAATAATAAACTCCTAGTTAATGAAAACATTACATACAAAAAGCAATACCATAATATGATCAGAAGTAAAAATATAGAGAAGTAGTCTAATCTCAAGGTATGAAAAACATAAAACACATTGACAAACTCTCAAAGTGAAAATTATGGATTTGAATACTTAAAAAGTTAATGATTCTGTACATCAAAATACATAATAAAAAGAAAAGATTTTAAAAAAGAGAATATTCTCTACCACAAATTTGACAATGGAACTAACCTAAGTCTTTAAGAGCTCACAAAAATTGATTAAAAAAAAAGATAAACTAAAACAAGAGAAAATTGAGCAAATAACATAAATATATAATTCAAAAGAAGAAAAATACGTGTTTTAAGCATATAAAATATTTAGTCCTCTAGTTAGTAAAGTAAATACAGATTAAAACAAGGTAAAATATTTTGCTTATCAAATTAGCTAAGATGAAAAAAATATAATAGCCAGTGATGGCATTGGTTTGGTGAATTGCTGATAGGCCTGTAAACTAGAACATTTTTAAAGCAGTTAAGCACTTACTAGAATAGCCTTCAAACTGTTATGCCCTTAACCAAATAATTTCAGTTTTAGAAATCTATGCCAAAGAAATGGTTACAATTGCCAAAACCAGATTTATGTATTAAATGTACATTGAAATTATTAAGTAAAACTGACAAACAGAAAACAATCTAAATGTCCAACTAAAAGTGTTAGATAAATCATTCTTCTAACTTATGATTACATATTTTATTTCCACTAGCAATAATAGAAAATGCCAGAAAAATGTTAGAAATAACATTATTTAATGATTTGAGGAATTGCTAATAATGTAAGCTTTAAACATGGTACTGTATGATCACAATTCCATAAAAATGACAATTCGGCATATATAGTTATATATCAGAAAGTAGGAAGATAATCTAAAATAACAGTGATTATTTCTGAGTGTTGGCTTTATTGGTGATTTTTATTTTTCTTTATAATCTTCTGTATTTTCTACAACCAGTATTTAGAACCTTTTTCCCAAGCATAGAATTGACTTTCGGAAAAGATGATTTTAAAAAGTTGAGCGATACTAAAAGAAACAGAAATTATGAAGTTTCATGTAGACCTCGTAGAGTTCCTGCAGTGACAGGAGCTCTTGTCTGCCATTTAGAGGAGATAAATGCTATATCTCCATAGGAAGATGGGGCACAGATAATTCAGATTGACAAAAGCATCTGTCCAGCATACTTAGCTTCCTAAGGCTTTGATGTGTTTAAAAGATCAGCAAAGCTTTCCCTTTGCCTTCCCTCACTACAGCACAAGTTCAAAGAAACATTTACTATGAAGAGGCTAAATTGTAACAGAAGCTTCTCTCTAGCTTTGAATTACAATGTAAAGTTTATCTATAACTTTATATCAGAAATGCCCCAACAGCTGAGTTAAAGTACTCTATTAATTTTCATTAGTGGTTTGTGATTTATGTGTTCTGTTTCAAGTATCAAAGACAAATAATAGAGACATTTTATTGTTCTTCAGTGAGGAATGCAAGAAGATAACATAGAGAATTAATGTAGAAAAGCAAGCTATATTTAGGTTGAGATTGTCTAACCATCTACTTAATAATAAATTTAAAGCATGTTAAGAATGTCAATTAGAATTTGGATAGCTGTTCATGTAAAGCCAAATCAATGAATCTAATTTCCTGTTCTTTTAGGGCCAAGTATATTTAATTTTAAAAAGCCCCTTTCTGTTTACTATTTTCCTTCTAAAAGTGACCAAAGAAAACAATGAATATGATTTAAATATGGTAGTTTTGAAAATTTCCAAAATATCTAAAGTCTCAAAACAGAGATTAAAATCCAAGCACAAAAACATTTTTAAAAATCTGATTATTCTTATTTGAAGCCTGTACATCTAAGGTTCTAAATGTCGTAAAGTGATGGTCAGAATAGATAAATCATTTTAGAATTCAGTAATCCAAGTAAATGTAGATTAACCCACCCCTCAAATATGTTACACATAATTTAAGTAGGGTTTAACTTTTAAATGTACAAATGATTCTGCCCTTAAAATATATTAAAGAAATGTGAGGTTGGGGAAAATAGAAAAACAAAACACAAAATAAAAATTTAGTATAAAGCATTCTATTATGGAAATTATCTTTTTATTTATATGAATGGGTTGTGCTTTGCTCTAGCAAGAGAATTTTCCGTGTCGTGTATTTGCAAATTATCTAAAATACAGTGATAACCTCCTATCAACACTCTATATGTGAAACTGTAACCTATTCGGCCCACACTGAGAAATTCCACTTATTTCTTCCTTTTTCACTTTGAAATTCTTTGAAAGGTGTCCTCTTATCTGAAAGGGCTCCTCTGGCCATTTGACCCCTATCTTTAATATCTTGCTTTCTGCTCTTTGTTCTTCAGCGCCTCACTTTCTCACTTTTGACTGCATTCTCCCCCTCTTACAGACTCCTTATTATTTTGAACAAAGGATACCACTTCAGGCCATCTGCCCCCATTCATTTTACTCTCCTATCAACACCCACATTTTGCCTCTGAAGACTCAGGTCTCCGCTCTTACACACCTCTTTAAAATAAGGTACAACCTTGCTCATTTCCCTTAACTTTACAGGTCTTTCTCCACTATTTGGTTAAGAGGACAGAAAATGGTAAGAAATCAGAATTCATGGGAGACTGGGAGTGGGAGGTTTTAGAATGCAGTCATATCTTTGCCCCACTCACCAATTGCTGGTCTTGCCAAAGTGACCATGAAATTTTCCACTTCACACACATCTACCACTTTGGACAATTAGGGAGGAGTGGCAATAAAGATGAGAAGGATATATTAAAAATGACATTAGCAGTTGAGACCAAAAGAGTAAGTGCAGGGAGAAAGCAGAACTATGCACCAACACAGAATTGGAAGGTGAAACGACAGTGGCCCAAAGAACAGGAATGACATGCCTTAGATTTGCTTCATTTCCAATTTCCTCAAGGATTGCCTGAGTGTTATAAACTTGAGTGAGAGTCATTAACCTTTGAAATCTACCCTCTACACATACAGTTCTCATCTTTTAGGTTTTTGGTAATCCCCTTTAACTCTTTAAAAAACACACCCCACTGACATAATATTAAAATATTATGAAACAATAAAATATTGAAAGTTTAAGAACATGGCATATACAGGCATTAAGACAAGGAGTGTTAACCCCAGGACACAGTTAAATGTTTCTTTATCATGATGGCTATAGGTATTATGTTTTGTCAAAGAGATAGTTTTTCTTTTCGTTATTCCAACAATAGTAATATATAGATTGCTAGCCTGTAGTGTTCACTTTATGACTGGAGCGTGTTACCAAACATGAAATTCATTTGGACCCCAATGGAATAGCTGTCCTATTTCTAGGATTTTGGATCTACCACCTTGAATAAATTCAGAAATACAGAAAAGAAAATAGAATTAGGATTTTATGTATTCTCCCTTACTCAAAAGGGAAAAAAAAAGACATGGAAGTCAAAGGTAGAATCAGCCCAGGAAGAAGAAAATGCACTTCTCTATATAAATCCTAGAAGTTAACATGAGAACCATCCAAATGGGTTTATACGATGATCTGAAATATATCATCTATGTAATATGAGAAAAATTTATTCGAATCAGTTCTTCCTTTGTTCTTATTTTTCAGCATCTCTGGGGTCTGTCTGATCTATAAGGTTCCAGAGTAAAAGTTTGCACATGAGTTCTAGGTGAAATAAATGGCAGTAAATGTTTGTTAATATAATAACTTTTATAGTATAATATTTTATAATGGAATTTACTTTTTTCCTATTTATATTATACAGACTCATTGAACACGTGTTCTTGGAAATTTAATATATGTAATAAATACTGGGCTAGATAAAAATTGGTTGGATTTAGCTTTTAAGGAATTCTTAGAAAGAAGAATTAAAAAAATAGAACTACATCACTCAATTCTACTTCATTAGGTTATGGATCTGATTTACTGAATAAGTGAAAGACCAACAACATAGTCCATTATTTTACATATCCAGGTAGGTATACGAGTTATAGATAGATAGTCTCAGCTACTCATCATTAGAAAACAGTGACACAACATTTATCAGAGTTTACAAGTAAGTGAGTTATTTTAAAACTCAAGACATTGGACGAAACAATGAAAGTCCTATAATGTCCACATTATGGACCACCCCCACTATAAGGGAGTCATCTTGGAAGGGATTTTACACCATTATTTGAAACCTAAATCAACTAGGGAACCCTTAGTGTTGCTCAGTACAGTCAGCATCATGGTGGATCGGTTCCAGGAACTGTTGTAGATACTGGAATCTGTGGATGATCAAGTCCCATAGTTGGCCCTGACAGTTGGCTGGAGCTGACTGTCCTGCTATTTATATGACCCAAAGGTAAGAACAGAAACATTTGTGAATAGGAGCTGTACTGACTGGGGGGAAATCATGGGACGGTGGATTGAGCACAGAATTTAAAACCAGATAGACCTGTCTGCCTTCTATTATTATTTTGGGTGATATTAAACAACCCTACTTCATAGGGTTTATATAAGAGAATAAATTTTTTAATGCATGGAAAGTGTTCAACAAATAATGGATATTCTTATTTCTATATTCTAAGTGATCCAGCAGGCTTTGCAAAAATACCTTTGGTGATGATGAAGGCAGAGCTGGGAAGGCAGCATTGTCTAACATAAGCTTTAAAAACTAGGCATGTATTACTTAGTAACCCCATTATACCTTTAATATTTGTGAATTTAATCCTATTTGAAAGTTAATGAACTTATACTTTCAGTGGATACCACCTCTTGTTAGTTATTCCTTAGTTAACTGTCTCCTCTATAAAGTTATATTATTTTAGTCTTAAATTTGATATTCATAAGCATCACAGACAAATAAATGACCACTTGTGAAGTACCACATATATATTATTTACTACAGGATACAAGGAAGTGGAAGTCACACTCTAGCATCTAGATCTTACTTTTAATTAAGCCACTCAAATTCACTAAACCCTATATTAGGTACATTCTATCAAGGGGCAAAAGAATGTTTGAAAAGTTAATAAATATCAGATACAGATGTCCATATGTAATATATATGATGCCAAGTAAATTGCATAAAGAAGAACTTCAACGGGAGTTCAAGAGAACAAGGATTTTGGATTAGGAAGGTTATGGAAGGTTTTATTGGAAAAACAGAATCCATTATTCAGAGTATTTACTGACTGCCAGCTTTAGGTCAAGCACTCTAGTAAAACACAGGCAGAAGGAGGGAGGCAAGGGACCCTTACGGTAAAGGAAATGAAAATATGATAAAATTCTTTATAACCTCGCCCATGTTAAAGTTCATCTACATTTTAAACAAATCAATTACATACTTTGAGATATTCCAAGAATTTTAGGTTGGGGAATGTTTCTCCTTAGAGGAGTTCAGTGATGTCTGCAGACTGAATGACATCACTTTTTACTCTCCAAGAGTAAAAATGCTGCTGTGTGCAGACAGATCAAGGCAAGGCTATGACCAAGGAGTCATAGAGGTGGAAAGATATAAATCCAGACATAGGACCAAGAGGACAAGCTAAGTTGGATGGTCAGAAATCTGGACAGAGAGCAAAGGGACATCTAAAGAGAACAATGAGAGGGGTGAGCATGACAACACAGAACAGGTATCAGCTCTGAGGCTGAGGCAAGCTGTTTTCTCAGCCTAAGTACTTCAATGCATTCCATTGTTATAGTCCAGTTTTGAGGCTTAACCAAACTTCATCCCTGCATGGTGATAAATCCAGGTAGATAATGACACCATGTCCAATTAAAGACTAATCATTAGCAGAATAACATTTGGAAAAATTGTACTTCGCACTAGGTTTGCTATAAAACCAAAGGATATATGATTTGAAAATTTTTTAAATATTAAATGAATGGTTTTTGTTTCCTAAATTTAAAACACCGTAAAAATGACAAATTTAAGCTGAATGATATCTTGGGTAAAAGTTCACTTTTTTCTTTTTAACAAAATTAGGGTTTTATAGTTTTGTTTTGTTTTTTAAGCAACTCCCTGACTGATTTCTTCCTGGGGCAAATATTTTGTATTTTCAATACTTAGGATTGAGAGATTACAAATTTTCTTTTAAGATGACTTTCTTTTAAACATTTGCTAATAATAACAGTAAGTTTCAGCATTGTTCTAATTTTATGGTATGTGCTGGGTCAGTGGTTTTTAGGGGTCAGTAGAGGAAAGGAAGTGTTTGGACTTTCAAAGGATTTCATTTGAAAAATAACTTTTTGAATTTGGATAAAAGCACTCATATATTCCTAGTAACTTTCCAGATTCAGGCTACAGTAGTATATACAATTATTTGTTGGCTTCTTTTCATATTGTATATAGACCTCCCTCCAATCTGCGTGCCTAAAGGATCTCAGTTATTATGATCAATGGTCCCCTTGCTCATTGTCTGTAACCTGAATAAGCATCATATCTAATGAATATACACTATTTCTCAATAATTGTGGAAATTTTGTAGTGATACAATTGATTTTAAAGCATTTTGTAGTGATGAAATTTATTTTAAAGCATACCTACTAGCCTTCCATCATTAGGTAGTTATAAGATTTCATATGGGAGTCTAAAAATATATTAACCTTAAACAGAGTCTGCAAATGTTAAAAGGTTGTGAATTACAGTATATTATTTGTTTATAGAAAAATAATAAATGATAGAGAAAATTTGATTTGAGAATACTTTGGGGAAAAATAAGCAAAGTTAAACTGAACTAAGATTATAGTGCCTGAGAATATCAGATTTCAACCAGATTTTTTATTCTTCTCTTTATAAGAATATTAATACATTAAAATTTTGCATCATCAAAAAATTTTGCATTATCTTTGAACTTCTGTTCATCTTTGTTCAAGCAAATGACCATTACCACCATCAATGTCTGCCCCAGTACAGGATCATTCTCTACAGTATGTCTGGGTATTGCTAATCTTCAAACATTCCTTTGACCTCAAGCTTTTCTCCAATTTTTCTCCATTTTTTTCTCCCCTTCTCAGCAAAGTATAAGTTGTCTACAAACACCCATTTTTCACTTTTCATTCTCTTCCTCAGCTCAGTGGAACTGGGCTTCATCTTGGCACCCTTTCATCAGGCACCAACAAATTCCATGCTGCTAAGTTCCGGTGGTCTCTTCTAGCCTTACCCCAACTGCTGTGGCATTTGAAATCACTGTTCTTGCACACTTCTAGAAATAATTTTCACACTTGCCTTCTGAGAATTCGCTCTTTGGATTTTTCTCCTATCTCTTTGGTACTCTTTCTAAGTCATTCTTCTATCTTCTCCCCTTGCTCTACTGAATATGGAGATAATTGGGTTGACTTTGGACTCAGACCCAGCCAGGTATTCTATGCTGTCTCCACAAGGATCTCTCAGTTTCATGACTTTAAATTTGATACATATGATAATGATGCCCAAACATACATCTCCAGCCCTGACTTCTTTCCTAAGCTCATAAACCTCTAACTACTTGCCAGCTGCTCTTAAATTTTAATAGTGATCTTAATATCTCCAAAATTAAACAACTGATTTTTCCTCCCAAAGCTGTTCCTTGCCCCCACAGATTTCTTCATCTCAGTACAAAGCAATATCATTCACTCTTTCTCTCATCTCTTCACCTCCCACCCTCATTTACTGTCAAAAACAAAGATTTGTTTGTTCTGCCTCCAAATTTTGTCTGGACCCTACTACTTCTCTACAGCTTTGTTGTTAGTGCAATCCAAAGCACTAACATTTTTTTTCTACCAGCATAATGCTTTCATTTTCCCTCCAACTATCTCTTGTCCACAAATAAAGTGATTATAAAAAAGAACAAAACATAAATCCCATGATGTCATTCATATATATTAATTCATTCATTTGCTTCCTATTAAGTTAGAATAATTGTCAGACTCCCTAGTATGGGCCTCGGGAACCACAATCTACTTTTTAAACTTCTCCCACCATTCTCCCCTTCACATTCTCCAGCCCCTCTGGCTTTCTCTCTCTTTCTTGAAAATATTGATTTCATTCTTCAGGACTCTTGCACTTGTGTCCTCTGCCTGAGCTTTATTTCCCCTGATTTTGACATGGCTCACTCTATCCCATCATTCAGGTTTTAGTACAAGTATCATTTCCTCATAGATAAATACTTTTATATAAAGAATCTATCTTAAAGTAGCTCCATCCTGAATTTCTGCAGTGAAAGAAATGTTTGATAATCTGTGTTGTCCAATATGTAATTATTGAGCACTTAACATGGGGCTAGTGATAATCAGAAACTGAATAATTTAATTTTCATTAATTAAATTAATCTAAATTAAAATAGCTACTTGTGGTTAGCAGCCACCGTATTGATTAGTGCAGTTCTAGCACAGCACTTCATTCTATTTTTTAAAAATATGATTTAAAATCATAGTATTATTTTTAAATTTGTTGATATACTTTTGAAAAAAAACATTTTTCTTCTCTACAGTATAAGCTTCATAGAACAGGAACATTTTTGTCTGTTTGCTTCTATGTACTCAGAACCCAGAAGAGGACCCTGTACATAGTAGGTACTCAATAAATATTTGCAGAAAAAATAGATAAATGAATGAATGGATGAACCCAGCCCTTTTGTTTCTGGCTGAAGTCAAGCTGGTGTTGTAGTATCTTTAGTTCAGACTATTGATAATAGTTTCCTCCCTGGATGACCTCATCCTACTTCTGCCTCACTCAAATCTTTCCTTCATGTCACTAAGTGATGATTTTGAGTTACTTCTGTGACCAAGTGACACACTCCTGCTTAAAACACTTTGATGTAGATCACTATCATGAGCTTCCCTTAATGATATGGTGACTTCTGCATAGATGGCTCTCCCCACCTCTCATCTTACACTCAAGCAATACTGAGGTACTAGCAGTTTTCACACATCTTAGGCTGGTGGGAACAACCTTTCCTCTTCATGTTTGGCAAATCCTCACGTATCCTTCAAAAACCCAAAGAAATGTTTTGTGAGATTATTCACCCACGGCAAATCTTCCTTCTCTTGCTGAGAATAGCCCCTTTGTGTGTATGTGTACATTTAATACCTTATTCATACTTTGATGGCTACATGAATATATTGTACTTGGTTTCAGGGACTGTGGTTTACTTTTATAACCTTAGCACTGAGCAAAATTCTAGCTGTAGCACTTAGTAAGTGCTCCATTGATAATTGTTAATTAAATTCAGCTCATGTCCTTATAGCAGGGTTCCATTGTACTAATGGATGGGACCCAGTGGGTCTGGCTAAAGGCTTTTATTTTTCCTACAGAAAAGTAATTATTTTCTTCCATTTTTACTACATAGAACAATTGTTTTTAGTGTCTGAGTAATATGATTTTTATTTATGTTGGGGCCATGTTATATTTTTATTGAATTTAGAAGGTAAATATAGGCGTCTTCCATACAACCACTCTGCAATATGTCATTTTTCTTAAGACTGTCAGATTTTGGTGTAAAATATGTATTGAACCTGTCAAAGTGAAAATATTTTACAATTATGAGGATAGTTAGAAGATCTCAAAGATTCTACTTGCCTTCTAGCTGTACCATGGATGAGGTGGTTAGTAAGGCATAGCTAGTCTTGCAACATTTCTTTAAGGAAATGTGTGAACTATTCCAAAGAGTTGTGCATTTAAAGGTGGGCCAGCAGTGAGCTATTAAAAATGTAATTTTCTTATATGAAACCACTGATGATGGTAGGATGAAATATTCTATAAGTATTAAACAAAGCTAATGCTAATAAAACGTACTAATGGAATAATCCTACCACAACAGGAGCAGAACTAGAGACAGAAAAAAGGACACTGTTTTATTCTAGCCGGGCTGCTAACAAAACACTACAGACCAGATGGCATATAAACAGCAGAAATTTGTTGCTCACAGTTCTGGAAGCTGGATATCTGAGATCAGGGTGCTAGTGTGGTCGGATGAGGGCCCTCTTTCCAGGTCACAAACTTCTCATGTCCTAACAGTGCACAAGGAGCTAGGGAGTTTCTTAGGATCTCTTCTATAAGAGCACTAATCACATTTATGAGGGTGCCACCCTCATGACCCAGTCACTTCCCAAAGACCCCACCTACTAATACCATCACCTTAGGGGCTTAGGATTTCAACATATGAATTTTGAGGAGATACATTCAGACCATAGCAAGCACTTAACATGGGATCTGTACTTCATAATAATTCTGACACTAACTATGCATATTTGTTTTTGCCCTATCCTCTAAATTGTAAAGAAAATTCAGCACAAATTTCTCTCACTCCTGTCCCAGATAAGGCGGAACCTGTCATCCTTCCTGTTATCTCTGGATGTTATTAGGAGTAGGTTGCAGATTTAGTAAATAAAAATACAGAATGCTTAATTAAATTTGAATTTCAGATAAACAGTGAATGACGTTTTTTTAGTGTAAACATATCCCATGCAATATTTAAGACACATTACCTATGGCTCTAAATTCTTGTTTGCACTAAACTCTCAATCTTATGTGCCCACTAAAAGTTCAACCACGCTTTCCATGAATCTTCTCTTCTTTATGCTCACACTGCTTGTGTGAGCTGTTTCACACTGTGAAACAGGGTTTCTTTTCTGTAATGTTCCTCTAAACTCATTCAAAGCATTTGTGTATATAGTGGGCTTCACTTAACATTTACATTTGAATCTAGGGAGAGGATACAGGTCATAGCGGTTTAAATAATTTAAGATTAAATAAAAGATGTGTTTATTTTCTAGCATACTTTAATCACACTTCCTACCCCCTTCCTACTTTTCACTATGACCAGTTGCTCACTACCCACTTGTCTCCATAGTCTTTTGTCTCCTCTTTTGTTTCACCTCCTCTTTAATTTCTTCAACCTTCTCTCCTGTCTTGCTCCTCAGCCCAGTAGCGATTTCTAAGTTCACATGTAATGCAATTTCGCCACCTTATCTTCTTCACCATCACTTTATAGATCACTTCTTCATGGCCTTAATTTTTTAACAAATAACAGTTCTTCCCTAAGAGATATCATACACACACACACACACACACACACACACACACACACACGCACGCACGCACCTTTGGCAAAAATCACTTTATTTCCTTTGCTGGAATGTAGTCTCTTTATTTTGAAATCAAATTAGACTTGGCCTAGGTGTGTATGTCATACCGGTTTGACTCATACTAGGTTTTGAAAATAGTTTAATATTCTAATTTTAATCTGGTTAAATATCTTGAGAAAAAACTGAAAAGCTGTTTGGGAATGTGTGTTGGTAACTTTAAAAATTTGAATACTCTTTGACCTAAAAAGTTGGCTTCTACAAAATCATTTAAAGACAGTGAAGCTGAGTGGCTAAGAGCATCGTGTTTTGAATCATACAGACAATCCTTGTTTTGTCATCTACTAGCTATGGAAAATCTAAGTCATGTTTATCTGAGAGATTGGCTAAAAAGAATATTAAACTAATAAGATTATTTTGAATATTTTAACTATTGACATATATATTTCCTCAATATATATCTAATAAATATATATTATATGTAAATGGGTAAACTATGATATAGATATGTCAGAATCTTATAGGAGTCTTAAACTAATATTTATGAATATTTTTAATAATATGAAAAGGTGTCCAAGAAGAAACAAAGTTATAACCAGGATAAAATATAGTATGTACAGTATGATATCCACTAGGAATATCTGCATAATATAGAATTATATAATCATAGACACAGAGAAAGGAATGAAAGGAAATTGACCAAAGTAAAACAGCAGTCACCTCTGGGTAGTGAAATTATGAGGAATTATTATTTTAATACCTCCTTATCTTATATATTTCTAACAATGGACATGCAATAATAATAGTAATAAGAAAATCATATATGTGTATATATAAACACATGCATAACACATACATATGTAACATGAGTATATATAATATATATGCTCTTAAATTATATATAAGAAATATATTCAGTTTAAAATCATCAATAATAATTTTTGAAAGAAGATTATTTTAATTCTATCCGTGGTTCATTACTTGAAAAAAAATCAGTATCTATGTTTAGCAAATAGCTTATTAAATAACTATAGTAATTCTTGGTTTTGATTCATGCTTTAGATGGCAGTGCAGTTATATATACTTTTTTTTTAGGACAATGTTTTTAGTAGCTTACATGTTGAGAAGACTTGTTTATATTTGCATCATTAGGTAGCTTAGAAAATAATGCTAAATGAAAACTGTTATATGTATAAAATTGCCCCTAAGAATTTCAAAAGTACTTAAGTAAATATTGAAATTAATATTGAAAATTAATCTTCTCAGGTCAGATTGCTTACTCTGGTTGTTAAATTAATAAAAAAAAATAAGCTAATTCAATTTAGCCCATGTTGAAATTTGAATTCTCTTGGATTTTAAGTACTCCTATTCTCTCTATCTTGAGAGAAGATAATCCATGATATGAGTTTCTTATTTACTGACTCCAAATACACTAATCAGCTGCACAAGGCATGCTTTAAAGACATGACAGTGTCTATGAATATCCTTACATAAAAGACTGGCTTAAATTATCATCCAATGATAGACAGATTACATAGAGAGATAGAGAGATGGATAACAGATAAAATGAATTAGGGATTTGTTCTTATATTTGTAATGCTTAGAGGTTATGCTCAATGAAAGATAGTCTCTGATTTATTCCATTTGATATGATCTAACTTGTTTTTAAAGTTAAGTGGTTTTTCAAGTATTTAAAAACAAAAGTCTTTGAAGAATTGAGAACTCTAATTAAAATTTGAATTAGAGAATCACAAATACCGTGTGCACTTAATTAAACAGAGACACATGCTACAATGTGTGCTTCCCTTCTGAAAACCAGAAGTATGTAATTTCCAGGCCAGCTCATCACTGGAATCTCATCTTCTCGAGGAAAGATGGCTTCCAGGTTACCACTGCTAAATTTCTATACCATTTCTATTGATATTTTGCTACTACCAATAGTTTGGTATTTTGCAGATACTAGACTGAATCGTGTAAATTTCCATTTTTATACATAAGATTTGGAGGAATATAGTCAATAATATATGATTCAACCTAACAATCTGTGCCAAAAGATGCACAATGGGTGTATTCCTTTCTTCACACCATTCACACATAAACATAATCTAGAGTTAAATATTTATTGATTTATGTCTTTTTTTTTTTTTACTTTAAGGTGTGAATTTTCCAACAACTAGGATACTGTGTTTTAATATTAATTCAGTGGTAAAAATTTAGAAGCTAGTGGATATTTGTAGAAGCAATCAATTATTTTATTATTAATGATTCCATCTCAGGCTAAGGAGGGCCAAAACTTATAGTCCATGTAAGAGGATCACATTTAGGGTACACTGACATGTGGGAGGGTAACTGTCATTCAGCCCTGGCCACAACATTGGGCTTGATGAACAAAAAGAACACCATGTTACTGACCCACTTAGCAGGTGAGGGCTTTGGCTTTTAGGAGCTTTTCTGAAGTTTCTGATGCACAAGTGCAGGATGTGTTGGAATCTACTGTCAGAACTCAAGCGTTCAGTAAAAGAACTACTTGTATACAATGCAAAACCTGCCACAGAGGAAGCTCATGCCTGACACTCCATGCCCTCATGCAGCAACAATGCAGAGGTGGCATGGCCCTTACCTAGGCCAGGGTACAACCCAGGATCTTTGGGTTTGGAAACAAAGTATCAACTGTAGGAACTCTACCTGACTCCTACCAAGCTTCTATCAGAACTTTGATTGAGATAACTGAGTTTTGAAATTGGTAGTCTGAAGTCCAAGAGTATCTATCAAGGTATTCTAAGACCCATCCCTGCATTAATTCAGATCACCAGGAGTATATGATTTGGATATTTCCCAGGAAAGTTCCAGGTTCTGTAATTATGGGAACCTAGGCCAGTTGATCCCTCTGTGACTCCTTTTCCTCATCCATAAAATAGGGATATTAATAGTATCTAACACAAGAATTTTTCTCAGGTTCAAATGAGTTAATGTATAGTATGTGCTCAATAAATGCTTGCATAAGTTGTTTTGTTATTTTTAAAAATAAATTCTCAGACTTCTTACTTAGGCTTGTTACAAGAATGGATATGAGAAACTTTCTTAGCAAAAATGTTCTGGAGTTAAAAATTTTCCCTTAATATGACATAGTGTCATGTGTAGGTAGAATGAAACCGCATATCCTCAGTGTTTTCATTTTTCTCATGGAGATAATACTAACTGACCTCATAGAGATCTTGTGACGATTATAAATTAGATTGTGTGGATAAAGTATCTAGAACAGTGTCTGGTCAATAGTCTTTTCTCGGCTAACATTAGTTTCCATATCTGTAATCCATCCTCCCTCTTCAGTATCCACAAAAGAATCCAATGCCAAGAAATATTTTTATTGTCCAGATAACCTCTCTGTTATTGTTGTTGTGGTAGTGGTTGTTTGTTTTTGCTCTGTTTGTTTTACTTTGGCTTTTTGTTGAGAACTATATGCTTTGTTCTGTGTTTTCTTTTTTCTTTACATTTTAATAAGTTTAGAGCTAAATGTTATGCTCAGTAGCAAGCCCAAACATAGTTTCTAACAAAACTATTACAACTAAGCCCTTATTATGTAATTCCTATATATTCTTATTTCCTTATTTTAATGGTTTTGTTTTGCATTTGTATTTTATTTTAAATTGCCTCAAATCCTTTGGTAATTAGGTAGAAATAATAAAAGAAATCCTGAGGGTACTTTTCAAATATCATAATGAGAGCTTCTCAGATACCTTCTAAATTGAAGACTCTGTTCGTAAAATTGGATGTATCTGGAAAATTTTTCTTTGGCAGAAGAAGCTGTGGGGTAAGGAATTTGTGGAGGCTCTACAATCTCATCCTATTAGCTTTAGGATTACATGAACTGTCTTCTAAGTCATCACTGGGGGAGGAAACTCAGTAATTTATCATGAAGAAAAAGGCTCTTATTTTCCTTGCTAGAATGCAGCTGAGCTTGAAAGGGTACTTCTAGTTTATCCAGCTAGCTCATATGTTGCCATTTCTAAAATGAAATGAAATTGTAACAAATGCACTTATTCCATAAATAATTTGAGGATTTTCCCCTCTATCTTTGACTCTCATACTAAAGCAGTACAACTAAGTAATAAAATAAAGAATAAAATAAGATGGTGAATAACAAGCTATAACTCTCTGGGATTCTTAGTTTAGGTGGATTAGAGTATGTTGGATCTACCTTATTTATTAAATGTTAGAAAGTTCCCTTTTCTTAGGGGAATACAAAAAAAAAAAGAAAAAAGAAAGAAAAAGACTGCTTAACAAAGAACATATAAGATTCTTAAATTGCATCTCTAGCAACATTTAAATCTTTTCAAGTAAAATTCGTAATGAGTGACATGTTAAAATGTCTGTGTTCTCAGTTCTTACATGTTTTTGTCTAGCATGCATATTGCCTTAATATTGTAATGAATGGCATTTCTCAGAATAGTTGAGGAAGGTACACTTTTAATTAGAAGTGTTTATTAAATATAAATTTAATATAATCTGTACTATATTATATTTAATATATCTTCCTTGACTCCAACTACCTCATGCTAAAGGGCAATTACATTGACTTTTATAAGTCAAGTAATTAATTTGCTCTTAAGTCTAATTGTAACTGAAGACCTTAAGAGTCCTCAAATTTTGTTCATTGTCCTCGCAGAACTGTAAACATCACCTAATGGGTGGATGTATCTAAACTTTTCATTCCTTTCAGAAGGTATCCAAGTAGACCCCGGTCTTCATATAATATTAAAATCTCTAACAGTGGTAGTATGTTTGGTTATAGCACCAGGTTGTGTATGGAAATCTGTTGCATTAGAAAAGTTATATGCAGCTGGTGTTTTAATACTAAATCTGTGATGGATAATATCCAGGGCTACTGTTTTGGCTACTGCCTGCCCTGAGTCACACTATCTCCTCTCCAAAACACATGTAACACATTAACAATCTGATAATTAGTGCACATTCCTGCCTGCTCCTTAAAACCTCACTCCCAGATGCAGCTTTGGTCTGATCTTGTTTTTATTAGCTTTCATGATTCACTACTGTTGTAATACTAGTTCCCTTTTCCACTCATTAGGCTTTCTATCTAGCTAGGCAGTGTTGATGTAAACTCAGGTCTTAAAAAGACAATGACTTCATCTTCTTTGCATGTACCCAGTCTCCAAATTGTGTGTCCATATAGTGTGGAACTATGGTCTCAATGGCATGAAAAGGAAAATAGGACTTACAAGAACATTTATTTCACTTGTATTTAGAGTTGGAAAAATGGTGTAGGGAAGGAGACAGTTGATTCAAGAAGAACAGCCATTGTCTCCTGGACTCTTCAGCATATGTAAAGCCTCATCCTACATACACTCTCATGTATGTGGCCCCAACCTAATATTACAAATGATCTTCTATGGGGGCATTTATAGAAAAGTCAAAGTATATTCCCTTTCTACATGGGATAATAATGTATTTGTTGTAGACATAATAAAAGATTGAACAGAAAGAGAAAACAACTTACAAGGATCTGACATGAATAGAATCAAGTAGAACAGGAAACTTGCTGAGGACTTAAAATTGTGGGATATTCTGGTATATATTTACAATCTACATTAAAGTGGTATCATTTACTAAGAAAGAGAGAACTAACAAGAATCTCAGATTCCTGAGCTCAAAACAAAGAATGACTTATTAGGTATTAGTACACAAAGGTATAATAAAAACAAGGAGAGTCCAATGGCCCATATTTTTCTGCAATACTTTAGCAACACTAAAATGATAACAGTAAGTACAACATAGCATAGAAGAGAAAACTTCTTATATATGACTCCGTGTGGCTATTTTGAGATTAGGGTGTATTTATATTTAAAGCATCATGATTCCGTTTTCCTAATCTGAATTTTATAAGTAGGATAAATTGAGATAAATTATCTTAAGTGGTACTTTGGGCCAAATATGCAAAGCACATCACTGCTTTTCCCAAGAGGCTTGAACCACTAATGCTTTAACAAGGGAATGCTGATCATACAGCTCTCAGTGTCAGAAAAGGGTGTGAGGTGAAGCTGTTACAATCTCCCTTAGGAAATCAATGATTGGAATCTAAGGATTTAATTTCATCTCCATTCCCTAACTTTTACCAACTCCTTTCTGGCTCAGAGTCCATAGGTCAGCCAACAGGGATAATAAAGAATATTTTTTGCCAACTTCATTTTAACAAACTTGAGAATCAAAATCAATTAGATAGATGACCATTAGCAATTCAGTTGAGATTGGCTAACTTCTCCCACTGAAAAGGAGTGTTTCTCATGGGCAACATCTAGGTAAGAGATCTCACCGTCTATTATCAACAAAAAGTTGAGTATGTTTCAGTTTATTGAAAAATCAACTCTCTTTGTCCCCTTTGGGGGAGAGAATTAGACCCAAATTCAACTCAGATTTAAGTCTAAAGTAATTTTATTAGCTGATCTACCTAACACTTTATTACACTATGCATTCAGTGCTGTAAACATGATTTTTGGCAATCTCTTACTTTAGCTCAAAACTGAGTTGGAAAACACTGGATAACATTTGGATAATGACAATCTCATCTTGTCTTCTTTGGAGAGAATAATGTAAACAAAATGAGATCTTCACTGGCAGCCAAATGCAGTGGAGCTTGTGTCTGTTCCTTTTCTAATATCAATGTCTCAGGGATATTTTCTGAGCATGTTTCTGGAGACAGAAATGTTCCATGCCTTTATTCAGTAAGGGGATCTTATATGGCATTATCAACTGTTTCTCAGTCAGACTCTTGTAGTGAAAAGAATTTCTCAAGAAAATCATTAATATATCTGCTATTTTTAAAAGCAGTTTTAAGTTCTCTGATACTTTAATGGAGGGAGTGTCCATGAAAAGGTGTCCAGGATGGTTTTAGTTGTTAGGAAGGGCAAGAGAGCCTTATCAAACTGATGCAATATTACTCAACTGCTACTCTGAAGAAGCAAGAATGAGGTGAGAGAGAAAAGAATTACACACTTCAGACTAACCGGGTGACCTTATAAACCTTTCCCTGCAATATACTTTGCTTTCAAAAATCTAATGTTTCACTTCTTCCTGCTCCAACTGCCAAAACTTTTAGAAAAAGGATTGTTACGAAGAAAAAAATGTATGTACATGTAGGTGAGGGATGGCATTTAGATCACTAACACTTATCTGTAATTTCCTAAGATTTTATGAAAAAACAAACATTCTGATGCAATTTGGAAACATGATGAGATATTTTGGCTGGACAACAACAAATCTCTTGAGTTGGAGTAATTGGATGTTAGACCTGAAAGGGGCTATAGACATAATCTACTTCAACCTCCTCATTTTACAGCTGAGGAAACCTGAACCTCAAAAGACCAAGTAATTGCACAGTCACACAGCTCGCCAGTGCTGGGATAGGACAAAAACTTCTACATCTTGTCATCTGTGTGTGTGTTTCTTTTCTCACTAGTTTACAGATGTAAAAATTGATCTATATGTGAATTCTAAAAGTGAACTTGATATCAGAGAAGTGGATGAAATTAAAAATTTCCAGTTGCAATTTTGTTTAAAGCATACCAGGTAATACAGATCAAGTCATTTAACTGTCTAACAGCCCTCTGAGAGAGATACTATTAGTATCCTATTTTACTGAAAGATAACAGACACCTGAGGTTCAGTAACATGCCTGAGGTCACATACCTCATTAAGGTGAAGCCAGGATTCAAACTCAACATCAAATCCAGTGTCCTTGCTCTTAATCTTATGGTATTTCACCTCTCTTTATAAGGTGCTTAAGTAGCTTAATGACAAAGATGCCAATTTGGGGCAAAATTCTCCTGCTTTCTCAACACCTTGGTGAATATAGGTTTCTGTTTATAGCTAAGTACAGTCTCTTTTTCCTCACAAGCTACCCAATTTCTTTTTTTCTGCCATGGAGGTTCTTAGGAAGACCTGTAGGAATTATATATTTCCCTCTATTGCCTTCAGAACTTATCATACCCACCAAATTATAAGATAATGAAACAGAGGTCATGTGAGGAACAGTGGAACTGGTGTACCCCAGAGGCTGAGTGACTGCAAAAACAGGAGGCTTGATGGAAGACAATTGTATTTCCAGGTCAAATTAGACTATTGGGTCCCCAGGTTTTTTTTTGTTTTTTTGTTTTTTTTACCCTTCCTTTGTTTAAGAACTGAAAGAGTGTTACAGATAAGAGGATTGTGACTCATTGACAATTAGGAGGCTTCTACATGGCAGAAATTCCAATAGATAAGGCAGAACATACTCAAGGGAGAAGATCTTTAACTTACGCTTCTTGGGTAACTTCTTTATAAAACTCCTGCAGGTAAGGAAGGCTCTCAGCACTACACTATGTACTTTCAAGTTTTGGGTCAACACTGGAATTCTTTCCCTGTGGTGCAGTGAACTGCTGTCCTGGGGCACATAATCTTAAATTAACAACCGTTCCTTGAGATAGAGAATTTATATTCAAGGTTTTGATCCTCTTGGCTCTTCATTATTTGGCTTAATAAAGCATACATTAAGCAAACAGAAAGGCTATTTGAGTCAGAAGCACTGAAAAACAAAAGGACATTATAGAACACAGACAGCTAGCTGCTTTCTTGCTCTGCTAATAAAGGACTCCGTCCAGATTGTTTATTTAGTGAGCAGAGAGTGTCAACTGATGTGAATTGTCCTGGAAACTTTCAGATGTAATTAACCTCAGTAGCCTCATAATGCAGTTTCACCTATAATCCACAGCCCAGTCTGTACCCCAGAAGAATCTCACAGCTAACTCACCCCAGGATTGCAACATTTCATGAAGAATTTGTGATTAAAGCCAGACATATAGACAGTAAGAAACCATGTGGTGCATATTATCTCCACACATCAATTTTAATGGTACATGCTCTACCCATGACAACACTAAAAGTTAGTACATTGTATCTTAAATTGATGTATCTATTTTTAAAGCCATGAAAAATGGAAATTATATAATGAATAGATTTAGCTCCCCAAAATAGAAAATTTCAGAATGATATTCCCTAAGAACAACTCTGTTTTTGCATACATTTGTTTTTCGTGTGATGCAATACACACAACCCCAAACGTCCAAACCTCAGTGTGCACAAAGGCTCAAGCCTTTCACCAGTTGATTATATGCAGTCTTATTATACCCCAATGAGAGCCTCCTACTAAGATTTGAAATCTTGTAAAGGTCGGAGGGTGGGGCAGGGTACCATCTTACACTGTTTTTGAACCATCCACAGTACCTTGCAGAGTGCTTATATCTAGTTTATGTGCTAGTAGAGTCTTGAGATTTTCTCCCTGCTATTAGGTATGCTCTGAACCTGCACATTTTTACATAAAGGATCTTGCAAGGAAAAATTATACTGAAGTACATTGGCAAGGTAGTATTAAAAATCAGATGCATATTCAAAGACAATGACATATGATATTCTGGATCTCCTAGGGAAAATAATCCTTAATTATTCTATGTGGCATTGTGCAGCTTTCTAAGGAAATCACAAAACCTTCCACATTACCTGGGAGAGGGGAATTCCATATTAGATAAGCCTCTTTTGTGCCAGTCCTGCAGACTGAATCAAAGCGAGGGTGTTGTTCATTGGACTTTTCAGTAGAGACCTATCCAACAGCACATGTAATCATTTGCATATGGCAGATACTCTTTAATAGTTGGTTACTTTGCCCCTTGGTTCCCAAGGTAGCTTGTGCTGGCTTAGTAATGGTGGTCTAATTTGACTAGACTGGAAAACCTAACTCCATCTTGAAAATTTGTGATCTATGTTTAAATCTGTGGTTGTTTAGAAATTGCCACATTCCTGGACTGAATCCCCTTCTTGGAATACCTGTACCCTTTTAGGAACCCTAAGAGTTTCCCCTTTCAAATCATCCCAATCCTCACAGTCCAGAGAACCACAAAAAGGCTTTGCATTGACAAGTGTTCATTTGATGCTTTGCCTCATAGTGACATATAAAACTTCATGGGATGATGTTTGTCAAGACACATTTGGAGAATTTTGAAGTCCAAATGTTACAATTCATTGTTCCACTATAAAATGACATTATCTTAATCACATAAGGATCATCTTTAAAACAGATTCCATTTAATTGTTTAAAATACTCCATCAAGAAATTTTGAAGGGTAAGACAGTTAGTGTGTTGATTGAACTTTCCTACTTAACCTTACATTTGAGTTTCTCTAATGGCTCTTGATATGCCCATTTAGCTTTTCCTGCCAATCTCCTACACTCTTCCCTGTGGCAACCATTCATTCTCCTACAAGCATCTGTCCTTGATCCCTGAGCATACTGGCCACATTTCTCACTTAGGCCATGGCCACCACCTTGTGTTCCTTGCCATCTCAGACACTTGCCTAGATTGCATATTTCCTTCAAAGGGCATCTCTCAAGTGACTGCCTCTATGGCTTCTTCATGCCTGCCTCTCTATTGATTTTATATACTATTCCTTTTGTACTCAGTAATTAGAAATTTTTATAGGTACTTATTACATTACCAACTTCAATCTTATAAACTAGATTGAAGACTCAAGCTTGGGAGCTGGAATATTATGCCTGTTTATGTTATGCCTGCAATCATTATTATCACTGCCATTAAAAGTAGCAAGACACCTCTAGAAACCCTATCACCAATTGACTGATTGTCAAAGAATATTAAGGGTATGACTTTCTCTAGAAAATATACTGTCTTAATGATATTTCAAGATTTGGGTCTTCTAAGGAGGCCTGGTGCTGATGAAAACATAGATGAATGCCTAATTTTTGTCTAGTTTAAACTTCCAACTTTTTCTGAATAAATGTCCTGCTAGTTATCTCAGTGGCCCAATATAGAACACAAACCCAAGTGCCCTGAAATATCTATATTAAAAAGTATTCTATGGATTTATGAGCAATAATAAAAATTTTAAATGGAAAGACTTGCCTTGCAGAGGCAACTCTGTGTCAAGATTATTCTTCAGTGTTGAAATCTTGACTGGAATGATGACAATCAGAGTTTGCTAGTTCAGCTAAAAACAGCTTCTGCTGTCCCACAGAAGCTCTATGGGCCTTCTTAGCTTGTAGTTTATTGCTTTCTGAGTTCAAAAATTTTTTTTAATTTGGAGAAATAACAGCTGAGATTTTTCAGACACTCACAAGAGACTTCTATTTTAATACTGAGGCATTTGAAGGCCACTCAAGGGGTCCACCCAACCCTATCCTCCCCAGAGGCAGTGTCATAGATTTGAGAATCTGACAGTCTCCAAGAACTACTGGGTGCATGGAGATGACCCATAGTGTTAATGAGGAGAGTAAAGCTTGGTGCATCACTCTGAAAACCCAATGAAGAGTAAGAGTTCCACTCCAGATGACTGTTCATCAAATAAGAATTTGGAAGGGGTCAAAGCATCTGGAATTATCTCTCCAGATAATAGTTCTGTTTAGGAGCTGAGCCAGGGAGGAGAGAGAAGTCTGTCTTGCATAGTCTGGCAAGACTTAGAAATGTTGGGCTTCTACAGATTCTTTGTGCCTTACAAACTCATTATTATGTAGCACTTAATAAATCTGCATTTGATACTTTCTGTAAGTTTACTTGAAATTTTTCACCGATTTTGGTTTGTCTGCTCAGCAGTTTTGTAATTCCCATTTCCGAAGCACCTAGATACTATTTCTCATTCCCTTTCATCTGCATTTGCAAAAAGTGTCTCAAGTATACCTACACACAAAGCCACCTCCTACCACTCTATCAATTGTTCCCTTTACCAGAAAGGTGATCTGTATTTATTTTGTCCAAACAAATCCTATGCTTTTATACCTTCTGCTTCCATTTCTTTTAGATCCCTTGAGAAGACTATAATCTCTAAAAAATCTTACTAAATCAGATAACACACACAGAAGGACAGTATTCCATAGTGGTTGGATTCATGCAGATCCGGCTTGACATCATGGCCCTTCTACTCACTGTCCTCATCAACTTTCACAAGTGATCCTTTAATTCTCTGAAAAATGGGAAAATATCAACTGTTCCATGTATTTTTGATAGAATTAACCTAGACATATGTAGAGTTCCTGTAACCCAGCATACAGCATAGCAGCTATTCTTATATTTCCTCATATTTGATAACACTAATATTATTCACAGTAGCCGATCCTGTAAACTTTTTGTCATATCCTCTGTCCTACGTAGAGATATCAGAGTATCAACGGATGCTATGTGCTAGAGGATAAATATTGATAAGTAAGGCATTTTTAATTTTCCTAAATATGACGAATTATTTCAATCCTATCTGCCCTTATATGTGCTATTCTCCCTCTATTTACAATGTCTCTAATATCTTGGAGATATCCTATATATGCTTTATACTCTGCTGAAGAGATTCTCCCTGGAGAAACTTGAATTGATATTACTCATTTCTGAGTGTTCACGCCCAAAACGCTCTGAGGCAAAGTTAACTCTTCCCTCTTTTTGTGCCTCCACTGCACTGTTCTTTTGCACTAACCGTATTATATGATTATGTGTTTATGTGTCTATTCCTGGTTCTAGACTGTGAGTTCCATGTGGGAGACAGCAGTGACTAATTTTGTTGTCCCCAAAATATTTCACAGGACTTGGAATGTAATAGGTAGTCAATAAATATTTGTTGAATAATGAATGTACTCCTGAATAAGTGTGCTCTGTGACTTTTCCAATTGTCCATGACAATATCAATTTTCCCAGACTTCACTTTGGGGAAAAACAACAGATGAAAATAATTTACCTAAAAATTACATGTTACAAAAAAACATGTAATTTTGTTTCACTTGCCTCAGATCTCTAAATGCCCATCATTTAATGCACTATTAATACAGTTTTAACTTGCAATACAAAAGATAATGTCTCTTCAAGTGAAAACTTGTATTAAAATAACTGGTGTATCTCAGTTAAACATAATTCTCATTTAATAGCTAATTGTGAATGTCATCAGGACACTTAGATAAGTAGAAGTAATAAGTAGAAGTAATGAAATTTACATCCTTTCATAAGGATGTAAATTATTACTTACAGTGAACCAGCAAGACTTAGCTGTTAGGCATTCTTGAAATCAATAGCAAGTTAAAAAATATAGATTAGAAGCTTTTAAAGACATCTCAAATAAAGCTTGACCACTCTAAATTTTCTGTGAGAACCTTGGACCAAGCACGTTTCACAGAGCTTGGACTTTCACACCAATGATCTTATACACCCAAGGAGCACCAAGAAAAAGATGTTTGTTGAAAAGTGAAAAATGAGCATAAAGGGTTTGTGACTTTCCAATGAGGTTACTGACAATATCTTTCTTCATTGATTAATGAGACCCTCTTTACAATATAAGGGAAGTAACTTTTGGCAACCTGGTATTCGTTCTTTGTAATTAGAAAACTTATTATTAACTTAGAAGGTAGAGTGTCACTGACTACATATTCACTTGAAATCACTCATAATTTATATACACTTGTGGTCTATGGGAAATCTTAATTATTCTTTTTGCTTTTATTAGCTATTTTCTAGGTCACCCTAGATAAAATTTTCCTTCGTAGTTTGTCTCTTCAGCTCTTTCATATGCCCCCACTTACACAAGTAAGATAGCCCTGGATCACATAGTAATGAGGCAACAAATTATCAACTGGTAATAAACACAACTTCTTTATATTTGAGTTGAGTTGTAGAATTCACTATACATGTCAGAAACTGATAGCTTCAGAGAGTACTGCAAAAAAGAAAGAACACTTCAGGGCTCAAATCTTGGCTATAGACTGAGACCTTGGCTTTGGAGCCTAAGAGACTTCCAAACTTATCTGAGTTACATCTTCTTCTTTTCTGGTTTAAACGTTTAAGAAAAAAAAACTTTTTGAAGAAAAAAAAGTTTACTGTGACTCTTTCTAAAGTAAAGATGGAAAATTAGGATGGGAAACTGAAAGCTTTAGAAGTATTAAGGGAAGGTACTAGATTATATCCTCTGTGAGTGGACAGGCACTCATTATCAAAAGATGACAATGCAACAATCCTATGAATATTAATAGAAAGATACACATCTTATATTTGGGGAATTTCATGATATCTAACAGTAATTGAATACAGTTATTCTCCAGATAGGATCAGATTGTCAGTCTCCTAGCCCATGGACTATGACAATGACAATTTCTGGTTGTAACAAGTGGGAGAGGACTATTACTAGCATCCAATGGGAAGAGGTCATGGATACTGCTAAACATCCTACAACTCATCAGGCAGCCTTGCACAGCAAAGAGTTATCCAACCCAAAATGTCAGAAGTGCTGTGGCTAGGAAACCCTATTCTAGGAGAAATATAATAGTACAGTGGAAAGATTATTAATTAGTAACCAAAGGAAGAGAATTCTAGATTAAGTGCAATATGATTAGTTTTTTCACATATATAATGAAGATATTACCACCTACCCTGCCTAATTCAAAGAGCTATTGTGAAAACCAAATAAGATCATATATATGAAAGAGTCCTGTAAAACAAGTAAAGTATCTGAATGAATTCAGCTACAATATAACTCCTTTTGATTCAAGGAAATCAAGATAGAAATGTGGCAAAATAATCTTTGTGGATGGTTTTCTATGGATGGTTTTTACATTGAAAATGTAAAGTTGCAGGATACAAAACCAACATATAAAAATCAGTTGCATTTCTATACACTATCAACCAACTATCTGAAAAAGAAATAAAATGATCCCATTAACAATAGTATCAAAAACAATAAAATGCTTAAGAATAAATTTAACCAAGGAGATGATAGACCTGTACACTGACAATGATAAAACATTAATGAAAGAATTGAAGACACAAATAAATGGAAAATGTAAAGATTTTAAGTAGGTCATTATAAAGATATTAAGTAGGTTACTCAGTTATCTCTCGTGCTCACTGAGAAACCAAGACATAATGAGCTAAAATTAGAGAACCAGAGCTTTAAGATAAAATTTTAATATACATCCAGATATTATATCCAAACACTAGAATTGGCTATTAATGAGTGTCATAGATTCTCCGATTATGATGCTTATTGTCAAATACCAGTATAGGCATGATATGTCTAAAATGACATAGAGTGGGTTTTGTGGAGGGAGAGTGGAGGTGATGTAAAAGGCCTCTGAAAGCTTCTTCCATACCTCCAACCTCCACTCAGACTTTATACCCCAAGATTAGCTGTCAGCAGGCTCTAGCAGATTGTTCTGTAGGATTCCAGACATTGCCACATAAGGAGCTCTTCAATCAATTGCCTCCTTTTCACCTCTTCATGTTCCTTTCCTGGTGGTCAATCCAGTTCTCAAATAATTGGCCAAAAGAAAAAGCTATCTTCTTGTTATTGTCTTCCTTTCTTCATAAATCTTGATTCTGTAATGTTATTTTAAAAATACATTTGGAAGGAAACTCAAAACCTTCTTTTTGCACCTCCCCCTTCTTGCTCCATGAAATTCCCACTCCTCTGAGCCATGACTAACATGTACAGCATGCTTGCAATGAAAATTGTTTTTTCCCCCTAAACGTCCTAACTCCAGATTTTTATTCTTATGACTCTAAGCCTTGATTAAGACATATGTTAAAAGTAAAATTCTGTTTCACCCTAGGAAGTTTTCATCCCATTCCTAGGTTCCTTCCTTTGTCACTAGGTACTTGATAGGAAGGTCTAACCTTACTAAACTTTGCAGATAATTTCAGCATGGAGAACCACAAACAGATAATGCTATTAAAGCAGAAAAATACACAAGGTTAGAAGGGGGAAATTAACTACAGACATAATTAGCCAAAAATGTGTGGGTTGTATGTATCTGGGCAATAAGAGAGAACATTTGACTGTCCCTCCAAAGTACAGAAATAAATGAGAAATGTTAAAAAATAATATAGCTTGGGCATAATTGCCCATAGTTGGACAATTTCTGGATGCACATAATCAATATAAAGTCTTTCCCTCCCTCCTACTTCTATTTTAGCAATCATCTTTGATTTGATCCCTTTGAAAACTGCTCTTATATCACTCTGATCATAATATTTCCAGATTTTAGCCAATTTACTGTAAACGTTCACTCCCACACCTCTGTAACAATTATTTCCTATTTTGTACTGCTTCATTTTTTTCCTCCCTCCCCCTAATGGAAGCCAATTAGGATAATGAGGGCAAAAGGTTATACATACATCTGGTTCCCCCATTTAACATCTTGGTTTATCTTTTATGCTTTGTTGAGAACAATAGAGAGAATTGGGCAGAAACACTTCCTTGAACATATTTTCAATGCCCCCCCCAAAAGGATTCTACATTTTGTACATATGTGACATCTGAAATAACTCAGACATGGCAACATTAAGGAAATCATTGCTTCTTAGTTTCATGTTTCATGTTTAATTGTCAGAACCAGGAAAGAAGGAGGTGAAGAAAGAAGGCAGGACTTGCATGGGCTGACACTCTTTGAGGGACCGAGCTGGAGCAGGCATGGCTTTCGTTATATTTAAGTGAATTAGTCTGTTTCCTTTAAACGGGAGAGATTAACAAGCCACCAAGGGCCTGCTGTGGGATTTTGACACTTTTAGTGGCTTGTGACATATGATTTGTGAATATCAATTCACCTTCAAAAGCAGAAAGCAAATCTACCATTAGCATGAGGTATGTCAAAAGCTGATTTTCGGTTAGTTTGGTTGAAATTCATTAGGATAAGATGAGAAAATAAATATTTTATTTGATCCAATATTTGGATCCTTTTTAAGTTCTCCTTTGAGCTTAAAAAATGACTACATGTAGATGTAGGAGTTTAATATGGATGACTTTCTTTGATAAGGAGAATACTTCAAGTCGAACTTGGAAACTATTGAGACATTAAGTAAGAGGGAAAAGATCAGCAATTCTAAGTAAACTTGTCTTAATATTTTGCTTTCTTAGTGAAAGAGTATGTCTTTGGGCAGTTTGGCATCCAGACAACTATTTCCCTAACTGCAAGAAAACAGAATAAATATTTTCTTTTCATTTGTGATTAGATTAAAAGTATCATATTTGATATTAAATGAATGATATAAAGAATGTTAAGCTGAAAGAATTGATAGAAAAATGAACTCATACTATAAAATTTATTTTTGAAACATTTCCAGTTTGTCATTCTTTAAAAAGGTTACTACTGGAAAGATTCATGTATTTTTTGATCTGTTTCTTATTTTAGTCATTGTGAAGACAAAAGTGATCGGGGCCAGATTTTTTCAGCTGCAGGTACAAATCTGTAGGTGGCAAGAAGAGATATTCTTTGGTCTTTATGTAGACAAAAGAGTCAAGAAGCATAGAATACTATATAGGGCTCCTCCAGCTATAAAATTTAATTTGCTGATGTACCATAATGCCGTTTGCCTCTGCTTGACTAAAGGATTTCAAATTGGACTAGTTACAGGTTGTATCTTATTGAAGGGTGCAGTATTATGGTGTTTAAGTATATGTGCACTAGAGCCGCTCTACTACGGTTCAAATCCTAGTTCCACCACTTATTAAGTATAATACTTCAGTGAAGTTACTCAGTCTCTTAGTGGCTTCAGATTTTCCCATCTGTAAATTGGGATGACACTAGTATCCATACCGTAGGGTTACTTGAAGATTAAATGAGTACACGTGTGAAGTATTTAAGACTAGGTATTCAGTATCATTAGCTGTTATTATTATTTTATCTCATTCTAAAAACAGCTGAAACAATATCTAAAACCATGGAGCTTGATATCAGTAGTTGAGAATATTCACCCAGTTTGCACCAGTCATTCAATGCTGACTAATAAAATCCCTGTTACCTTAAAAACAAAACAAAACAAAACAAAAACCCCTTTACTTGTTTATTCAATGGATTCTGCTGATGTCCAAAATGATTTTTTTAAAAAAGCACAATGTCGCATGAAGAACCCATATGTTACTTAAAACTGAACTACCTCACATTTTCCATGATCAACATAGAAACATGAAAAATGTTTATTTAGTCAGTCTAAGAGATTTTAGAATATTACTGAATGCTTCATGTATTTTTAATGTAAAATAAGAATGAAATTAATAATAAATTTATTCCAAGTTCTAATTTTTCTATCTAGTATCTGGCTCTGCTCCATCAAAAAATTTCACTGTTACTAGTTGAAAACATTGTTAGTTCAATTAAAGTGTTAGTCACTGAATAAGAATATGGGACGGTAACAAGGTATGGAACAAGGAGCTTTTATTCTATAATCATTGCCACCAAAAAAGAAAATAATATGGCAATTGATGGTGAATAAAATCAGCAGTGTTCAATTTCAGATTCTTTAATAGTTGAAATAATTTGATGCCTTCTTTGGATCACAAAACATTAGGGCACAAACGCCTTGGGCTAATTGCTTCATATAGCACGACAGGATATAACAAATAATTTCAAACTCCAAGAAGTCTTTTTGGGTTGTGAAAAGCCCAACCACACTAGTTTAGGTTGCTCAGTACAATAATCATCTCAGACTAATAAATTATGGCCAGTGTCAGTGGTTACACACTGCTAAGCTCAGCTGAACGTATTCTGATTAATCTTATTAAATGATTTTGAAGCCTTCAGAACAAAGAAAAAATATATAAAAAGAAAAAAAAGTAGATGGAGGAAAAAAAGGATGCCTCCAAGGGTGTGCTAAGTGTTTTCAATTTTATTAACATTTCCAGATCCATATTCCCTGTGACTTAGCAGTAGACATTCCATTTACATTCCATATGGACTGTAAATCTGGTCCAAGGTGTCTTTTGTAAGTATAAAGAAATGGCACTGACACCTGGAGGAAAACTATAGTTTGCGTACTCTGGAACATCCAAGGTGGACATAGTCACAGCTTTTATTGTAGTGCCAGTCTCAGTCATATGAAGAGAGGGTCATACACAGGAACTGAAACAAAGGTACTTTCCACAGCTGAAAGAAATAATTCCTCACGATAAAGAGAAATTCCTCTCAAGAACGCCGCATAAGACATTAAGGAGCTGTGTAAGTTTGAAAGATCATTCCCGAGGAAGCTATAGAATCTCACCAGTATTCCTTTTTCAGTTTTTCAGCTTTGGAAGCTGTACTACAAACTCAAGTGATTACTTTGAAGGCTAGGTTTCTGCCAACACTCCTAGGATTAGAGGCGCTTATGAACAAATTCCTGTGGCTTAAAAAAAAAAAAAAAAAAAAAACAAGTGAGAAGGATCCCTGAATCTCTAAAAGTTTTTTTACGCAATTGTCATTTGGTGTAGCACCCCCAGCTCTTCCTCATATATAGCAGTGGCAGAGTATTCTGACATGGTGAGAACACAGCCAGTTTTAGACAGGTACCGTCTCTTCTTGCCCATCACCCCAGATATAGCGTACACACAACTCATACACTTACTGTAGTGAGCTGAAAACCGACTAATTTCAGATTTATCAGAAAATCTTCCACCAACCAAGGGGTATTTAACTTTAGCATATGTCTTAACTTTAAAAATTACTTTCCCTTTACAGAATATACTATCGCTTTCTTCTTTCGCAGAATATGTGCAAAAATGGAATATGTCCATGAAATTCATTCTGCCAAATTTTTCAGATTATCCCAAACTCAAAACACCTTTGGCCTTTCATTCCTCACCACTACACTTAACTTAGTGTCACCCTTAATTTTATTGTTTCTTAGAGGTTCATTGGCATTAAGAATTGCTTGGGGTGTTTAATAAAGTTCAAGTTCCTGTGTGTCCCCTCTTATCCGTCTCCTCTTCCCTTGTGCAGTACTTCTGGAATAGGACTCCTAATGTGCTTTTTTTTTTTTTTGTGGTACGCGGGCCTCTCACCTCTGTGGCCTCTCGGAGCACAGGTTCCGGACGCGCAGGCTCAGCGGCCATGTCTCACAGGCCCAGCCACTCCGCGGTTTGTGGGATCCCCCCAGACTGGGGCACAAACCCGTGTCCCCTGCATCGGCAGGCGGACTCTCAACCACTGCGCCACCTGGGAAGCCCCTAATGTGCATTTTGAGCAAGCACCTGGTTCGTTCTCCTCATGTGGTCCATAGTCCCAACTTTGAAAACTACCTAGCATTACCTATTATTATTAGCTGTTTCAAATCTGGCCTCTCCTTTTGCTTCAAATCTCTTTTCTAATGCCTTATTAAAAGGAATCTTATTTTAATTAAGAGAAACGGGTAGGGGACTTACCTCGTGGTCCAGTGGTAAAGAATCTGCCTTACAAGGCAGGGACCGTGGGTTCGATCCCTGGTCAGGGAACTAAGATCCCAAATCAGCGGGGCAACCAAGCCCGTGTGCCACAAGTACTGAGCCCAAGTGTCTCAACAAGAGAGCCTGCGTGCCGCAAACTACAGAGCCCATGCGCCCTGGAGCCTGCATGCCACAACTAGAGAGGGAAAACTCACACGCCACAACTAGAAAGAAGCCCGTGCGCCACAACGAAAGATCCTGCGTGCCTCAATGAAAGATCCCACATGCCTCAATGAAGACCCCATGTGCCGCAACTAAGACCCGACGCAGCCAAAAAATTAAATAAATAGATAGATAGATAGATAAATAAATAAATAAATAGATCTTTAAAGAAAAAAAAGAGAGAAATGGGTAGGGGCTGGATCTCAAACCATAACTCGCAATTGTCTCTCTGTCCATTCTACAGTTAAGAAAGTTTCAGAAGCCTGCTGTAGATCTGTATGTACCTATATTATTTGCCAGGTTTCAGAGACTATAAGTACCACCAGGGCTGGTAGGATTGATCCTCCCCGTTACATGCTCACTGTGCTCGAGAAAGTTCTGGATCTGATCTTATACCCAGTTTCCATGTACCAGAGCCTTATTTCTAATTGCACTCACCTTTCCCATTTCACCACCATTACTTCTCAAAATTACTATAACCCCAGCATTCAGTTAACAATGAATGTTAAGGATAAAAAGGAGTATGCTCCATAACACTCTAAATTAGGAGATGCCACTGTTAGCATCAGCTTAGAAAAAGCCCCATTACCCTAAGACATGACAATAAAACATTTATCTATTGTCTACCACTACATAGCTTCTATTACTGTGAGAGAAATTAATTTTCTGGACGAGGAAATGCCAGTTTTAGAATCCTTCTTTTCCAGGCCTTTCCTTAAAATTTCAAGATACAGAAACAGTCATGGTAATAAACTTTAGGAGAGTTATATTAGTATGGAAACATTTTGAGATGTGAGAGGCTTAAACATGGGATGTTCCATGAATTCTATCCATAGTGAAAGAGGATGGATGATGCAGGGTATAGTTTCAATGAGAGCACAAGTATAGTAACTTCAACATATTTAAACATGAAATATTTCAGAAAGTACCACTTGCTTACATTTTAATTATACTAATTATCCATTTATAAAATAGATCTTTCATCATCCTTAACTGTAAGTTGGAAATGTTCCCATGGTTTAGCATGCATCTTCAGGACAGTGGCTCTTGGACAAGTGAAGAGGAAGAGAACAAATATTCTTTAATACAGATTGAATTTACAACCCAATGGAAAAACAGACCACCTTTATAGCTAGGTTCTATGTCAAACAATCAGAGCTCTTCCTTTGGTCTTGTAGTGCCCAGCAGTCAAAGTACTAGGTGCAAATAAACTATATTCTTAGAACAGTGTTTTACAGATATTTAGTCATTTAAACTTGTCATCAATTTAGATTCAAGTAAAATATGGGGTACCATTATGAGCCTAGTACTTTTCTAGATATTTTTAGATAAATTATTTTAATCTTCATTGATCAGATGAAGAATCAGAAGCTCTGAGACCTATCTCAGTCACACAAGTAGTAAGTGGTGGATAAAGTGTTAGGACTTAAATTTATTTGATTTAAGAAATCAAGAAAGCACTAAGAAAGCTTAGTGCTTTCTATTATAAGATACTGTTTTTGTCAAATCACCATTAACTTGGGCCACATAAATCTGTCATAGGTTACTGTATTATTTTCCTAGGGCTGCTGTAACAAATTAACACAAAGTTGGTGGCTTAAAACAACAGAAAGTCATTCTCTCACAGTTCTGGGAGCCAGAGATCCATTATCAGTTTCATCGGGCTGAAATCAAGATGTTGGTGGAGTCATATTCCCTCTGAAGGCTCTCTCAGAGAGAAACTCTTCCTTGCCTCTTCAAGGAAGGCACATTTCTTGAGGCATATTTCTTGGCTCATGGCCTTTCCTCTATCTTCATAGGCAACCGTATAGTATCTTCAGATCTCTCTCTGCTTCCATCATCAAATCACCCTCTACCTTCTGTATGTCAAATCTCCCTTTGCTTCTATCTTATGAAGACATTTGTGATGGTATTTAGGGTTTACTTGGATAATCCAGGATAATCTCAATCTCTTCATCTCAAAAATTTTAATCTAATCATATCTGCAAAACTTTACTACATAAGATAACATTCACACATTTCAGTGATTAGGACTTGATATCTTTGTTTTTGTTTGTTTGTTTGTTTGTTAAATTCTTATTTTATATTAGAGTATAGTGTTAGTTTCAGGTGTACAACAAAGTGATTCAGTTATACATTTTCATGTATCTATTCTTTTTCAGATTCTTTTCCCAATTAGGTAGTTACACAATACTCAGCAGAATTCCCTGTGCTATACAGTAGGTCCTTGTTGGTTATCCATTTTAAATATAGCAGTGTGTACATGTCAATCCCAAACTCCCTAACTATCCCTCCCCCCCCACCCTTCCCCATGGTAACCATAAGTTTGTTCTCTAAGTCTGTGAGTGTTTCTGTTTTATAAATAAGTTCATTTGTATGTTATTTTTTTGTTTAGATTCTGCATATAAGTGATATCATACGATATTTCTTTTTCTCTGTCTGACTTACTTCACTCAGTATGACAGTCTCTAGAGGACCTGATATCTTTGAATGGTCATTATTCAGCATACTACAGTCCACCTTCTGGACAACCAAAATTTATATCCGTTCCATACATAAAGTGTGTTCACTCCACACCAACATCCCCCCAAATTTCCACACATCATAGCATGAATTTCAGTCCAAAATCTCATCTAAATATCATGAGCCCCAAAATCCCAAGTCTCATCACCTAACCTAAATTAAGTATGGGTGAAACTCTAGGTATGATCCATATTGGGGCAAAAGTCCTCTATATCTCTGGATCTGTAAAACTTGAAAATAAAGTATCTATTCCCAAAATACAACAGGGGGGAAGGCATAGTACTAGTGTTACAGACATTCCCATTACAAAAAAGGGAAGGGGAAAAATGAAGGAAGAAAAGGGTCACCAGTTGCAACTAATTTCAAAAGCCAGCAGGACAAATTCCATTAGGTTTCAAGACTTAGGATTAGTCCTTTGTGGCTGGAGGGTCCTGCTTCTGAATCTGTGGTTCTGCATTCTCTGCCCAAGGCTCTGCCCTCACCATGACACTTCCTTTTCTTGAAAGCTAGTATGTGTTTGCAGCTGAATGGTTTTGTCAGCCTGTTTCCTGCTTGTAGAATTTGGGAAGTCTGACAGTTTTCCTTCATTTTGTCCTATCTCAGTTTCTTTCAGTCCAAGCTGGCAGTGTTTCTGCTGATATAATGTTCTCAAAAACTTTGTGGGTCTCCTGTGTATATCACAAGCATTCATGTCAGCAGACAAGATGGTGCTCCCCAGACCTTTGATAATTTCTATTTCTGGCTTCTGTTGAGATGCCTGAGGGAACCCATCAGTCACATGCACTAGCATAAGCTGTTCAGTCACACCGTTGGCCTTTTCTTTAGAGCATACTTTCCAAATAGTGAATCTTTTAATTTAGCATCTTTTGCAGTCTGGATAAGTTGAGAAGTTCCCAGTCAAGAGTTGGTTCCATTTTACTTAACAGTTCTTTCTTCACTTTATCTCTTTCCTCTCACGTTTTACTGTAAGCAGCAAGAAGAAACCAGACTGCGCCTTCAACACTTTCCTTAGAAACTTCCTCATTTAAATTTCCAAGTTCACCACTTACTGCTTTCCACACAACTATAAGACACAGTTCACCTAAGTATCTGCCACTGTATAACATGGATTTCCTTTCTTCCAGTTTCTAATAACATGCTCCCTGTTTCCCCTATCTCTCAGCATTTTTAATATTTCTATTTCTACCAACATTCTCTCTATGAAGATACAGGTATTCTCTAAGATGACACAGGCTTTCTCTACTGTGCTCTTCACTTCTTTCTGAGCCTCACCAAAGGGCCTTTAATATCTATATTTCTCCCAAAAGTACATTTAAGGCAATCTAGGCTTTTTCTATCATGTGCTTCAAAATACTTCCAGCCCACACTCATTACCTAGTTCCAAAGTCATTTCCACAGTTTTTGGTATATGCTACAGCAGCACCCCCCTCTGAGGTATCAAAATCTGTGCTGGTTTCCTGTGTCTGCTGTAACAAATTATCAAAAATTTGGTGTCTTAAAACAATAGAAATTTATTCCTTCATAGTTCTGGAGGCTGGAAACCTAATATTAGTTTCACTAGGCCCAATTCAAGGTATCAATAGGGCCAAGCTCCCTCCATGGGCTCTAGGGAGAAAATCTGGTTTTCTCCTCTTTCAGCTTCTATAGCCACATTCCTTGGTTCTTGGCTCCTTCATTTGTTTTCACAGCCAGAGCTTTGCATCTTTATGTATCTCTTTGTCTTCAAAGTGCCTTCTGCTATCTAATCACCCTGTGTGTCTAATCTCCCTGTCTCTCTTTTATAATAAGAACAAGTGATAGCATTTAGGACTGACCTTGATAGTGCAGGATAATTTCCTCATCTCAAGATCCTTAATTTTATTACATCTGCAAAAATTTTATCATATAAATGTAACATTCACATACTCTGGGGATTAGGACCTGATATCTTTGGGTGACTGTTTTTCAGCATACGATAGTTATTATCTCCTAAAATAGGTATGCTCCTAGAATCCAGTCCTTAACCTTGGAAACGATTGAACAAAAATATTTTAATAATTGTATTTGGTTTAATATACTCATTTCATAGATTAAGTTTCTGAGGCCAAGATAAAGTAAATGATGTGCCTGATTGCACAGCAAATGTTTTGACACAGCCAAGACTATGAACCATATCTCTTTACTCCCACTCTTTTGCAGTATGTTCTTCTCTAAATGTGTCACCAAGAATTGCTCATTTCTTAATTGTCACCAAATTACCCCAGAACCCAAATACAACTCTGAAACTATAAATAACTATCCCACAGTCAGCATCAATTTTAAAAGAGAGTAAATTCATCATGTATCTCTACTGAACAGTCAGTAGTAACCTGAGGCAAATAGGAGAAATATGGGAAACAACACATTTCAAGGACTACACAAACTTTCATTCGGAAGTTTGTATGAATGAAGGTATTTAGCATTTACTTAAGTAATGAGGCCTGATTTATCTTCTAAGTTCTCAGAATTGTAGAACTTAGAACTCAATGGAATTTTAAAAGATAATTTACTTCAACCGCAGTTTTCAGGTGGGTAATATGTTAATCACACTTTCCAGACCAGGTGACGAGACCAAAGAAAGTCTTAAGTGTCTTGGCTCAAGGACACGTGGTTAAAAGGAGAAATTTATCTAATAAACATATAGAGAGGACCCATTATATTTCAGACAGTATATTAAGGCCTGGCAGGCAAAGGTCAGTGTGATGCATACAGTGTTCACCCTCAACAAGCTTTCTGTGTATGAGGAAACTAGGTGGGTAAATTAATCAAGTGTGAGATTGTGTTAAAATATTAGATACTGAGTGTTGGGTTCTGTGGAGATAATAGAGTGGTCAGGAATGTTTCCTAGAGATGACATCTAACTGGGACCTGAAAGAAAGGGGACAAGGGGCAGGAACATCACTCCAGCCAGACCTAGCAGTGTGTGCAAAGGCTGCATGTGAAGGAACAAGGTATGTTCGGGAGCTAAGATCAACTCAGTATGTCTATGATGGGGAGTAGAGTAAGAAAGGAGGTGGGGGTGAGGGCTTTACATGACATGCAAAGAGATGAAGTTATTATTTTGAGGGTACTGGGAAGAAACTGAAGTATTTCATAGAGAACTGGCTTGTGTAGATTTGTGCCTTACACAAATCAGAATGGCTAAGACTAGGGTGATTTTGTAATGCGGTACTTTGAGAGTGAATAGGTTGCTACTGATAACATGCCAGAACAAGAGGCACATCTGAGACCGCTCCAGGCAAACCAGGATGGAAGGTCACCCTAGCCAAGGCTGTCCTAGGGTTGAATCCTGCCTCACTTATGGTAACTATATAACTTCAGTCTGGCACCATAACTTTTAGACTCAGTCTTCTCATCTAAAGATAGTATGGGAGTAACAGTGACTCTTTTACCCATTTCACAGAATTTTTCTGTGATCCAACTGATGAAAACATTAGAATTCTTTATAAACTACAAAATAAAGTAAGGTGGTATATGATATCACTTTTCTGTTTAATTTTTTTTTTTTTTTTTTTTTGCGGTATGCGGGCCTCTCACTGTTGTGGCCTCTCCCGTTGCGGAGCACAGGCTCCGGATGCGCAGGCCCAGCGGCCATGGCTCACGGGCCCAGCCGCTCCGCGGCATATGGGATCCTCCCAGACCGGGGCACGAACCCGTATCCCCTGCATCGGCAGGCGGACTCTCAACCACTGCGCCACCAGGGAGGCCCTAATTTTTTATTATCTTATGACTTAGGGGTCTTTTCAGAAAATGGGATAATTAAAAAGCAGAAACTAACACACCATTGTAAAGCAATTATACTCCAATAAAGATGTAGAAACAACAACAACAACAACACAGTAGTCACAGCATAAAATAGTAATAAGAGCTAACATTTTTGAGCTCTTAAAATGTGACAGGCCCTATATTGAGAAATTTACATTTATAGTCTCATTTGTAAATTTACAAACTCATCCTTCTAACAGTGATGAGGTAGGTGATATTATTATGCTCACTTAACAGTTGCACAGATCACGTCCCTGGGAGTCCTTTGTCCAAGGCCACACAACTATGCAGTTTTAGAACCCGGATTCTACATCAAGAAGTATGTCTTCAAAGCTCATGGTCTTAATAGTGGGTTAAAAGACTTAAGTATATTCTTTCGCAAGAAAAAGAGCTGTAGTCAATTTTTTTCCCCCTAATCACCTAAACCAAGTAAATCTGAGACAATTTAGAATGGCAATGACAAGAAAAAATATACAGGTGGAGCAAGTAATATTGATGCCTCAGTAGTTCCCTTTGGGAATCTGCTGTGAAATTGTAAAACCCCTTCCCAGTGATATGTGTAAGTTAAGAACTTCTGCAGGAGGAGGTATTTTAAAATTTTAAGTAGTGATCATTTAGCAAATCAGGAATGCTAAAGATGATGCCATTTGGTATAGATCACAGGAACTACTTTTTCATGCCCCTAGTATGAAAGTAGTTCTGGGGTTTTTTTGTCAGATCAAGCTACAGTTTTAATATTTTTAGGTTATGTCAATTATACTATAATTTATACCCTTTTCAAATATCTCTCTGCCTTCTCTTTTTTTCTTTACTTCAAAAAGTAAAACAAATATAAAATAGAGAAGGCCGATTTTAAATGCAGACTATATAAGTGTAGTATTTTAGCAGAGAACTTAAGTCCTCAAATCTAGGTATATTTACATACTTCCCTCTCACATAATGGCACATTCTAGTGTATTTTGCTTTGTATTTCATAAGATACCCACCAATTTGTAAATTCTGCTCCACCCCAGTGGCCTGCCTGTTGTTTCCTGAAAACTTCATGTAAGGTTCTGTGCCTTCTTTTAGAATATTCTTACTCCTTTCTTCTTATCTAATTCTATCTGGAGTCCCTTATCCTCAGTGTGATACTCCCCTCTCATTCATCCCTCCCTCAGTTACAGGTTGCTGTTTACTTAAATTCCATCCTGCTTCCTTGGAATTTAGTATAAACTGCCTTATATTACCTTCCAGCTGCCTGGGAAGATCTGTTTCTACCTCTAGATTGCAAACCCTTTGAGGGTATGGGCCAAAAAGTTCACAGTCATGGGATGAGAAACAAGAAGTTTAACTAAGAATATCCTGAAAGCTGAGCATCTGTGATAATCCTGGTTCAAAACCATATCATAACTTGAAATATAAGATTTATTTTGAAATATTTAAAAATTGAGTCACTTTTAGTTTTTCCTTTAATGCAGTAATCTGTCTTCTTCTAATCTTCATGGTTACCTGTTTTGTCCTTATTTTGTTGTTGTTGTTGTTTTTCTTTCTTTTGTTCTTTTTTATTGTTGTGTCCTTGAACACATTTGTTACCTTCTATTCTTTATTTTTAGTTCTTCACTTTCTACTCATCTTCACTTTTCAAATGTCTGCTACTAGTCTCTTAATGAACCAGACTTCTATGCTTCCCCCAAACTTCAGAACTTTATGGATACTACAATTCCAAATCTTAAATTATTTCAGATGTTCTAATATTTCTGTTTTTAAAAAATGCCAAGTGCATTCCTCATTCCTTCTTCTTTTTTCTAATAGTTTTAGTTTCCACTTCATCAAGTAATCTGCTGGTTGCTTTCCCGATACTTTCCCTTGAAATAAGAGAAGCATCACATTTACTTTTCCTTTATATAATACGCATTTGATGAGGGCACCATTAAACTACTACAAACACTAACTTCAACTTCTCCAAACTTCTCACCAAACCCCAGGCTCAGTGTGCCTTTTCTGTGCTTCTTGGAGGAGGCAACAAACTCTCCCCATGCTGTTCCCTTCCTCCTACCTCCCATCTTCAGAAGGCTTCTCTAGCCTAGAATAGTTCCCAATTGTTTTCTGTTAGAGTACCCTGCTTGCTTTCCATACAGTTACCCCAATTTTTCATCACATATCTCTTTATTTGGTTTTTTTTTTTTTTGATATTGTCTGTGGAGTGAAGCTCTGAGAGAGGAAAACCAGCATCTTTGTTCAGCATGTATTTAAGTGTCAGACAGTATCTGACACAAAGCAGGCACTTAATATATTTCTGTTGAACGAATAAATGATCTCATTTAATCTCTACCATGTAGAAAAGAGATAGGTATTGTTAATATCCTTGTTTTACTGATGACAACTTGCCCAAGTGATACACTATTGTCTGGCAGATTGAAGCCTCAAATGCACCCACTTCTGTGTCTACAAAGCTTACTTTTGATCCAGGCCCATAATTGTAATCACTTTTAATCAAAGCCCACACTTTTAACCCCTCTACCCTTCTGCCTTTTTAGCAGGAACTCAGATTTAGCCTTCCTTACTCTGATACCGTGGCTGCGATTACTTCTGTGGGATTCCTTTTAGATCACAGGTTCTCATTTCAGTTAATTTAACATCCAGTTGAATGCCAGGGATTGGGTTATATTTCCCTCACACCTTTCTTGTCATGTCAGCCCTTTTGCAGCGCTACTCATTAGCTTGATATCCTTCCTGAGAGTTCAAAACCCTTGTCTTCATCACTCCAGCAAAACATCTCCTCCTCCTTTCACAGTCTATGTCTAAATGCTCTATGGCCTCTTCTGCTTTTCCTCTGGCTTCTAACATTCTAATTATATGTTCTTTACCATCTCTCTTGCTTCAGCTTTAAAACATTTATGTAGTTTCATTCGCCAACTTTTTATACCATAATCTGATTAATATCCCTAGCACTTTTTCTCTTCATCTTTGTGGAATCATATCCTTCTACAGAGACATTCCAAAAAATGCCCTAGAAATCTGGCTTACTACATTGCTAATTACTGTTATTAATAACATTGTAAATATATCTCACTTCAGATCATAAATAGTAAAAAAATTAGTGTCATGTTTCCTCATGTTGCAGAATATTAATTTTTCTTTTAATAATTCTATCAATAATTCAAAGCTATCCCTATAGATAGATGGAAATCCATCTGTCTTTATCTGTATCGATCTATCTATATAATTTGAAACAAACTGTAAAAAGAAGCTTGGCTTTTAATTATTATTACAGTAACAAACCAATCTAACATACATAAATAGTCAGATTCTGCATATAATAAAAATAAATCTAATTCAGCAATCAGTGCCAAAAGGTTCTTTCTTGAGAAAAGTATGTGGATACACATATGCTATGAATTTAAATTTTAACTCCTGTCAGTGTCTCAATGTTTTCTAATAAAGCTATGTGCATTTCTATATTTGGTCAGCCTGAAATACACATGCATGTACGTTTTACGTTTTTCCCCTTTGATAACCAGTATTAAAATGAGAACATTCGTTTCATTTTAAAGAGCTACAGTTGGCAGGAGTGTACAGAGAAGCTTTATAATCTAAGTGAGGTCCTGGAAGTTGGAAATATTAAAGACCTCCAAATTAGTGTTCATCTTTTTAAAGTAAATGATGACTTCAAAAAGAAGCAAAATAATTATTTGATTTCCTAAGTCATCTTCACTTTCTTTCTCTTATAGGAGTCCAGACAAATGCAAAAAGGTCAGAAAATTGACAAAGTAATTAGTTAAGTGTTGCATATACTGAAACAACTTTTAGAAGAAAGGTGAAATGAATGTGTAGGGAGAGTTACTGGGAACAGAATATTTAACCTGAAGGAAAAATGCAGATTGATGATTTAGTAACTAGACAATCAGCATCCATCCTCAGAAGATGCTTATTCGTGCTTTGCCCACTTTGCTGAAGGCAAAGCTTTAAGAAATTGGCCTGAGTGCTGGGATAATGGGACTTCACTGGAGATTAAAAATGAGAAGAGCCACCTGATGAAGTATGTTGAATTTGCATTGCTGAAGACTTTTTTGCATAGAATATAAACTACATGTTTTGGTTGCTTATGTGCCCAAGTGATACATCCAAAAACAGCTAGGCTACTGGTTCTAAATGTAACATGGGATGCTAAGGAATGATAATGGATGACTTTCCCTTGCTTCAGTGGTACATAAGGGGTTTAGACATGAGGGAAAAGAAAAAAAAAAGAAAAGAAAAGAAAAGAGGAGAAAATAATGAAGTGGTGAAGGGGTGATAAAATATCAGGGATTCACAAAGCCTCAGATGGCTGATACTTCAGATGTATAACTGCCTCAAGATAGAACTATTAGAAAGCTGTTGATGGATCTTGAATTGTAGATTCTATGAATATGTCAAGTTATCCTCAAACAGGGGCAGTGCCTCAAAAAAGGTTAAGGATGAACTAACACATGTGTTTATCAGTAAAACATGTTAACCTAAGATCCTTGAAAGAAAATAATAATGATGATAGGAAATAATAATTATTATGGAAAAACGCCTGTTTAAAAGAATTCTTAATTTTGCAGTTAGGATTAATTAATTAGAATTATTAAAGTTAATAATATTTTTAAAGTTCTTAATTTTGCTCTTTAGAATTAAGTTCCAGTTAACCCCCACTATTCATAATTAAGTTATCATTGTAGTGAAATTATTAGGTTATATTTAGTTGACAGTTATGTGAAGTTGGGGATATATTGACTTAATATTTTACCTCATCTATTATGGTTAATTAAATGATTCATTAATATCTTAATGACACTGCTCATTGTAGGAAGCATGCCAAACATTTGAAACTTCCTCATTAACGATAACACACATACTGACAGATTAGATATAGGTAAAGGTAGACAGGTTTAGGCTGAAGAATTATTAGGTGAAGTATAAAATGAGGCAATACTTTACTGCCAGCACCATGAATCTATCAAATGGTAATTGGATGCACGTGTTAGCAGCAGTAAAAAGTCACTGTCCAGTTGTCCACCTTACATGGGAATCTACTCTAAGTGCCATCTTTGATTTATTGTTCCAATTAGGACATAGCGTTCAAAGAAAGAATACAACTGACCTGATTTAAAAGCAAGGAAATCTTTAAGGCCATTATTTTGTGGGTGACCCACCTCCGTTTTAGATATCTTGAAATTTTCTATTTGTGCAAAATCTGTACTAAATAAATACTTGGTTTTAAACTAATTCTGTAAAACATTGACACATTGTATTCATTAATTCAGTACCAGAGTGTCACTGGTGGCTTCTCAAGATGCAGGTATATTTTCTTACACTAATTTTAAAGGCATGTTTCTAGGTTATCACTTGTTATACCGACTGACCAGCACAGGTAGAGGTAATAGGCACTGAAAAAACAAGTCCCAATTATGAAAAGTAAATAGTTTTAATCTGCAAAACCAAGTAATAAACACCATTTGTCAAATGGCAAAGATAAATGATCTTAAAACATTGCAATATATCAATACCTGAAAAATTAAGATACTTCTGCATAAAAAGCTTGAGACAAAATGAGTTTCATTACTCTGCTAGATTGTAATAAAACTGTATTAAAATTAACATAAATCTTATGCCCAATTTTACTGGAAAATTAAAGGAGAACTTTAATTTCTAGGAGGGAAATGCTAATGTTTTACTTACACTAAGCAAACATCAACTATTAATGCTGACAAATGTTGGAACAGTAATACTAAAAACGTCATCTGAATTACTCTTCATTGCAAAGTTCACAGAATTAATGTTAAGATAGATTAAAATCACTTTGAACTAATACGCATGTATTATTCTTCCTTCTGAAGCATAATAAAGAAATATCATTTGTTCTGCAATTTTGGATAAGTGTACAGACATTTAAGGCTTAGGAAAGATGGAGATATTCATAGGCAGCTCATAAATGTGAGGAACATTAGCTCCATTTCAAATGAGCCGTCAACTTTTTTCCAACATTTTGACTTGTGGAAAGTCAGCCGTTTGGATAATAAATGGGGTTTGCCTCTGAACATTAAGGTAATTGTGTAGGAATTTAAAGTGCTCATTCAGGTTCTACCATAAGTTCATTAAAAAATGAAGAAATGAACTGGAGTAAGGCTTTTCGCTCTAAACTGGGTAGTAAAACTGTAGAGGAAAAATGCATGCAATGGCGTTTCCTTCATTGTATAAGGCACAATTCTTCTTTTAAGTTCTGTGCTTAAACATCATTTTGAAAACACCTGTTTTTAAAGAATGGTACATGCCTTTCGGTAATAGGTTACTAAAATACTCAAGACCTAGAGATTGGTGTCTCTGAATTCTCATACTTCAGTATTGGCATGTGATTTCTTCCAACTGTTTTCTTGAGTTTCTTGTAGTAGATGGTTATAAATCAGGTTTATAAAGAGGAAACTCTATGTAATTGTGCATTTTTAATGGATTTATGATAAATCCATCAAAGTGGAGGGTCCATATGGTAGGAATGTAGTAAAGGTAACAGGACAGTGTCATGTAAACATTAAATAGTGCCTTCCACCTTCATAAATCCTCGATCCTCATGATTAAATGCTGCCAGTTATAAATTATGCAACCAAATTCTAGAAACAACCACAACTTAAATAAGACACCAGTGGAAGCCATAAGTTGTATGTAGGTTTTCTTCCCAGAAAACTGTTGTATATTTATTAGGAGATAATATTCAAGTCCTTATTTTCCTCAAAAATTATTTTCTTATTTAACTTCCTAAAATAAGCTCTAGTCCTGATTAAAAAGTAATAATGTAAACCTTATTTACAAGACAATAATCAGTCATTTCTATGTGGTGAAATACCTTTTTGATTTGCGGAGTCATTCTACAGCTTTAGGTCTCTAAGTTTTGCTCTTTTTAGAGTCATACATCAGGAGTTTCTTCAACAGCCCAATTTCACACTTGTACTTACAATCAAATTGTTTTATTACATGTGGGAACAATTAAACATTTGGCCCTCAGCTGTAAACAATTACTATATACAATGATATTCATGGATTTTTCTTAGTCATGTATTCCTAATGCCTTCTGTGAGATGGATGTATGTGTACGTTGTGTGTCCATGAGCAGTTATATTCTCAAATATAATATCAAAAGAGAGATTTCACCTAGAGAATGCACTAACATTGTCTGATAACATGCAGACACCTGCAATGGTAACTTTAACATATTCACTCTGTGCCACTGTCATTTTACTACTCTTCCAATTTCCTTCTGATGAATAGTTGGTGTGCATAGCAAAAAGCAATTAAGGATCTGGATAATTTGGTTTTTAGAGTTTTGTGGTGTCTAATTCTGATATATTGACATCAATGTTGTCAGTAGTAGCGAGGTAGAAGAAATAAGTAATGGTAAAACCAAATCGACTTGGGCTTGAACCTGGCTCTGTCAATTTCTAGTTGAATGACCTTGGGTAATTTACTTTTTTTTCAGGGTTAGTTTTCATATTTGAAAAATGTGGATAGTCCTATCTAAATCACAGAACTATTATGAGTGTTAAATGAGGTATATATTTAAAGAAATAGGGCACATACTGCATACTCAGTGCACACTGATTTCTCTAATGTCTCACATACTCCTTTCCTGAAAAGACTCATAAGCACTGTGGCTTTCCATTTTGAGAGTATCTATCCTTGGCTCTCTCAAGTTTAGGGATACATTTTCTTTTCACTAGACTCCCCTTTTCTATAAGTGACAATCAGGGGAGTAGCCCACAGCTGTTTTACTCACATCCAGAAATAAGTCCACCGGTTCCAGTTGCACGGGTACCTAACAGCTGTATCCAGCCTTTCTAGTAGGCCAGAACTGGAGCCGAGTGGTAATGTTTCAAGGGCAAAGCTCTAGATGTAAAGAATGATATAACAAACCTAAATGAGCCCGAGCATATCTAGTGACAGATACGCCACAGCTATTCTAAATTATTCAAGCTTTCTCAGACTTCTAGCAGGAGAAACATAATTCATCACTGCTCCCTTTATTCTACTCTCATATAATGGCAAAGGAGGAAACAAAAAATACCCCACCCCTAAAAATTTATAATAATCACTCAAAATGAAGCAGAGTTTCTCTAGCACATGTAATATTTTTAGAACCATCCAATTTCTGGGAACCAACTTTGGAGGTAGAAGTTAAAAATGATTTTTCAGTGCTCATGGTTGATTTCCTTACTTCTCTTTTGTTAACATTTTGCTGGCAAAAAGCCAGTAAAACAGTTGTTTAATTACCCAGGACCATCACAAACATGTAACCTCTTAGATAAGCTGTTACTGTATTTTAACAGCAGTAATACTAGGGTCAAAAGTAACAAAGAAAATTAAGCTTCAAATAAGCAAACCTTAAAAGAACAGCTTTGTGTATTGAGAATAATTAATAAGTTGTTTAGGAAAATGTTACTGAAATGTGGTTTTTGGACAAGGAACTGACACTCTTCAGAGGTTAGATACCCTAATATTTAACAGGCTACCATTTGGTGCGCTGGCTGGCTGGTTACCCTGTAGGCATAGCAAAAGTTTGTTCTCATGTAATTATGCAACATTTAGACAATATCTTAATGATACCATGTAGTTCAGCTGAATCAGTCCAGCTGGAAATTGTAGCAGCATTCTTATTACCCAGCCACATGTGAAATGAAAGCTGTTTCAACCTCTACTATTCACTTGCTATGTCTTGATACAGATGTTTTTGGAAAACCTAAATTATTTATGGTTTGACATTATTTAACATAGCAAGCTCCACCCCCTTTCATTTTCAACCATTGATTAGGATTGCATTACTATATAAGATATTATAATTTTAACAGGGACTATTAGTTATCATTTATCACATGGAAGATGTATTCGTATATTTTAGACAGTTAGGATGAAAATTTTCCACACTTGTTTTTACATGATAAAAATCATATACTTTTCTCTTTGCAGATAATTCTTACTGTAAAAAGATATTTTAATGTGTACACTGGAAACCATTTACTAAATTGTTAATCACACAGTGATCATTAGTTTAGAAAATAGTAATTTAAGTTGCATAAACTACTATAGATTGCTCCTTACATCACATGATAAAGACACTTAAAATACAGCAATAGCAAAGTCAAGTTAGTGTAAAAAAAAATTTGCTCAAGGTTAACACTCTGAAATTTTATTATATTTCTTTGAGTTATTTCCATGAACTAAAAATACAAAGAATTTCAGTCCCTGTGAATTTTTTTTTTTAACTCCAGCTCACTCTTCAGTAAGTGTTTGGGCCACTTCTTCCCCATCATCCTACCTGGATGATATCACAACTATTTTGTTTTAGAAGTGAATAAAAGTATTAAAATTTTAAATTAATAACCATAACATCTATACATCATATCTAATAAATTCAGGTAACAAATTACTTTGGAGCAAAAAAAAATGACATTATTTCAGCCACTTCTTATGAATAAGAATGGAAAAAATATAGGTAATGGACTATAGGTACATCTCTGGTAGTAAACATCAAATGGAATACTTTAAAACACACAAATCTTTTTTATTACTTGTAAACATATTGTTAATTTTAGTAAATGGAACTAGCAGCTGAGGAGGAACAGAAGTTAATGTTGAAGGTATGTGCGTCCCCAAATAAGAAAAATGTCTTATTTCTTGTAAATCTTTATTTTTAAAAGAGAATGCTAAGTTCTGGTTAACTGTCTTTCCCATTAATACCAGATACTTTCTGGGCTAAGGAATCATGAAGTATATGACTCACGTATTTAAGTTAGCTAGCAAATATATGCTTGGAATTTCCAAACAACTGACAAAAAAAAAAAATCCTTTGAAAAGGTGACTTGGAACTACCATTGAGATAATACTAAATGGTCATTAAAGATGTTTAAATGTTATTGTCTAGTGTCTTCAGTGTGCCATTACATAGCCTCAGGGATCCTTTCAAATTGCAATCAATAGGGGATGAATAAGTCTCACCACTTGAAAGTAAGCAGGAAAGGAAGCCAACAGAGTAATCTGGCTTTGCTGGACTGATTCAGGAAGAGACACAATGTTCACTCCTCCTCTTCTAGTTCTCCCTCCCCCTACCCAACCCACATCCCTACAAGAAAGAAAGAAGAGAAAGAGCTAAAGAAGGAAAGAGGGAGGGAGAAAGGAAAAAGGCAAGAAATCCAAGGATGGGGCATAATTTGTACTGAGGTGAAAACCTCATCCTATGGGATAAACCAACACCATGGAAACAGACTTATGACTTTTACTTTGAAAATAAAAGAATGACAATGAAATTTGTGTGAGGTCTGTGTGACTCCAGTCCCAGATGTTTACAGTGCTGTAGTACTATGGCTCTGCAATATGAGAGGTTTGAGAAGAAACGAGTACAACAGGACACCACAAAGCAGCGCATATGCTATTGACAATGCAGACTTGAGCATCATGTTACCAAGAGAGAAGGCAGGCAGAAGACAAATAGCAGCGGTGGTGCCTGAAAAGCTAACTTCATGGACTGCAATCACTCAAACCAACATGAGGGACCAAAAAAAAAAAATCAAAACCAGAAAAATGCTTTTGCTCCTATCTAGAGGGGTGGTAGGGTAAAGGGATGGGGGTGGGGGAGAGTGAAATTGACTTTTCTTTCTTAAATAAAGTTCCCATAAAGTCCCTATAATTGACAGCGGATAATTATTTTCAGCTTGAGGAAACTGTCCTGAAACTCTTAATAAGATTGCCAGCCAAAAGAACAAAATGTGTTTACTTGAGCCATTTCCAGAAGGGAGGGAAAGGAGACCTTGGGATGAGGTGGGGAAGGGCGATGGAGACAGAGAGGGGCACCTATGCACTGCAACAACTCTTGGGCGCCCTGCGTGGTCCCGCGAGTGACAAGCCAGAGAGACGGGGCGGGCAGGGTGGCAAAAAGCCTGGGGGGGGGGGGATCGCGCTGCGGGGAGGGGGTTAGGCGGCGCAATGTATACACCCGGGGAGGGGGGTGATATAGTGTGAAAGTATTCCACTTAATCATTTTACAGGAGTTGGGGACGTAAATATTTAGCTGGCCACATCTGGAACAGATTCCCCCCCCGTGGGGTGGGGTGGATAATTGGAAGGAGGGGAGGGCGCATTTGTTACTTACTGTACGGGCAGTTCTCCTTCTTGGTACCGCTGACCTTCCCGTTCTCAATCTTGAGAAAGTACTTGGTGAAAGAGAAGAGCTTTCTCCAGCGGACATCTCCTTGGAGGTGATTGTAGCTCCGAACATGCCTCCCCGCACTGGAAGGAGAGGAGAAGGACGAGGAGGACGAGGAAGAAGAGGAGTTGGTGGCCTCTGGTGACACCATGCCCTGACCAAGGGCTTGGCAGGTGACAGGGACGGAAGACACTAAGAACAGCAACAAGAAGCAGCAGCAGCAGCCGGGCAGGTGGGGAAAGGCTGAGGCACAATGTGTCAGTATCCATTTCCACATTGTACTGAAACTCTCGGCACTGGAAATTGTCTCATCAGAAGGAACATACTGGAACGGTAAGACCTGGTGCGAGGCAAGGAGACAGCTGGAGGTGGCGGCCGCTGGTTAGCTCCCTCTGGGCTCGGATCTGGCCAGAAGTGAAAGCACCAACATCCATAACTCCTCGGAAGGGCCGGCTGCCTCTTCTCGCCCCTTTCTCGGATCCGCTGCCGCGCGCCCCTCAGTCTCCCGGCGAATGTGGACGTGGGTGGCCGCAGTAGCAGGAGCTGGTGGTGGCCGTCGTGGTGTGGGTAACCCTCGATCCTCGCTCCCCCGGGACTTACTTTGTTCTCTTCTTCACTCCTTTCTTCACCATGTTAGATGCAGAAAAAGGTCTGAAAAACAGATGACAGCACGGTGAACAAAACCAAAGGGGCTGGGGTGGGAGGCTGGGGGAGGTATCTGCGCCCTTCTGCGGTTGGCACCTTCTGGTCCCTCTCCGCACAGCCCCAGCTTGCCGGCCAGTTCTAAAAGTGAGTCCCTCTGAGTTGTCAGAACTGGAGTCAGCTGCCCGGTCGCCGCTGTTCTCTTCCCCCGCTTGCTTTCTCTTTTTGGTGGTGCCTGTTGATTTGAAGCCTCCAGAAAGTCACTTCTTGTTTGGAGGGGATGGCGGCTGGTGTTTTGTTTGGCCCTATTTCCCTCCCCCCCGCCCCCCCCCCTTCCTTTGGAAAGCCCGCTTGTAAACAGGTTGAAGCCTGGAGTCTAAATGTCAGTGATTCTAAGCCAGAGGTGGGCTCTGCCTCTGCTGGCCAAACCTCATTTGCAGGGGTGGAGAAGCGGGGGGCGGGCGGGGGGAAAGGGGGTCAAACGGCGGTGGGACATCTGAAACCCTCGGCTGCTGGGAACGCCGAGGAGAGGGAGGGGGGAGGGGGCAGGGAGGGGGGAGAGCAGGGGAGCGAGGAGAAGGGAGCGCGATGCCTCTGCCTGGAGCTCGGGGGCTGCGGGTCCCTTCCTCGCCACCCGGGCCGCCGCAGCCTGCAGCCTCCGCCAGCGCCTCCAGCTTGGGCTAATTGCTGCGAAAGCGTCCCTGTGCTCGCAGCGCTGGTCACCGGAGCGAGCCGTATCCTCCCGCTTTCCGAATTTTGCTGTCTTCCAGTCTGAACCAATCCCCTCTGGGGAGCCCGTTTCTCACTTGTTTTCCAGTATAGGATTTTTTATTTTTTTATTTATTTTTTCCTTTTGGCAGCGAAGTACTTGAGAGCCACCTGGAGCCTGGGGTTTGGCTGACTTTTTTTCCCCCCTCGCTCGCAGAAGCAGGGGAGGGCTGAGGGAGAAAACAGAAGATGCTGAGGATCAACCCTCCAAGGCAGTAGATTATAAACTGGTGGGAGCGAGCAAAGTAAAGGAAGACATAATTAGCTTCCTTTCCTCCTCTTCTGCCAGCTTCCAAGGAGGTCTCTGCTTTAATGAATCACTGATTTCTCGCTTCCTTTGCTGAAGTAAAAAGTTCACACTTTGGCCCTCTCTGACTTTTAAGCTCAGGGAGATTTATCACCACCCTTAAAAGTCGCCTCTCTCGGCGCAAATGAAATCAGGGACCGAAATGACCTATTTCTGATAGCTAACAAGGGTCGTTTACAGAATAACGCGTGCACTTCAAAGCGAGCTCACTTTATTGAGATTGCGAAGATTTAACCATACGATTTTGCCGAATATTCTGCTGTTTCCTAGGCAATTTCCTTTGCACTTTGCCATCAAGAGGTATTTTCTTTCTTCTGTCTTCAAATTTTAAACATAAAGGGCTCTGTTTTACAGTATAACTGTACCACCAGTCTCCCTCTGTTTTTTCACATTCACCACCCTGAAACTCCTTCGTTGCTAATAAACTTGCTCATGTCTCAGGTACAGACAGAATCAAGTCCCTGGCTAGGCAGCCTTTGCCAAGGATTAAGAGGCACAAAGAAGGAGATACTGTGATAATCCGTCCCAACCTGAGTAAGAATTCCTAGAGAGTGTCTTTAAGAATTACTCTAAACTAGGGACAGCCTGACTGGAAGAAGTGACTGAAGATGTATTGATATAAAGTATTTATGTTCTGTAAGGCAGTTGGACCTTTGTGTTATGTTGAAGCATGTGAAATTGCCAATATGTTATGGTTTTGACCTTCAAAAGTGGCAGTTTCATATGGTTCAACCTAATTTTTAGGCAGCTATCCTAGGAGGGTGAATCACTTCAAGGTGAACTTGGGAGTTTGACCTCTGCAACTGTAATTCGGAGGGAACTCATCAGGCGAGCTTGTGTATATACTACAAATCAGAGTCCCTGCAATGTGCACTTGGTCTCAGTCTTCATTGAACAGGACAAAAGACAAAGAAATAAAAAAATCTAGCTTTGGAAATGGGCTTTAGGAATATTGCCTAATTATGTTGTTTGGTGACTTGAAAAATGACTTTACACTGTGCTCTTATAGTTGCCTGTGCATTCAGAGCCTTTGAAACAGAACATTTTAATACTAGAATCAGGATTTTAACTGCATTATTTATAAACCATTGCAATGCTTATTCAGAAGACTTTGACAATGTGGTGAACACAGTAGATCTTTATATTTAATGTAATTAGCTCTGATTTCTGTAGCTATTAATTGGAGAGTTAAGCAAATAAAGAGCATATGTCAAACAAGTCTGGTTCTTTCATTAAAGCATGTATATTTAAAACTAAACTCACAGTGCTAATTTCAATTTTCTAGTTCACAGTTTTATACCTGAGCTGAAAAATGCCTAAAAAAGAGTGTAGTGTTTCTAAGGAAATAGTTTCAGCCCAGTTGTTCAGCAGAATCCAAATGTTTGAATTGACAAGTAATTAAACCTACATGTTTTTTTGGAAAAAAAAAATGTTTGATGAAACCGTACAATAAAAATCCTGCCATGAAAAGTTACAAAACACATGAAGTTATTATTTTGAGGTTTCTCTGCACTGGGCATCAACAGTATTGGTGCCAGCTTGAGATCCTTTCAATTCTTTTAACTCACAATAGACAACCCCCCACCCCAAACCTCGAAAGCAGTCTCTCTGTCTCTCTCTGTCTCTGTCTCTCTCTCTCACACATACACACTCTCTCTCTCTCTGTCTCCCTTTCGCACACACACACATCTACCAACTTTCTTCTCCAGTAGAAGAAGCTGTTCAGACATTTAAGTTAGAGGTTTTGTGTTTTTATTCTGTCCTAAATGGGAAAAGTACATCTTTAAAACTTCCATATTAAAAGCCGCTTGCAGCAGGTGCAGTATTTAAAAGTTCTAGAGCCCTTTCGCCTCTCTTCTGTACAGCGTGATGACAGGAAGGGCATTTACAAAACAGCCCAAAGGAAAAGCTGACATAGCTTTTTAGATTATATCTCATTCTTCTTTCTCTTTTCTGTACAGCCTTTCTTTTATAGCACAGTTGAATCCCTAAATACTCCACTGCTTTGCATTGTTAGGTCACCTCTTAGGTTAGCCCGAGAAAGCCTGAGAAAAGTTCCACAGGAAAGATGCACTATTTAACGGAATTCAATCTCTCCCAATAGATTTGAATCACTAACATAAATGTATGAATGTAGATTATATCTCTGTAATGAGGCCTGAATCATTCTCAGTTACTTCAAAGGACTGAAATTCTACCTTGCTTTTTTAGCAGCAATAATCAGGTCTTAATGGATTCCTTTATTAATTGTTTCTCTGCAACGATTGCAAAGGACAGTACAAGCTTCAGATTCGAATGGTACCTACTCATTCTAAAAGGCAGTTTTTCTCTTCTTTCCAACCTCTGGAAGGCATGCTTTATTTCTATGCCCTAAACATATCCAGTAATGTTAGGCTAAATCTTTACTGGGGGAAATAGATGTGGCCTTCTGTTAAACACGATGTCTTGAGAAATTATTGAGGCTTTTAAATGCAAGACTATGGCAGCAGCCATTGAAGAATCCTAAAATGTGGTTATTTGACCTTAGAGAAGCAGTTTGTGTATTTGCTTCCAGATCCTTCAGTAGCTATTCTGTTGAAGCAGTTTACGTTTTAAGTGTGTATTTCCTGGATCCTGTATGTTGCCTGGCACTGTCTGTGGTTCACTTACAAGATGTGTGTTCTATTATGTGCGATGTTATTGGCAGTGTCAGTAAGCTGCTTTAAATAATACGAAGTCAGGTCAAAAGTCAGCCAGGCTGTTCTACAAAGTAGACATGTGCAGGCCTCATTTTTGAAGTTTGCAGTGCAGACTTCATGAGTATGTACTCCAGCTCATTTTTTCTTTTGGATACGGAAGATGCCAGTTTTAAGGTTTTGTTGGGGCTTGTGATCTTACCAGGATGCAGCTAGAGATGATGCTAATAGTCATAATATCTGGGGGGAAATAAAATAGTGATATATTATTTGTTTTTAACTCGGGGTTTCGAATGAAAGGAAAAGAGGTCTTACCTCGTGGAGAGTAGTGTAATATACTGCAGAGCCAGTGGGACTCTTAGCAATAATTGAATCTAACTCATTCATTTCATAGGTGAGTGAACAACTGATGCCCAAGTCACTTTGTGGTAGAACAGAGTTTAGAACTCAGGTACTAGGTTATGGGCTATTTTCCTAATTTTTTGGTAACACCTGTCTTGTCTATTTTCTCTTTTCCCCTCTCTGCTCCTCTTCTTATCATTGACCACTCATCACTCTAATGTCTGAGATGCCAGCGGGGAAATGATAAAAAGGGTTAGGAGGCTTTACTTATGGAAAACCAATATTTCTTTGTTGCAGTAGATTAGCCAGAGAAAAGTAATAAAATAGTTTAGTGTTGAATTGTTAAGTACCAGTTGACTAGCCAAATAAATATTGATATTTATTTGGCAAAGGGGGCTATTTTATCAAAGCCTGTGAAATGAACACAATTGGAAAGCAATGTATATACATATTTCCAGAATATTGAAGGATTTTTTAAAATATATAATCTGAATTTATAAGTTATCCTGCAGAAAATTTACAGCAACTTCTAGAAAAGTAGATTTATAATTTGATTCTGCTTTCTGTATTCTACTATTAAGTTTCCATAAAGCAGTGTGATATTTCAGAGCACAGGTATTGGCTTAAACAATTTTTTTCAAAGTTTGAAACTAATGTAAATTTCCTATTCCCTAGCTTTCAGACAGACTTAATGATCTCTTATTGAGAAGGAAAAATGGCCAAGATGGTGAAAAGGACCTTTTGAAGGAAAAAATATTCTATATAAGGATGTTTAAATCATATAATAAATCACCAAAAATTCCTGGAAACTGAACTCTGCATCTTGGCACCAAACACAACAAACATATTTCCACAAAGCTGCTGTTTGTCTCCTTCCAGCTGATGGTAAACAGAACCTTCCCTTGACAAAGCTGTGAAGTCTCTGAAGAGTTCTGTTTGTTTTCTGTGTTCTCAGCTGTCCCTTTGTCGAACTGTGCCTCCTTTCACTTCAAACTCTCTAGGTTTCTTAGTCCTGTATCCTAGATCAAAATTTTAAACATTTTGATCTCAGTCATTTATGTTTGTGAATTAATTGGCAGGTCGTAGTGTTTTCTTTAAAGTTGCAATGTTTTATAACAACAGACATTTGTAGTATCTTCACTTATCCATCCATTCACTAATTGGTTTTTATTCAACTAATGTTTATTGATACCTATTGTGTGCTAGCTGGGCATTGTACATTTTGCAGGATTTTACCAATAACTTAGAGCAATTTACCTTGCAAAGAGGATGAATGAATGAATGAATGAATGATTTTAGGCACTTTATTATTGATGGACAAAACAGGGTTATCTTAGGACTCAGACAGCAAATGCAGAGATTGAGAAGAGAAAGAAGAGCCCCTGAAATTTCTTTCTGGTTGTTCTACTCCTTACAGGAAGAGCTGAAGGGAACCCTGAACTCTATTCTCAGCTTCATGAAAGAGCAAGACCCGGTCTTTGGCGGCTTTATGGCCCTGGCACAATCCCTACACTTTCTCCTGCACTCTGGGGATTTTGGCTATGCCCTTTCTGCTGACTAAACCTGACTCAGTTTCTTTTCCTTCTGTTCTCAGACTCCTGGATGCACATTTTGTGTTTTCTAGCTCATTATTTTAATTATTTCCCGCTAAGATTTCCCTAATCTATCTGCTGCCGTATGCTTCCCATTAAAACATACATATCATCAAATATAATTTGACCTAACATCCGTTCTCCCTATTTGACAAATTTTTCTCTGATAAATAGACTTTGACAAAGATTTATTATCAATGAATTAGTATTCATAGAATACTACAAATTAGTATTAACAGAAATATTATTGTTTTGGAGGAATGCAGTATGCACAGTGCTGGTTTTTCTTGGGTTAGTCCCCAGACCGATTTTCTGCCCTTTTCTGCTCAGCTCTGTTCTGACATCTGTGCATCACCAGTGTCCCTTGGATGGATGACTTGCAGTTGGTTTTGGAAGTGGGAGAATGGGATCTTCAGAAGATCAGAGAACTTCTGGGTATTTCTTCCTCTCCTCCTCTTTGTTTCAGTGTCAGTTTTCTAGTAGTGGCTGTGTCCCTCCAGATCCTCTCCTCCAGGGCTCCAGCTACCACTGGAGTTCCTACAATAATATTTCCTCCCCTCAGCCCTGAAGTGCAAGGAGTGGTAACAGTTCCTCTCTATTGCTGATCTGCATCATCCTTTGCTCTTTCTTTTCACATACATACACCTCTATAACTAGTAACTTTGTTCAAGTCTCTTCACATGAAGCAATGAGGGTAAATTTTGTGTCCTAGTCAGGACACCAACTACGGTATATATATTCTGATAACCAGCGTATAATAATATACATTTTGTATATATGCAAAACTCCACAGGGGAGTGTAATTTAATACAAAGTACCTTGGGGAGCATCTAGTGCTTGCTTGATATGCTCTATTCCTTGAGCTGTACGAAAGATAATGACACATGTCATTTGCCCTCAAGAAGTGTAGAATCTAGTATTAAGTTTTGATTGATTATCGTGGAAGTTTTTTGATTTGGTGAATGATTTTGAAGTACAAAATTAAAGAGTAGAACATTTTGGTTACCAAATGTGCAATAGAACACTTTTACATAAATAGATTTAGAAAAGGAATTCAGTAAAGTAGAAATTGTGTTCATAAAAAGGATATGTGTTTGTGGAAGGCTGTAAAAAACTCTATATTAAAATTAGCTTTCTTCTTTTTAGTTTGATATGAAAATTTAACTATTTTCTAATTTAAATCTTTACTAATCTTTAAAAATCATTAATTTTTTGTGAGTAAATTTGTTGTACTAACTGACATTTGCTTGTAGTTTAGTAAAGAAAGGAAGGAGGGGAATTAACAATATTATTATCTGGCCTACTTTGTTTTTATGTAAAGACAAATCTTTAAGAACAGAGATGTAGGCAGGCTTGAAATATACAGTTGGGCATAAAAGCTGGTTATGGTACCCAAACTCCCCAAATTAAATACATATACAGATAATTTTGTGGGCTGACCACCTTTCAGACAATTCCACAAATTTGACAGAAGTATAATTTCTTATAGAAATCAATATAGCCTAGAATATATGGAGCTCAGATCAAGGATTTCACTTTTATCCTCTCACTTTATCACCCTGAACAATGATAAAGCTTTATAGCTGGAAAAGATTTTTAACTTCCTTAGTTCTTTATAGGTGAAAAAGGAAGAAGAGAAAAGGCCTGGGAAGATGAAGCAAGCTGTTCAGGATGACAGTGATGAGCTAGTACGTATGCACTAAAATAGCAAATTGCAAGAATTTCAGCTTTCACATACTTAATGGATGTAATCTCCTTGCAAGAACAACAGTGGCCCCTGCTGAGGCTGTGGGACAGGGAGGGAGAAAAGGAACATTTCAGAATCTCCAGGGCATTTAGCATGCTGTTTGGAGAATTCTCAGGGTTTATTCCAATGCATACCTTTAGAAGAGCAAGTCCCTGTGGTTAACATATGAAATTACCCCTGAAGTCGGAGAGCATCTACATAAATCCTAGCTAAGGGGTAAAGAGATTGCTCTTGGAATAATAGTTCAAAATATGTCATTTTAAAATTAATCAAGAATCTATAAGGGCTTCTTCTTGTCTCTGCCATTCTGGCTTTTATGTTCCTATTTCAGTTATCAGTGGAGGTTTGGATATTTTGGTTTGATATATTTAAATTTTATGGGCAGAGAGAAAAAGGACTTAGAAATATTTCTTTGGCTAACTTGTGAGAAAGAAATATTATTTTGCGTTAACCAAAATTATACTCATTTGTGCATGGATTAGGGTATGCTCTTCCTACTTTATAGCATTACATTTTCTGGATTTATGTATTTATCTGGTATTGTTTTTACTGTTTCACCTATATTTGCCATGGTTAAAAAATAGGAAAGTATATATGAGAAATATTTTAATCTCATATTTTCTGCAATTAGAAACTTAATTGTGGGAAATCACCTTACCCATTCCCTCATTCCTATCATTACACACACACACACACACACACACACACACACACACACACACACACCCCTCTAAGCACTTCTTGTTAGCTATTTAGTTTTGTTTTGAATTATTGAAAAATAAAGCCTGTCAGATCATTTAGAATTGATTGAAAAATAATTTTTTTAACTCCAAAGCTTGAGTTAGGAAGATAGCCAAAAATTACAGTGGCTCATTTTCATTATTTTCTCTTTTATTCCAGTTTTACTGAGAAATAATTGACACACATCTCTGTATAAATTTATACAGCATGATGATTTGATCTACATATATTGTGAAATGATTGCCACAACAGGTTTAGTTAACATCCATCATATCATATAGATAAAACAAAAAGAAAAGAAAAAGAAAAAAAAATTCTCCTTGGGATGAGAACTCTTAGGATCTACTCTCTTATCAACTTCCCTGTATATTATACAGTGTTAGCTATAGTCATGTCATCATGTTGTGCATTACATCCCTACTACTTATTTATTTTGTAAACCTTTTGACCACCTTCCTCCAAATACATAAACAACTTTTGCACTAGTTCAATATTTACCTATAACAGATTTTTGTTATTTATACAAATTAGTACTGGATGCTCTCTGTTTTACAAGTCAACTTCTAGATTGACAGAAATAAAACTAGCAAAAGAATTGCTTCGTGGAACGGATTAAGTAGTCTATTGTAATTGGAAGGCAACTATGAACATTTGGTTTATCAAAGAAAGTTAAATGTTACAGTAATAGAAACTGTAGACAAACTGCGAGTTCTTTGTCATCAATGAATAAGATAGCGGAGGAAGTAGAAAGGAGTAGTGACCTTAGAAGTACACGTTGAAGTCCAGGGAGGTGGAGTAACCTGCCCAAATGGCAGGATTCCCACACAATCCTGTGAATAGAAAAACACTGGGTACACAGATTGAGTACTTTGAACCTCAGAAATGCCAGTTAGCAAAGTTTGGGGGTATCTGTTGGGAGGATCCAAGGGGTAACAACAGTGGTACTTTGTAATGATGTCTTTTTGTATTTTTCTTTTTTAGATACCTCATTTTATTATTTCTTCCAGAAAGTTCAGGGTTCTGAATGTAGGCTCAAATGAAAGCATGTCCTCTGCTTCTTTATTCCTTTTCTAAATGCAGACATTTGTTCTGCACAACTGCTTCTTCTGCTTCATTATTGATATTGCAGCAGTAACAGTTAAGGGAGCCTTTTCCTGTAACTTGGGGGCTGTGCTTTATGTGTTAAGTTGCCCTTCTCCTCTTATCCCTTGGGGGCAGAGACCTGACTCCTGAGCTAATTTTGTGCCAAGATAAAAAATAATTTGGTTATTTTGCTTAGGAATTGAAGGCTGATGGTTGCACATAGATTCTACATAATTAGTGGAGAAAAAAATATTTCAAACTATTTGAGGACATTCCCAGTGAGCAACTGGAACTTCCTTTGGTGAGGATACTTAACACAAGACCCAAATCTGACCATTAAAACCTGAGGCATGATGCCAAATCATTTTTTTCAGAGAAAAAAGGGGGCCATGGGGGTAAAAAAATCCCTACTCGTTGCTTAAGAGTTAGAATTTAGGTAACAAACTGCTGCTATTTTCAACTTTGCTTTTGTACTTTGAGTTTGTCAATTGAATTTTTGTTAATGTACTTTAAAATTAAGTAAAACTTTAAATTAGAACAAACATGGAACACCTAAGGACAGGATCTCCCATTATCAAAATCCAAAATAAAATTGACTGTGATGGTAAAAAAATTTATTACTAAGCAAAGCCAGTGGGAAAAAGTGACTAGTTTATCTTTTGGTAAATAAGCAAGGGAAATGAAATACAGACAGCAAGGAAGCCACATATTTGGTAAAGAGAGAAACCTCAGTTTTTTTTTTTAAATAAAGCAATTTTCAGATTTAGCAATATAAAGTACAATTAGTTTTGGTATGTAAGAACATTTTATTGATAAACACTACCCTTTTAGGCCTACTGAAAATACACAAGGCACATGACAGCAGATAGATGTTTTAGGAAGAAATTAATTGCTGTATAAAGTTTTGGGAGCCAGTTTCATTTACATCATTTTTTATCTTGAAGATATTTGCTTCTGTCATTTGGAAGGAATCCTTTTTTTCCTGTTTGAATTGTCTTTGTTACCAAGTAGATTTTCCAAAGCTATTCTGCTAAGTGACTATTAGGGAAAATTGGAAATCTGTGCCTGGCCTTATGTTGGTAGATGGAGAAAGAAAAAGCCCTGTGCCCTCTAACTTCCATCAGGAAAGAGCAGAAGCTGGAAGTAAATTACTATTAAGAAGGGATGAAGGGAAGGTGAAATATTTTGTCACACAGGCTGTTCCCTCCTAGGGCCCAGTGATGGGGGATGGAGAGAGCCCCACCACTCTGCTGGCATGCAAATGGAGGGGGTTCTGATCCAGATCCCTGCCTTTCATCAAAGCAGCTGTAAGAACAAGAGCCTGAGCCTTGGCACTTTCCTCTTTTGGTGGAGAGAAGTAGACGAGGCACTGTGTGTGAGGTTCAGTGGAGGAGGCTGGAAGCTTAGGTAGGAGCATGACAGGAGGGAGTGGTTGCTCCTTTGGTGCACATTTTTTAAAAGCAATACCACTTTAAGAACCCTAACATAAGTCATCACTCTTCTCTTGTAATGTTTTACTTTCAGTACTATTGTATGGATATTATCAAAGTTAGTAATAGTAACATGCTTTTGTTTAAAAGGGAGAGAATCTTTTACAGAATGAGAAAGCAATGTGTTTGAAACTGGGCAATATATGGAAACTCAAATCAGTCTTTGCCTCAGCAGATGTTGTGTATGCTGTGTGCTGTTGAATATTATTTTGGGTTTATTTTCTGACAGAGGTGTATTTCTTGGAACTGTCTCTTATAGGAAAATATGCAGTTTCTCAGTCTTCACTTTCTATACTTTCACATGGCTGGAGACTGCCCAAGGCTGTCCAGATGCAAGTTAGATGTAGAATAGCAAATGCTTGTTAATCTGTGTTTTAATTATCTCTTCTAATAGTATCTTCTACAGTTGTTCATGTGGGGGGAAAGAGTAACTCAGAATATTTGTCAGGCTTTTGTATAATATTATATTTACAAGTGTAATCATTATAATTATTACATTTGCAGGTGAATAGGAAAAGAGGGAAGGGCACTAGTCCTGGAAATTAGGAAATCTAGATTATATTTCTAGTCCTAACACTAGTAAGGCCTAGGACTAATATTTAGGTAAAAGAGTAGATACCCTTTGGCTCTAAAATTCTCTAACCTGTGAGACCCAGAATAATGAAGGATGTATTTTACCAGTACTGCATATGGCACTAGTAGGAACAAATAGCATTTAACATTGAGAGTCTGATCTTGTCACTTGAATTATTTGTGGAATCATGGAATGATAGGACTGAATGCCCATTTACTATCATACTCTATTGTCATTTTTCTCCCTACAGTTGCACAGGAGGCAACTATGGTCCAGAAAGGAAAAATTACTTGCCCAAGATTATCCAGCTAATTAGTGACAGAACCTGTAGAAGCTGTGTGCCCCAACTTTCCAATATTCTTTTCTCTATATCCATCTTTTGAAGCAAATGGAATGTAAAATTTTGTTTTTAGAAAGATAATAAGTAATAGAGTGAGAAATGTAGTGAGTAAATGCAAATGTAGATGAAGGGGAACTCTGACTAATGGATTTAAAAAAAATCTTATGCAAGTTACTATAAAAAAGACTTTGGCATAAATCTAGCTACTTAGGATGGGAAGAGGTTGGAAGTCAAGTTCATGGTACTTGATTAAAGATAAGAAATCAAGAGTAACCATAGGTGACCCTGATGGGACAAGACAATTCTGTTTGATTACTTATTTATAATTATATTTTACAGTCCTCAATGATATTGAAATAATCTGCAGTTGAACGTTCTCAGGCAATAGAAATTAATTGAAAAGAAATTATCAAAAAACTACATGAATGAGCAGAAAAATGATGAACTCTTTTTTTAATTTCTTTTTTATTTTTTAACATCTTTATTGCAGTATAATTGCTTTACAATGGTGTGTTAGTTTCTGCTTCATAACCAAGTGAATCAGTTATATATATACATAGGTTCCTATATCTCTTCCCTCTTCCTTCTCCCTCCCTCCCACCCCTCTAGGTGGTCACAAAGAAACTAGCTGATCTCCCTGTGCTATGCGGCTGCTTCCCACTAGCTATCTATTTTACGTTTGGTAGTGTATATATGTCCATGCCACTCTCTCACTTTGTCACAGCTTCCCCTTCCCCATATCTTCAAGTCCATTGTCTAGTAGGCCTGTGTCTTTATTCCCGTCTTACCCCTAGGTTCTTCATGACCTTTTTTTTTTTTCTTAGATTCCATATATATGTGTTAGCATACAGTATTTGTTTTTCTCTTTCTGACTTACTTCACTCTGTATGACACACTATAGGTCCATCCACCTCACTACAAATAACTCAGTTTCATTTCCTTTTATGGCTGAGTAATATTCCATTGTATATATGTGCCACATCTTCTTTATCCACTCATCTGTTGATGGACACTTAGGTTGCTTCCGTGTCCTGGCTATTGTAAGTAGAGCTGCAATGAATATTGTGGTACATGACTCTTTTTGAATTATGGTTTTCTCAGGGAATATGCCCAGTAGTGGGATTGCTGGGTCGTACGGTAGTTCTATTTTTAGTTTTTTAAGGAACCTCCATACTGTTCTCCATAGTGGCTGTATCAATTCACATTCCCACCAGCAGTGCAGGAGTGTTCCCTTTTCTCCATATTCTCTCCAGCATTTATTGTTTCTAGATTTTTTTGATGATGGCCATTCGGACTGGTGTGAGATGATATCTCATTGTAGTTTTGATTTGCATTTCTCTATGATTAGGGATGTTGAGCATTTTTTCATGTGTTTGTTGGCAATCTGTATATCTTCTTTGGAGAAATGTCTCTTTAGGTCTTCTGCCCAGTTTTGGATTGGGTTGTTTGATTTTTTGTTATTGAGCTGCATGAGCTGCTTGTAAATTTTGGAGATTAATCATTTGTCAGTTGCTTCATTTGCAAATACTTTATCCCATTCTGAGGATTGTCTTTTCATCTTGTTTATGGTTTCCTTTGCTGTGCAAAAGCTTTTAAGTTTCATTAAGTCCCATTTGCTTATTTTTGTCTTTATTTCCATTTCTCTAGGAGGTGGGTCCAAAAGGATCTTGCTGTGATTTATGTCATAGAATGTTCTGCCTATATTTTCCTCTAAGAGTTTGATAGTTTCTGGCCTTACATTTAGCACTTTAATCCATTTTGAGTTTATTTTTGTGTATGGTGTTAGGGAGTGTTCTAATCTCATACTTTTAAATGTACCTGTCCAGTTTTCTCAGCACCACTTATTGAAGAGGCTGTCCTTTCTCCACTGTACATTCCTGCCTCCTTTATCAAAGATAAGGTGACCATATGTGTGTGGGTTTATCTCTGGGCTTTCTACCCTGTTCCATTGATCTATATTTCTGTTTCTGTACCAGTACCATACTTTCTTGATTACTGTAGCTTTGTAGTATAGTCTGAAGTCAGGGAGCCTGAATCCTCCAGCTCTGTTTTTCTTTCTCAAGATTTCTTTGGCTATTCAGGGTCTTTTGTGTTTCCATACAAATTGTGAAATTTTTTGTTCTAGTTCTGTGAAAAATGCCAGTGGTACTTTGATAGGGATTGCTTTGAATCTGTAGATTGCTTTGGGTAGTAGAGTCATTTTCACAATGTTGAGTCTTCCAATCCAAGAACATGGTATATCTCTCCATCTATTTGTATCATCTTTAATTTCTTTTATCAGTGTCTTTAAGTTTTCTGCATACAGGTCTTTTGTCTCCTTAGGTAGGTTCATTCCTAGATATTTTATTCTTTTTGTTGCAATGGTAAATGCGAGTGTTTTCTTAATTTCACTTTCAGATTTTTCATCATTAGTGTATAGGAATGCCAGAGATTTCTGTGCATTAATTTTATATCCTGCTACTTTACCAAATTCATTGATTAGCTCTAGTAGTTTTCTGGTAGCATCTTTGGAATTCTCTATGTATAGTATCATGTCATCTGCAAACAGTGACAGCTTTATTTCTTTTCTGATTTGGATTCTTTTTATATCTTTTTCTTCTCTGATTGCTGTGGCTAAAACTTCCAAAACTATGTTGAATAAGAGTGGTGAGAGTGGGAAACCTTGTTTTATTCCTAATCATAGTGGAAATGGTTTCAGTTTTTCACCATTGAGGATGATGTTGGCTGTGGGTTTGTCACATGTGGCCTTTATTATGTTGAAGAAAGTTCCCTCTATGCCTACTTTCTGCAGAGTTTTTATCATAAATGGGTGTTGAATTTTGTTGAAAGCTTTCTCTGCATCTATTGAGATGATCATATGGTTTTTCTCCTTCAATTTGTTAATATGGTGTATCATGTTGGTTGATTTGTGTATATTGAAGAATCCTTGCATGCCTGGAATAAACCCCACTTGATCATGGTGTATGATCCTTTTAATGTGCTGTTGGATTCTGTCTGCTAGTATTTTGTTGAGGATTTTTGCATCTATGTTCATCATTGATATTGGCCTGTAGTTTTCTTTCTTTGTGACATCTCTGTCTGGTTTTGGTATCAGGGTGATGGTGGCCTTGAAGAATGAGTTTGGGTGTGTTCCTCCCTCTGCTATATTTTGGAAGAGTTTGAGAAAGGTAGGTGTTAGCTCTTCTCTAAATGTTTGATAGAATTCACCTGTGAAGCCATCTGGTCCTGGGCTTTTGTATGTTGGAAGATTTTTAATCACAGTCTCAATTTCAGTACTTGTGATTGGTCTGTTCATATTTTCTATTTCTTCCTGATTCAGTCTTGGCAGGTTGTGCATTTCTAAGAATTTGTCCATTTCTTCCAGGTTGTCCATTTTATTGGCATAGAGTTGTTTGTAGTAATATCTCATGATCTTTTGTATTTTTGCAGTGTCAGTTGTTACTTCTCCTTTTTCATTTCTAATTCTATTGATTTGAGTCTTCTCCCTTTTTTTCTTGATGAGTCTGGCTAATGGATTATCAATTTTGTTTATCTTCTCAAAGAACCAGCTTTTAGTTTTATTGTTCTTTGCTATCATTTACTTCATTTCTTTTTTGTTTATTTCTGATCTGATCTTTATGATTTCTTTCCTTCTGCTAACTTTGGGGTTTTTTTGTTCTAACTTCTCTAATTGCTTTAGGTGCAAGGTTAGGTTGTTTATTTGAGATGCTTCCTGTTTCTTAAAGTAGGATTGTATTGCTATAAACTTCTCTCTTAGAAGTGTTTTTGCTGCGTCCCATAGGTTTTGATGAACTCTTTCATCAGTTGATTTGTAGGAACTTACCCCAAGAAAATAATCCCTGGCCTTCTCTGTCATCTGTGGAAAGATGACTTAAGTTTTAGTACCTATCTCACTATTGCACTAACTGGACTTCAACCTTGCATATTTTGGTCCTGTCTCCTCTAGGATACTTCTTTAAACACAGAAGTTTGCTTTTGTCATCACTTTGTGGTTTTTGTTTTTAATATGCTTTTGTTTTGCTTTATTTATTTTGAGAAAACTTAGACTTTTCATAAAATCTTAGTCTAATGATTTCTCTTTATCCATATATTTTCTCAGTATGATTCTATACTACTCTGTGTACTTTCCCCTTAGAATGTTCTCCTTATTTCTTATATATCCATGATTAGGGGGTTCATACATTGAATTCTTAATCAACACTAATCTCACTTCCATTTAAGTGGTTCTTCCATTAGCTGTAAATAAAACTGATTTTCACTTTATAAATTTCCCAATCCCATTTTCATAAAATTATCTAGTAATTAATTTTAACAGAACCACGTTGAACAATTCTGGGGTCCATCATTCCTGTGTTAGTCTATGTGAAAAATTTCTGCTGGTATTTTGCAATGCATCCGCAATGCTGAGATTTATGTAGCAGACACTACTGGCTGCCGATCCAGGAACTATTGCCAGCCTTTCTCTTTGTGACATAGTTGCTAATTTATTTGGTAAATCCACCCTCCTCTTCAGGGCCATATAACTCACTATATACTATTGTTTTTGTTGGTGATTGGTTTTAGGATGGGCATGTGACATAGTTCTGGAATATGGGAAGATTTCTGGCAACCTTATTGATAAATAAAGTGATGCATTTTTTCATATTCCATCCATTGTCTTATGTAGATGAGGTCTCTGGAACAATGACAGTTTGTGTCTATGAAGGGAGGTGTAGACTACAGTAAGCAGCCATCTGCGGTGACTGAAACTCTGATGGAAAACCACAGGCTTTCTAGTCTGAAACACCAAAATACAGAGTGATGACCTTAACCATTGGAAAGTGAAGGTCAGTTCTGGAAAGTGAAGAGTCAGAGAATTGTAATCCCAAGTTTTCTTTACAAGCTCTGCGTAATTATCTGGTTAACCACTGAATCATGCATGTGTGGAACAGACCCTAGCTAAAGATAAAATAACTGAGCTGAGATCTGAGCTACTGAAGAATTTGTACTTTGAATCCAATCAAATTAATTAGCCAGATAAATATAATAAAATCCACAGCATATCATTTCCAATGTCCAGTATATAACCCCAAATCACTCAACATATGAAAAATCAGGAAAATATGACCCTTTCTCAAGAGAAAGGACAATTAGCAGATACCAATACCAAGATAACCCAAATGTTGAAATTAGCATAGAAGGACTTTAAGGAGTTACTCAATGAGACAAATTAAGGTAAAGAAAAATATGCTCAAAATGACTAAAAAGGTAAGAAATCAAATCATAGAGATAAAAACATTCAAAAGGAAAAACAAATAGAAATTCTGGAGCTGAAAAATACAACATCCTCAATAAAAATGTCACTTAATAATATAATTGATATTTCAAGGAAAATAATCAGTGAGACTCAACTGGGTGAAGGCAATTATCTAAAGAATATAGAGAAAAAGATTTTAAAAACATAAAGGAGACTCTGGAGCTTATAGAATAATATTATTAGTTCTAATATATGTGTAATTCGTACCCCTATGGAGAGAAAGGAGAAAATATGGCAGGAAGAAGGAGGAGGCAGAAGAGGAGGAGGGAGAAATAGTGGCTGAAATTGTGAAAGACAAAAGTTTATAGATTCACAGGAGCTCAGTGACTTATATGAACAATATCCCTAGATCTCTTAAGTAGATTGAATTATTATAGAAAATTTTATCATGGAATAAACTGCAGGCCGAGAGGGTTTCACTGATAAATTCTAAGAAACATTAATGAAGAAATAACCCAATATTACACTAAACATTTCATGAAAAAGAGGAAAAATTTCTCCCAAATTATGATGAGACTAGTAGAAAGTCTGACTAAGGCACTGCAAGGGAAAAAAATAAGAAAGAAAGAAACTAAAGAACAACATCCCTTGTGAATATAGACGAAGTATATATGCTAATAACAAAGTATTAGCATAACAAAACATTAACATAAAAAGCACATTAAATCTTGACTAAGCAGTTTATCTTAGGAATGCCCATTTTAACATTTAAAATCTATTTTATTAACTATATTAACAAATTACTATATTAACAAAATAAAAATTAGTTCAATAAATGCAGAGGAAACATTAGAGGAAATTCATCACCAATTTATGATAAACATTCCCAGCAAACTAGGAATAAAAGGGGATTTCCTTAATCTGATAGAGGACACATGTAAAAATATACAGCTAATGTCATACACGTTGGCAAAATATTGAACATTTTCTCCCAAATATTGAAACAAGGCAAAAATACCCACAGTCACCCTTTGTATTCAACATTGGTTGGAAGTCCTAGTCATTGGAATGAGACAAGAAATAAAAATTTTAAGATGTAAAGATCAGATAGGAAGAAATAAAATTGCCTTTAATTCACAGGTGATATGATTATTTGTATAGAATATCCTAAGGAATCTACAAAAAATACCAGATATAATAGTTAAATTTGAGAGTGATGCAGGATACAAGCCTGATAGGGAAAAAAACACAAACAACAAAAAAACCCAACCTATTGTACTTTTACATACTAGCAGTAAACAGTTGGAAAATAAAATATTAAAAAACTGCATTTGCAATCATGTCACAATACACATAATACTTAAGGATGAATTAAACAGTAAATGTATGAGAGATCTCTGCACTGAAAACAACAAAACATTTGTGAGAGAAATTAAGAAGACCTATATAAAGAGATACCCCATGTTCATGAATTGGAAGACTCAGTATTTTTAAGATATTAATTCTCCCAAAATTGATGTATAGATTCAATGCAATCCCAACCATAATCTTAGCAGATTTATTTGTAAAATCTACAAATGATTCTGAAATACATATAGCAATGCAAAACGATTTAAAATACTTAAGGCACTCTTCAAGAAGAACAAAATTGGATGATTTAAAGCCTTACTATAATTCTGCATAACAAGACAGCATGGGACAGAGAAAAAGACTGATAATGGAACAGAATAGAAATCTCAGAAATAGACCCATATTTGTATGGTGATTTGATTTTCAGCAAATTGACTTAAGCAATCCAGTGGTAAAGGAAAATATTTTCAACAAATGATGTAATAACTGGGCATCCAGATTAAAAATAAAAAGAAACTTAGTTGAGATTGAGGGTTTGGAAACCAGCGTGTAAGCTGTTTAGAAGTTACCGCTCCATCCTAACAACAAGTAAAAAGCTGAACAAACTGAAAAATCAACAGTTCTTCTTAGATCTGTTAGAGATTCCAAGGTCATAGTCCAAACCACTACCCCAAATATTGAAGAGACAGACAGGTAGATAGAGAGTCACAATTTACGAAAGCAGAAATCCATCAGCAGAAATCTCCACAGGAACAAGTGCCAGGGTAGAAAAATGTAAACGGTAATTGGCAAATTGCTGGATGATCAGTATGTATGACTTTGAGAGTTAAAAACTCCATGTGGACCCAGTCATAGGAGTGCTCCCACACTTCTGGAAGGAGTTTTACTTCCAGGAGCTCTACCTGATCCTCAGAGTAAATTTTGGAGAAAAATCTTATGCTTCTGCAAGGGGAGGAAAAAGGAACCATTTTGAAATATGCCAGAGCATTCTGTTCTTCTTAATGAGGACTTCTCAGGAAAAACTATTTTATCAGAGCCTAACCTTCTGGGTTTTATGAGAATGTAATCTACCCAAGGGAAAGGAAATATCCAACTCTGGCCAGCTCTAGCCTTCCAGGTAGAAGGGAAATACCCAAATCAATTTTCCTCTAGCCATTCTGTCCCACCAAAGGTCAGGGCAATGTAGAGTTTAGAAGTAATGATGAAGCTCACAGTACAGCAGATAGATTCACCAAAAGACTGAGACATAATCATAGAACTATAGAATGCTTCTTCTCCCCTCCACACACAGAGGGAACTTCCAAATTTTGATAAAGAACAATTACCAAAAACCTATAGCTAACATCATTCTTAATGATGAGAAACTTGATGTTTTCCCATAAGATCAGGAACAAGGGAAGAATGTCCCCTATTACCTCCTGCTTTTCAACATTGTACTCTCAGTCCTACCTAGTATAATAAGACAAATAAAATAAAATAAAATACATACAGATTAGGAAGGAAGAAATAAAACTGTCTTTGTTTGCAGATGACAATTTTCTATGTAGAAAATCTGGATAAAAAAAATCAACGACAACAAAAAAAACACCTCATGGAGATTATAAACATTTATAGCAAGGTTGCAGGATAAAAGATTAATATACAAAAGTCAATTGTTTTCCTATATACCAGTAATGAACAAGTGAAATTTGAAATTAAAAGCACATTTGTATAAGCATCCCCCAAATAAAATACTTAGCCGTAAGTTTAACAAAATATGTACAACATCTATGTGAGGAAATCTACAAAATGATGGTGAATGAAATCAAAGAAAAACTTAATAAATGGAGAAATATTCCATGTTCATGGATAGAAAGACTCAACATTTTCAAGATGGCAGTTTCCCCCACTTGATCTACAGATTCCATGCAATTTCAATCAAAATCTGAGCAAGCTATTTTTTGGATACTAGCAAGTAGTTGTAAAGTTTATGTTTATATAAAGAGGCAAAAGACCCAGAAGAGCCAACACAATATTGAAGGATAAAATAAAGTTGGAGGACTGACACTACCTGACTTCAAGAATTTTTATAAAGCTACCAGTAATCAAGACAGTGTAGTATTGGTGAAAGAATAGATAATATATCAGTGGAACAACCCAGAAATAGACAAACATAAAATAAATATAGTCAACTAATCTTTGACAAATAAGCAAAGACAGTAAAATGGAGCAAAGATAGTCTTTTTAACAAATGGTGTTGGAATAGCTGGACAGCCACATGCAAAAAATTTAATCTAGATATAGACCTCACACCTTCCCCAAAATTAACTCAAAATGAATCATAGACCTAAATGTAAAACACAAAACTATAAAACTCCTAGAAGATAACATAGGAGGAAACTTAGATGACCTTGGGTATCACAATGACTTTTTAGAAACCACACCAAAGGCATGATCCATGAAAATAAACTATAGATAAGCTGGACTTCCTGAAAATTATAAACTTCTGCTCTGCAAAAGACAGTGTCAAGAGAATGAGTAGGTAAGTACAGACTTTGCAAAAATATTTGCAAAAGACATATGATTAAGTACTGTTATACAAAATATACAAAGAACTCTTAAAGCTGAACAGTAAGAACATGAACAATCTGTTTTAAAAATGGGCAAAAGACTTTAACAGACACCTCACCAAAGAAGATATAACAGAGAGCAAGTAAAATATAAAGAGTTGTTCAATATCATATGTTACTAGTAAATTGCAAATTAAAATCCAGAATTTTAACAAAATCCAGAATGTTAACAATACCAAATGCTGATGAGGATATGAAACAATAGGAACTCTCATTCATTGCTGATAGGCACGCAAAATGATACAGCCACTTTGGAAGACAGTTTGGCAGTTTCTAACAAAACTTACTATAATCTTAACATATAATCCAGCAGTCATGCTCCTTAGTATTTACTCAAATCAATTGAAAACTCATGTCCACACAAAAATCTGCTTATGGATGTTTATGGTAACTTTGTTCATAACTACCAAAACTTTGGAGCAACCAAGATATACTTCAGTAGTAAGTGGATAAATATACTGTGGTACATCTAGACAATGGAATATTATTCATCACTAAAAAGAAATGATCTAAATCAAGCCATGAAAAAACATGGAAGAACCTTAAATGCATATTACTAAGTGAAAGAAGCCAATCCAAAATGGCTACATACTGTATGATTCCAACTATATGACACCTTGGAAAAGGCAAAACTATGGAGACAGTAAAAAAATTAGTGGTAACCAGGCTTTAGGGGGAGGGAGAGATGAATAGGCAGGGCAGAGAGGATATTTATGGTAGTACTGTACAATACTGTAATGGTGGGCATATGTCATACAGTTGTCAGATGCCATAGAATGTACAACACCAAGAGGGAACCCTAATGTTAGCTATGAAGTGTGGGTGATAATAATGTGTCAATGTAGATTCATGGATTGTTATAAAAGTACTCTGGTGCAAGATACTGATAGTAGGAGGAGGTTATGCATATGTGGGGATAGGTTGTAAAATGGAATTATTGAGAAATGCAGACTCATGCATTCAGTCTTTTGACCCCTCACTCAGTCACCAAAAATGGACCTTGGTCCTGGAATTCTTCCTTACCAACCAGTAAAGGGCCCACACAGCCCCGTGCAGGGCTTATAGCTTTGTGTGGAAATATCTTTCCCTTTCAAGAGCAATGAGTGTTCCTTTATTCTGCTTAAGCATAGGAGTCAGTTGTCCTCAGGTATTCCCCCAACTTTCAGTATTTCATATTCCACAGGGAGGGGTCAGGGTTTCTTCCACCAAGGCTAGAGAAGGATGTGAGCAAGCAAATTGTTCTACCAGGAGAGACCTGTTGGCTATGGGATACCCACACCAAATATTGAAACTGATCTTGCTCTGTCTCTTCTCTATTTAAATAAAGTATAATTCTATCCAGTGCTTGGCTGTATTGTGTTTCCCTTGGTGACTCTGATACAAATATGCAATAGGCAGAAGTGTTTGCAGTCTTGCCCTGTGATTGGTAATTGTTGGTACAGAGTACTTTGACCAACAGGAACTCTCTGTACTTTCTGCTCAATTTTGCTGTGAACCTAAAACTGCTCTAAAAAATAAAATGTATTACTTTAAAAAAGCAGCTTAATCTCTACCTCACCCTACACACAATAATTAATTGAAGATGGATTATTGACCTAAATGCAAAAGCTTAAATCATCAAACTTTTAGAAACAATATATAAGAATCTTCTCATTATGTGTGTATAAGCAAAAGGCAAAAGTTTCTAAGGTTAAAGAAAGCAGTAACTATAAAATTGACACATTGTACTTTGTCAAAAGTTAAAAATTATGCTTATCAAAATACACAATTAAGGAAATGAATAGTCAAACCACAGATGGGGAGAAAATATACACAAACGTATGTCTGACAAAGAAGTGGTGTCTAGGATATACAAAGAAAATCTGTAACTCAATAAGCAGAAAAGGAAACAGCACAATTAAAAATCAGCAAAATATTCTAACAGACATTTTACCAAACAAGATATATGAAAGGAGAGTAAGCATATGAAAAGGTGTTCAACATCGTCAGGCATCAGTAAGATAAAAATTAAACCTGACTTCTGAAATTTACTGTGAAATGTATCAAAAATAGGATAGCTGATTGGCTGGATGGAATGAGGAAAGAGATGGAGACATGTGACAAAGCAAGTAAAGTAAAATATTAATGGTCAAATGTAGGTGATGAGTACTGAATGTTTACTGCAAAATTCTTGCCACTTTGTTGTATGTTTAAATTTTTCATAATGAAACATTGGAAAATGTAAGGATGAAAAATGCAATAAGAATTGAACATAAAAAATCATTTTCATTCAATTATAAGATATCCAAAGTGATCTGGAATATGTAAATTTTACATTTTTTTAAAATGTGATAAATGCTATAAAAGAATAAAGCAGGAAAGAATATAGGGATTGGGATGTGAAAGGTGATTAACAATTTTAAATAGGGTTGTTATAGAGTTCATTCTGAACACTTGATCTGTCTTAAGTTAAAAAGAATTATTCTTGCTATGTGTTGAGAATAGATTGTAAGGTAACAAAGGTAAAATAGACCATTTTGGCAGATAGGGCCATGATCTGGAAAAATAAATAATAGCTTGGACCAAAAGTTGTAATATTAAAGGTAGTGAGTGAGAAGTGGTTATATCCTATATACATATTAAACTATAATCAACCTGATTTGCTGATTTATTGTATGTGTAGCATGAAAGAAAGAGAAGAGTCAAGGATGGCACTAAGTTTTTTGTCTTGAGCAAATGGAAAAGTTGAGGAGAGGGAGAAAGAGGGGAGCATTGCTAGAGTAACAATGTCCTTGAGTAGGACATGAGATTCAGTGCATGAACAGAGAGATCAGATTTAGAGAGGAGAATGAATACATCATTTATAATGGGAGGGAGGACATGGTATATGATACAGATTCTGGCCAGTTGTAAATCTTAAATCTCTTTGAAGCAGTTTGTGAAGGTTCACCTCTGATTGCTTCTAGTTTCTCAATAAAATGGGAGGAAAGGTCATCAACTGAATTTCTTTTTAACTTGTAATATTAGAAATCAGCATATGGGCTTCGCTGGTGGCTCAGTGGTTAAGAATCTGCCTGCCAATGCAGGGGACACTGGTTCAACCCCTGGTCCGGGAAGATCCTACATGCCGTGGAATGGCTGGGCCCGTGCACCACAACTACTGAGCCTCTGCTGTAGAGGCCATGAGCCACAACTACTGAAGCCTGCGTGCCTAGAGCCCGTGCTCCGCAACAAGAGAAGCCACTGCAATGAGAAGACCACACATTGCAACGAAGAGTAGCCCCAGCTCACTGCAACTAGAGAAAGCCTGAGCTCAGCAATGAAGACCCAATGTAGCCAAAAATAAATAAAATAAATAAATTTATAATTTAAAAAACCCACCAGTGACACTAAAAGAACTCAAAACCTCCACACTGTTTAAAAAAAAAAAAAAAGAAAAGAAATCAACATACTCTTTGACCCAGAAATCCCACTTTTAGGTATCTATTTACAGAAATAAAACACTGGCCTATAACGACACATGTACAAAATATTTTAGTGTAGTATTATTTACAGAAACATCTTTAATGTTAATCATTCATAGAAAAATAATTTAATACATTCTGGGTTATCCATGTTACTGAATACTTTCTCTTGGTCTGGTGCGATGCAAGGGTATGAAAGGCAGCTTTCTCGCCCTGGAACAGGATAGCTCAGGTATAGCCTATAGGGGTAGGGTCTTTGTTGAAACTGTATTCCTTTTTTTTTTTTTTTTTTGCGGTACGCGGGCCTCTCACTGTTGTGGCCTCTCCCGTTGTGCAGCACAGGCTCCGGACGCGGAGGCTTAGCGGCCATGGCTCACGGGCCCAGGCGCTCCACGGCATGTGGGATCCTCCCGGACCGGGGCATGAACCCGTGTCCCGTGCATTGGCAGGTGGACTCTCAACCACTGTGCCACCAGGGAAGCCCTGAAACTGCATTCTTGCTTGGCTTTTCTCCTCCGTGTCCTGCTTCTCCCACTCCCTTACTGGTTTTCCTGGAAGTACTTTCTTCATAAATCACTTGAACATGTATTCTTGTAGCTGTGTCTATTTCAAGGAAATTTGATCTAAAAAAATATGCTTTTAAATTCTCACCCTGTCATAATCAAATCTTCACTCTTTAGTCTTCTGTCTTAATAGCCAACAACTAACTAAACTGTTCCAAAAGGGGCTTGATGACTTCGGGTTCTTTGAAGTTTCTCAGATTTTACATAAATTTGCTTTTAATAATTGCTTGTTGTCCAGCAGTGACTTCAGTGTTTAAAATTCAAAGCTCTATTTGAAAATTGAGGCAATAAAAGCATATGTTTAGGAAGAGCCAAGTCTATCAGCTTTTTTCAAATGAAGTTACATTTGTTACCACTTATTTCACATTCCTAGAAATCTTCTCTGGTAGAATTAATTTCTATACTAGATAATTTTTAAAGCCAATTTGCTTGCTGTCTGCTATGTCCTAGGTCCTTTAAATATACCGGTTTGTCCACCTTATACCCCACGTAGAATAAGGAGAGCCAAAGGCATTAATCCTGGTCATTACCTCCCAGTTCCTAATTCTGTCCTGTTGTTTCCTGATGTAGCCTTGCCTGGATTCTTGGCTGTGTTAGCTTTGACTATCAGGCTTTTTTGGTTTGACAGCACATTTGGACACATTTCTGCAAATTGACCCTTGACATCTCTTCTTGGAACACAAGTGGTATTTGGACTCTGGTGCCATGCACCACAGATGCAAGCAAAGGCACTTCTACCTTCTGAGGCGGCCCCTCAAACTCCAGCCAGCTGGGCCAGGCCTGTCTACGCTGTCCTTCAAGAGGAGGATTGGAGAGTTGCTGCTAATTGACTTTCCCAAATGTCATTGCTTAACCAGTGTTCTGAAGACTGAGTTTCGTGAACCTTGGATTGTTGCCTGTGGTTATAATTCTAAAATATATTATCCTTATTTTCAGCCTTATTTTTAGTTATTTGTTTCCTGAATCTTGAAAACACCTATAATCTATTTACATTTGTTCTAATCTTACTTCTGATCTTGATTTTAAGAGGAAATCTAATCTCTAAGTTCTATAAAGCCCCCAAGTGTTATTTTTGAGTTCTAAGATGTACTTTTAAGTTTTTAGTGAAAAAGGCTTTGTAATCAATTTTCTGAAGATTACCAAGAAGACAATAGTTAGCACCTACCATAAGGTAGTTTGCAGTCTATATAAAGAATATTATATCTGGTTTATAAAGTGACAAGTCATTTTCTTTTTCTGAGCCTCAGAGCTATACATATTTGATGAATAAATGATTTCTTCTCAGTCTTTGTTCAAATTTTACCTCTCACCTAGTATTCTTTCTTCAGCCCCTAAGCCTACATAAGTTCCAATTAATATTCAGGTTCATCTCAGATTTCTAGCAAAAATTCCAGAAAAGTTGGAGTTGAGGTATAAGGTAGGACTGGCAGGTATTTTTTAGCAACATGATTACCAGAACACATGTATTTGCTCCAAGTGATTTTTTTTTTTTTTTGAGGGTTGAGAAGTTTCCTTGTGGGGTGGAAAACTGTACTTTTTCCAAAATGTTAAACATACAGGTGTAATTAACAGTTCAATAGAAAGATCCAAAAACCAAGGTACATGGAGAACCTTGAACCCTTGCAAAAGTTTTTAGATTCAGCAGCATGGACTGAAGAGCAGAATGGAATGGCAGTTCTCAGTTTGGTGTGGTGCTCAGTCCTAAAACCAGTCCCAATCTAACTACCCTAGAAGCATGTGTAGAGCCTGAGGACATGAAGGGCTGCTTGTGTGGATTGGAAGAGCTATTCCACCACCTTCTGAAACACTATGAGCTGTGGCAGGCATAGTCAATTATCCTTCAAAATTTCATGAGTTGTTACTGGAAAGTGACATCTAGCATAACGTTTCCCAGCTGTCCATGCCTTTAGGTATTAGCATGTGACTGAGTTCTATCCCACTGCATATGATAGGAAGTGATAGTGCTACCTCCAGGCCTGGCTCATAAAACTCCTTGTGGTGCTCCTCTGTGTTCTGTTCTCTTTCCTGCCACCTATAATGGACTTCTCAGGAAACTTTGGAAGCCATGTGCTGAAGATAGCAGAGCCTTCATCAGTCCAGGTCCCTGAAAGACTGTATGGAAGATGGCTGCCCCGCCAACCTGTTGTCTCACCGAGTACTGTCACATGATCAGAAAATACACTTCTATTGTTCTGAGCCTTTTACAATGTTGAATCTACTTGGTATAATTGTGAGTTTACTCTTACTAGTACAAATGCCCAACCCATCCTGCTGTGGAACCCCATCTCTTCCAATTGACCTTAATATAGTGGGATGGAACTGCAAACGCTGTTGACATATTGAAGTACCGTTAGGGTTGAGAGCATTAATGTTGGGAATGAAAAGGTTAGGATATGCACCTTTCTGAGATTAGAGGTTTATGTGAGATAATCAGCAGTGATGGTGAATGTAGAGCTTGGAGTAGCAGTGAACAGTGGGGAGTTACAGTTCAAACTGATGTTGGAGCATATAGAAGACCCTTCTTATTGCCATGGCAGTGGGGAGGGTCAAAGCATTTGAGTTCCTGAATGAGCAGATGGGATGTTGGAAATAGCAATATCCAAGCACTAATATTAATGTGACCTAAGATCTGTCGTAGATTGGTATCATGCTGTCCTATAATCAGGCACAAAGTAGGCATTCAACAAGTGCTTGAATCAAAAGATGAATGAGTGCTGTGTTGATGACAACTGAAGACATATATTGAGAGTTTTCTAGTTACATAGACCTGCACTCTGCAATAAAATCTATGCTCTTAGCAAAACCTAGGCATTTAGATCATTCTATTATTTATAGATGTAGTAACATGTCAGAACCTAACTACTCATTCATTCACTTAGGTGTTTAAAAATATTCAGTGAACATTTGTTCTGTGTACAACATGGTGCTAGGCACTGGTGATACAAGGAGGATTGGCACAGTCAAGATCTCTCTCTCTGCCTGGGGGGAGCTTATTTGCTAGTAGGGAAAATAGCATAAAAATTATTAAGTGAGATGACAAATGTTGACATTGGTATTATGAGGGAAATAAAAATGACTCTTTAATAAAGAATATCAGGAAATGTGAAATTGAGAAGGTATTAGACATGAGAAGAATGTTCTAGACAACAGCAAGCACAAAATCACTGCGACCAGAAAAAGTTTGGAATGTCCAAGGAACTTGGAAAAGGCTGATGTGGGTGGAACATGGTACATAAATGCTGGTCAATATAAAATCGCAAATGTTGCTGGGACCAGATCAGTAAAGACCGTAAGTCATGGTGAGGCTATTGAGTTTTATTCTAAAGAAAATGAAAGTTTTAAGCAGAGCAGTGAAATGACCTGAGAGTAAAGTAAGCAGTTAGGAGTCTATTGCCAAAAATAAAACAAGAAATGATGGTGAACTGAAGTGGTAGTAGTAGAGATGCAGAGAAGTGGATGAACTTGAGGAATGTATTAGAGGTAGACTCAGTAGGATTTACCATGCTGGTTAAAGGAAAGGGGGAAGTCTAGGATTCCTCTGAATTTCCTGCATTGTAGCTGGGTGGATAGATGATTGGGGATGGATCAGGTGTAGGACAGAAAATCAAGTTGTCTTTAACATGTATTTTCCGAATTGTCTCCCAGCAGAAAGTTTGTTCATGCATTTAACTCAAGAGGAAAGATAGATGCAATACACACACACACACACACACACACACACACACACGCACACTCTATTGATTCTGTTCCCCTTGAGAAAATTTACTACTATACATAGCTACAGGTGAGGTGGCTGTCTGTATCTCCAACCTCAGCTAACTATCTAACAAATTAATGGACGACTGAAGATGGTGTAGGGAAAACTCCCACTGGCATTTGAAAAACAGTTCAGTGAATTGGCTGTATCGTATATACGTAAATTACCAGCTCATTCCTGTAAGAATTAACATCTCAGCAGAAAAACATAAATATTCTCCATGTGATACAATAAAATTTATTTACTAGATCTCAAGTCTGTCACTGAGACCAGAGTGTTCTCAACTTTGGCAGACATTAGCATCATCTAGGGAACTTTTAGAAGACACCATTCTCTGATCCCTACCTCAGAAGAATTGATCAAGATTTCTGGAGGAGGGGCCTAGGCACATGTAGTTCTGTTTTGCTTTCACTCGTGCAGTGACTCTAATGTGCAGCCAGTCTTTAGAACCACGGATTTAGACTTAAAGTTGGGACATGGTAGTCATTAGGCTTCACCAAGCCTGTTAACCTGTCTTGCTGAGCTAGCTCTGTGTTTTTAAAAAATAATAATTTGAATGCTTTGCAGTATGTATCTATTTTGCGGTTCACCATAGGTCCTGCTCCTCTCTGCACCTTACACCTGCCAGTTTACAAATGAATATTACCTTCCATGTCTCTGATGGCTTTTGAATTCACAATCCTCGAACTCAAGACCAAAAATTATATCATTTACAAATAAACGTCTCAGTTGAAATTTACTAAAATATATAGGATTGCAAGATAATTTAAAGTAATTCTTTAACATGCTTACATTAATACCATAAAGATCTTGGTTTTCTGATGATGATGCAGGAGGAGGGGATGAATGTTCTAAAACAGGATTGTGTTGGCTATTAGTTTACTCCCTGTTTATTATATAAGTTAAATCTGATGGAGTTGTAATAAAGAATGTGTCAATTCTATTGTCTAATAAAAAATACATTTTTGTTAGGAATGTGTGGTTAAAAATCTTCTTAGTGTTTAAAGAGACTCAGAGGTGACATTGATAAGATGGCTTAACAAAAAAGATGTAAAATCTGGGGTAATTACAAATCACAGCTTTGTCATTTGACCATTCTTTGCCATTTTGGCAATAAAATCTATCCAAAAACCTTACAAAATTCAAAACTGAATTAATGACAGCTTTTGTCTGGACTTCCCAGGTGGTCCAGCAGTTAAGACTCCACCTTCCAGTGCAGGGGGTGTTGGGTTGATCACTGGTCGGGGAACTAAGATCCCACATGCTGCGTGGTGCAGACAAAAAAAAAAAAAGAAAAAAAAAGAAAGAAGAAAAGATAGCTTTTAGCTGAACATTGTTCACAGAAGTTTTAGTTTTATAGCATTACCCTAAATCAAGTTGGTATCTGTCATTAACAACATTTACCCAGAGAACTGCTTTATATCTATAAAGCAACAAATTATATTATAATGATAGTAGGGGCTGTAGTTAGTGGTTTGGTCATTATTTTTGATGATATGAAAAGAGTTTCTCAAATTTTAGAAACCTATTTTGACACCAAGTTCAAAATTATCTATTGTATAATGAGTTAAATCCTGTTACTTATGCTGCATTTTAATGAATGGGGTAGGGCCACATAAAATGCTCTTTGTTTAGAAAAACTTAAGACTTTGGTGGGCTCAGTGTAGCTGACCCCAGTCAATGGCCAGAGCTTTGGTTTAATTTTCTAATGGTATCAAATAAAAGTCAAGGCTATAGTTCTTGATATCAGTCCTTTTCCTAGATCTAATGTTGGCAAAATTATCTGTTGCATTTCATTTCAAACTAAAAGCATGTGGGGGATTCTTGGATAATTCATTTTATGCAGTTGCTCGTTTATCCATATAGAATGAGTCTTTGAAATTCTGAATCATTTTGTTTAGTCTCTTCATTCAATTAATAGCTATTTGCTTTGGTAATCAGTACCTCCCTTCCATGCTTAAATATCTCGTGAGCATTATCATCAAGTTCTGGGGCTTTAATATTGTCTTGCCCCTGACAGCTATAATAATCTTTTCAAAACAAAGGAAATAAATAATTCATAAACTGGAAAATAGGCCCCTGGATAATTGAGTTCATAACATTTGAATAGATACTAGGAATCAACAGACCACATTTTGTTTTAAAGACTCATTATGGTACATAGATATTAATGTACACTGTATGGCTCAGAGACCAAGACACAGTTATTTAAATCTTAATATCCAAGAAAGGATATTTCCCCCCTACTAAGATTCTTCTGAGTTTGGCTCTAAAACTAATTGGGAATTTATCTGTTTAATCATGATGTGTATTGATTAACAAATTCTCTGAACTTTTATTAAGATTCAAATGGATAATTGAAGCATCATGATATGGTATCTTCTGTCTAGCATTATTTAAAATGTATGCAATATGTTTGGGATTAAGAAAAAGATTCTAAAGTACAGTTATATATTCTATTTTACTTTAAATTGCAAATTATTTTAAAAGTATAAAAATAAAAACTGATCATTAAAATTCAAATGAATACATCTTTTCATCACATTGCAACTTATTACTAATAATTAGCTCAAAGAACTTTATTTACATAATGTGACTGTACATTGGTTGTCCTTTTTCATCAAGCAGAGTACTTATGCCAAAAAAAAAAAAGGGCATTTGAAGAGCAAAGAACACTAATATCATTCATGTAGAGGATATTTAAAGGTATGACAAGCAATTTTCCAATGTCACCATCCTTTGCCAGAAACCAAGGGTTTCCAAGAACGAGGTGTTCCCAATTATAAGATGATATGCTAAGATATAAAGGAATAAAGCTGGTAATGACTCTCATTTCTAGATTTTGGCTTTACTTTTTATTATCTTATTATTATTATCTTTATTATTTCCATCTGTAAATTATAATAATAATACTAATTTGTTTAATTATTTCTCAGTTAGGATGAAATGGGAAGAATCTCATGGCTGATGATCAGAATGTCTTATAAAGTTTATATAAAAAATATATTGTCTGTATTCAACTCATAAGAATTTTCATTCACTTTTCTGGGAATCTGATGGAACATCTGTATTTTTTAAATCTTTCACAGCCAAGGTTGAGAGCCATTGGATTAGATTATCTAGAGTATGGATAATGAAAAAGAGGGAAGCAATACAGTTACATAAAAAATGAAAATTTTATTAGCTGAAAAATACTTTAAAAAGTTGATTATGTATGTTTACATATTCAAGAGATAATACTATGAGAAACAAATTAAAGGGTAAGGGAAGTAAGCCAAGGTGGCCAGTTGAGCGTCGCTCACCACCTCTGGATTCCAGGAAGCAGCAAGGAGGAAATTGAACATTGGTTTCTGGCAGATTTGGAACATGATCTCATCAGAAATGTGAAATGTGTGTTTCTATGGCAAGAAAGCCCAACAAAAATAGTCGTATATCTTTAACCATTATGCAAGACTATTCAGGAGGGTGATTTTGGCAGTATGTTGGGAGAGAGATTTTAGAACTGTATACAACAACCTCAGATTAATGCTGCTAAGCAGAGTTTTATGCTAATTACGTTTATTAACATAACTCTGTTCTAAGAGAACTTGAGAAATATTGCATATATAGAAAGGATATTAACTAGCTTAGTATACTAGATATTTTAAGCCATAACATATACTAAACATTTAATCTGGGTCTGTTACTCTGGGTCTATTCAAGCAGTTGATGATAGGGAGTTCTAATACAACTGTTAAACAGCCAATGTTGTATAAAACTTGCTATTCTGTGTTAAACAGATCTGGACTGTTTAACAGATCCAGAATGAATGGATCATTCTCCATTTTCAATTGATATAGTCTGATTAAAAGCAGCTGAGAGGGCTTCCCTCGTGGCGCAGTGGTTGAGAGTCCACCTGCCGATGCAGGGGACACGGGTTCGTGCCCCGGTCCGGGAGGATCCCACATGCCGTGGAGTGGCTGGGCCCGTGAGCCATTGCCGCTGAGCCTGCGTGTCCAGAGCCTGTGCTCCGCAACGGGAGAGGTCACAACAGTGAGAGGCCCGCGTGCCGCAAAAAAAAAAAAAAAAAAGCAGCTGAGACAGTGATATTACAATAGTCTTTTAGAATAAACAGGAAAAAATGATTATGATGATGATAATGATGATGGAGGATAACATTTACTTTGTGCTAGGCACTATTCCAAGCTCTTTACCTATATTAACTCATTCAAACTTCATAGCAGCACTATGGCATTAGGCACATTATTATCCCCGTTTTACAGAAAAAAAACCTGAGACTTTATCTCATTATTTTATTCATTAAATGAATATTAAGAATGTATGAGGGAACAGAAAAACATTCTGATTAGAAGTTAACTAAAAAAGATAGAAAAGATGGTGACACTCCTATTTACATTTCATTTTGTCCTAAAATTTGATTCATTCAATGCATAATTGACTACCTAATGTATACCAGAATCCAACCACGCAAGAGGTACACGATTCAGATACGGTTCCTAAAATTCCTGGAATTTATGATATTTTTAGGAAGACGTAATTTCACAAATAATTAATATTTGTTCACTTTTTTCTTTGCTAAATTGAGCCTCAAAAGATCAGGAAGAGTCGTCAGCCTAGGAGATCAGGGGTTTGCTTAATATTTAGAAAATTGTCAGGTGTATAGTTCTCAGTGTCAGTGAATTAAAGAATTCTGTTTGATGTTTTGACACTGTGAATTGATTTAAAAATTTTTTTTTAATTTTTATTTATTATTTATATTTGGTTGCATTGGGTCTTTGCTGCTGGGCACAGACTTTCTCTAGTTGCGGCGAGTGGGGTCCACTGCTCGTTGCGGTGCACGGGCTTCTCACTGCGGTGGCTTCTCCCATTGTGCAGCACGGCCTCCACACACATGGGCTTCAGCAGTTGTGGCGCGAGGGCTCAGCAGTTGTAGCTCGTGGACTCTAGAGCGCAGGCTCAGTAGTTGTAGCGCACAGGACCTATTGCTCCACAGCATGTGGGATCCTCCTGGACCAGGGCTCAAAACCGTGTGCACTGCATTGGCAGGCAGATTCCAAACCACTGCGCCACCAGGGAAGCCCAATATTTATTTCTAATGTAATAATTTATTAAGACTCCAGATGAAACCCAAGTGTAAGGCCATGCTTGCAACCAATAGCAACAAGGCCTCCAAGTAGAGAAGGACAAAGTATAGAAAACACTTAAAAGCTGTTTTAGGGTTTATCCCGAAACACACCCACATATGCACATGATAGGATTGGTCATAACATATTTGAGTCTAGCAAGATTTTAAAAAAACAAACTGTGCTTTTTTAAAATTTTTTTAACATGTTTAGAGTATAACTGCTTTACAATGGTGTGTCATTTTCTGCTTTATAACAAAGTGAATCAGTTATACATATACATATGTCCCCACATGTCTTCCCTCTTGCATCTCCCTCCCTCCCACCCTCCTTATCCCACCCCTCTAGGTGGTCGCAAAGCACCGAGCTGATCTCCCTGTGCTATGCAGCTGCTTCCCACTAGCTATCTATTTTACATTTGGTAGTGTATATATGTCCATGCCATTCTCTCACTCTCACTTTGTCACAGCTTACCCTTACCCATCCCTGTATCCACAAATCCATTCTCTAGTAGGTCTGCATCTTTATTCCCATCTTGCCACTAGGTTTGCCTGATCATTTTCTTTCTTTTTTTTTTTCTTTGATTCTATATATATGTGTTAGCATACAGTATTTCTTTTTCTCTTTCTGACTTCCTTCACTGTGTAGGACAGTCTCTAGGTCCATTCACCTCACTACAAAAAACTCAGATTCATTCCTTTTTATGGCTGAGTAATATTCCATTGTATATATGTGCCCCATCTTCTTTATCCATTCATCTGTTGATGGACACTTAGGTTGCTTCCATGTCCTGGCTATTGTAAATAGAGCTGCAATGAACATTTTGGTACATGACTCTTTTTGAATTATGGTTTTCTCAGAGTATATGCTCAGTAGTGGGATTGCTGGGTCATATGGTAGTTCTATTTTTAGTTTTTTAAGGAACCTCCATACTGTTCTCCATAGTGGCTGTATCAATTTACATTGTCACCAACAGAGCAAGAGGGTTCCCTTTTCTCCAAACCCTCTCCAGCATTTATTGTTTGTAGATTTTTTGATGATGGCCATTCTGACCAGTGTGAGATGATATCTCATTGTAGTTTTAATTTGCATTTCTCTAATGATTAATTATGTTGAGCATTCTTTCATGTGTTTGTTGGCAATCTGTATATCTTCTTTGGAGAAATGTCTCTTTAGGTCTTCTGACCATTTTTAGATTGGGTTGTTTGTTTTTTTGATATTGAGCTGCATGTGTTGCTTGTATGTTTTGGAAATTAAACCTTTGTCAGTTGCTTCATTTACAAATATTTTCTCCCATTCTAAGGGTTGTCTTTTCGTCTTGTTTATGGTTTCCTTTGCTGGACAAAAGCTTTTAAGTTTCATTAGGTCCCATTTGTTTATTTTTGGTTTTATTTCCATTTCTCTAGGAGATGGTTCAAAAAGGATCTTGCTGTGATTTGTGTCATAGTGTGCTCTGCCTGTGTTTTCTTCTAAGAGGTTGATGGTGTCTGGCCTTACATTTATGTCTTTAATCCATTTTGAGTTCATTTTTGTGTATTGTGTTAGGGAGCATTCTAATTTCATTCTTTTACATGTAGCTGTCCAGTTTTCCCAGCACCAGTTATTGAAGAGGCTTTTCTCCACTGTATATTCTTGCCTCCTTTATCAAAGATAAGGTGACCGGGCTTCCCTGGTGGCGCAGTGGTTGAGAGTCCGCCTGCTGACACAGGGGACAAGGGTTTGTGCCCCGGTCCGGGAAGATCCCACATGCCGCGGAGCGGCTGGGCCCGTGAGCCATGGCCGCTGAGCCTGCGCGTCCAGAGCCTGTGCTCCGCAACGGGAGAGGCCACAACAGTGAGAGGCCCGCACACCGCAAAAATAAAATTTAAAAAAAAAGATAAGGTGACCATATGTGCATTGGTTTATCTCTGGGCTTTCTATCCTCTTCCATTGATCTATATTTCTGTTCTTGTGCCAGTACCATACTGTCTTGATTACTGTAACTTTGTAGTATGGTCTGAAGCCAGGGAGCCTGATTCCTCCAGCTCCGTTTTCCTTTCTCAAGATTGCTTTGGCTATTTTGGGCCTTTTGTGTTTCCATACAAATTGTGAAATTATTTTTTCTAGTTCTGTGAAAAATGCCAGTGGTACTTTGATAGGGATTAAACTGAATCTGTAGATTGCTTTGGGCAGTAGAGTCATTTTCACAATGTTGATTCCTCCAATCCAAGAACATGGTATATCTCTCCATCTATTTGTATCATCTTTAATTTCTTTCATCAGTGTCTTATAGTTTTCTGCATACAGGTCTTTTGTCTCCTTAAGGAGGTTTATTCCTAGATATTTTATTCTTTTTGTTGCAATGGTAAATGGGAGTGTTTTCTTAATTTCACTTTCAGATTTTTCATCATTAGTGTATAGGAATGCCAGAGATTCCTGTGTATTAATTTTGTATCCTGCTGCTTTACCAAATTCATTGATTAGTTCTAGTAGTTTTCTGGTAGCATCTTTGGAATTCTCTATGTATAGTATCATGTCATCTTCAAACAGTGACAGCTTTACTTCTTTTCTGATTTGGATTCCTTTTATTTCCTTTTCTTCTCTGATTTCTGTGGCTAAAACTTCCAAAACTGTGTTGAATAAGAGTGGTGAGAGTGGGTAACCTTGTCTTGTTCCTGATCTTAGTGGAAATGGTTTCAGTTTTTCACCATTGAGGACGATGTTGGCTGTGGGTTTGTCATACATGGCCTTTATTATGTTGAGGAAAGTTGCCTCTATGCCTACTTTCTGCAGGGTTTTTATCATAAATGGGTGTTGAATTTTGTCGAAAGCTTTCTCTGAATCTATTGAGATGATCATATGGTTTTTCTCCTTCAATTTGTTAATATGGTGTATCATGTTGATTGATTTGCATATATTGAAGAATCCTTGAATTCCTGGGATAAACCCACTTGATCATGGTGTATGATCCTTTTAATGTGCTGTTGGATTCTGTTTGCTTGTATTTTGTTGAGGATTTTTGCATCTATGTTCATCATTGATATTGGCCTGTAGTTTTCTTTCTTTGTGACATCTCTGTCTGGTTTTGGTATCAGAGTGATAGTGGCCTCATAGAATGAGTTGGGGAGTGCTCCTCCCTCTGCTATATTTTGGAAGAGTTTGAGAAGGATAGGTGTTAGCTGTTCTCTAAATGTTTGATAGAATTCGCCTGTGAAGCCATCTGGTCCTCTTCTGTTTGTTGGAAGATTTTTAATCACAGTTTCAATTTCAGTGCTTGTGATTGGTCTGTTCATATTTTCCATTTCTTCCTGGTTCAATCTTGGAAGGTTGTGCTTTTCTAAGAATTTGTCCATTTCTTCCAGGTTGTCCATTTTATTGGAATAGAGTTGCTTGTAGTAATCTCTCATGATCCATTGTATTTCTGCAGTGTCAGTTGTTACTTCTCCTTTTTCATTTCTAATTCTATTGATTTGAGTCTTCTCCCTGTTTTTCTTGATAAGTCTGGCTAATGGTTTATCAATTTTGTTTATCTTCTCAAAGAACCAGATTTTAGTTTTATTGATCTTTGCTATTGTCTCCTTCATTTCTTTTTCATTTATTTCTGATCTGATCTTTATGATTTCTTTCCTTCTGCTAAAATGTTTTTGTTGTTGTTGTCGTTCTTCTTTCTCTCATTGCTTTAGGTGTAAGGTTAGATTGTTTATTTGAGATGTTTCTTGTTTCTTAAGGTAGGCTTGTATAGCTATAAACTTCCCTCTTAGAACTGCTTTTGCCTCATCTGTAGGTTTTGGGTCATCGTGTTTTCATTGTCATTGTTTTCTAGGTATTTTTTGATTTCCTCTTTGATTTCTTCAGTCATCTCTTGGTTATTAAGTAGTGTGTTGTTTTGCCTCCATGTGTTCGTATTTCTTACAGATATTTTCCTGTAATTGATATCTAGTCGCATAGCGCTGTGGTTGGAAAAGATACTTGATACGACTTCAATTTTCTTAAATTTACCAAGGCTTGATTTGTGATCCAAGATATGATCTATCCTGGAGAATGTTCCATGAGCACTTGAGAAAAATGTGTATTTTGTTGTTTTTGGATGGAATATCCTATAAATATCAATTAAGTCCATCTTGTTTAATGTATCATTTAAATCTTGTGTTTCCTTATTTATTTTCATTTTGTATGATCTGTCCATTGGTGAAAGTGGGGTGTTAAAATCCCCTACTATAATTGTGTTACTGTCCATTTCCCGTTTTATGGCTGTTAGCATTTTGCCTTATTCATTGAGGTGCTGCTATGTTGGGTGCATATTTACAATTGTTATAGCTTCTTCTTGGATCGATCCCTTGATCATTATGTAGCATCCTTGTCTCTTGTAATAGTCTTTGTTTTAAAGTCTATTTTGTCTGATATGAGAATTGCTACTCCAACTTTCTTTTGATTTCCATCTGCATGGAATATCTTTTCCCATTCCCTCACTTTCAGTCTGTATGTGTCCCTAAGTCTGAAGTGGGTCTGTTGTAGACAGCATATATATGGGTCTTGTTTTTGTATCCATTCAGCCAGTCTATGTCTTTTGGTTGGAGCATTTAATCCATTTTCATTTAGGGCAATTATTGATATGTATGTTCCTTTTACCATTTTCTTAATTGTTTTGGGTGTGTTATTATAGGTCTTTTCCTTCTCTTGTGTTTCCTGCCTAAAGAAGTTCCTTTAGCATTTGTTGTGAAGCTGGTTTGGTGGTGTTGAATTCGCTTAGTTTTTACTTGTCTGTAAAGGTTTTAATTTCTCCATCAAATCTGAATGAGATCCTTGCTGGGTAGAGTAATCTTGGTTGTAGGTTTTTCTCCTTCATCACTTTAAATATGTCCTGCCACTCCCTTCTGGCTTGCAGAGTTTGTGCTGAAAGATCACTTGTTAACCTTATCGGGATTCTCTTATGTGTTACTTGTTGTTTTTCCTTTGCTGCTTTTAATATTTGTTCTTTGTATTTAATTTCTGGTAGTTTGATTAATATGCATCTTGGCATGTTTCTCCTTGGATTTATCCTGTATGGGACTTTCTGTGCTTCCTGGACTTGATTAATTATTTCCTTTCCCATATTAGGGAAGTTTTCAACTATAATCTCTTCAAGTATTTTCTCAGTCCCTTTCTTTTTCTCTTCCTCTTCTTGGACCCCTATAATTCGAATATTGGTGAGTTTAATATTGTCCCAGAGGTCTCTGAGGCTGTCCTCAATTCTTTTCATTCTTTTTTCTTTATTCTGGTCTGCAGTTGTTATTTCCACTATTTTATCTTCCAGGTCACTTATCCGTTCTTCTGCCTCAGTTATTCTGCTGTTGATCCCTTCTAGAGAATTTTAAATTTCATTTATTGTGTTGTTCATCTCTGTTTGTTTGCTCTTTAGTTCTTCTAGGTTCTTGTGAAACGTTTCTTGTATTTTCTCCATTCTATTTCCAAGATTTTGGATCATCTTTACTATCATTATTCTGAATTCTTTTTCAGGTAGACTGCCTATTTCCTCTTCATTTGTTAGGTCTGGTGGGGTTTTGCCTTGCTCCTTCATCTGCTGTGTGTTTCTCTGTCTTCTGATTTTGCTTAACTTACAGTGTTTGAGGTCTCCTTTTCCCAAGCTGCAAGTTTGTAGTTTCCGTTGTTTTTGGTGTCTGTCCCCAGTGGCTAAGGTTGCTTCACTGGGTTGTGGAGGCTTCCTAGTGGAGGGGACTAGTGCCTGTGTTCTGGTGGATGAGGCTGGATCTTGTCTTTCTGGTGGGAAGGTCCACGTCTGGTGGTGTGTTTTGGGGTGTCTGTGGCCTTATTATCATTTTAGGCAGCCTCTGTGCTAATGGATGGGGTTATGTTCCTGTCTTGCTAGTTGTTTGGCATAGGGTTTCCTGCACTGTAGCTTGCTGGTCCTTGAGTGGAGGTGGGTCTTGGCGTTGAGATGGAGATCTCTGGGAGATTTTTTCCATTTGATATTACGTGGAGCTGGGAGGTGTCTTGTGGGCCAGTGTTGTGAACTTGGCTCTCCCACCTCAGTGACAGATCCCTGATGCCTGGCTGGAGCACCAACAGCATGTCCTCCACACGGCTCAGAATAAAAGGGAGAAAAAAAAGAAAGAATGAAAGAAGAATATAAAATAAAATAAAGTAAAATAAAACAAAATAAATTTATTAAAATAAAAAATATTTATTAGGAAAAAAACATTTTTTTAAACCAAAAAATCTGGACAGATAGAATCCTAGGACAAATGGTAAATGCAAAGCTATACAGACAAAATCACACACAGAAGCATACACATACACAGTCACAAAAAGAGAAAAAGGGGAAAAAATATATATATCGTTGCTCCCAAAGTCCACCTCCTCAATTTGGGGTGATTCTTTGTCTATTCAGGTATTCCACAGATGCAGGGTACATCAGGTTGATTGTGGAGATTTAATCCTCTGCTCCTGAGGCTGCTGGGAGAGATTTCCCTTTCTCTTCTTTGTTCGCACACCTCCCGGTGTTCAGCTTTGGATTTGGACCCGCCTCTGCGTGTAGGTCGCCTGGGGGCGTCTGTTCTTTGCTCAGACAGCACGGGGTTAAAGGAGCAGCTGATTCCAGGGCTCTGGCTCACTCCGGCCGGGGGGAGGGAAGGGTACGCATGTGGGGCGAGCCTGCGGCGGCAGAGGCTGGCGTGACGTTTCACCAGCCTGAGACACGCCGTGTGTTCTCCCGGGGAAGCTGTCCCTGGATCATGTGACCCTGGCAGTGGCGGGCTGCACAGGCTCCCGGGAGGGGAGGTGTGGATAGTGACCTGTGCTTGCACACAGGCTTCTTGGTGGTGGCAGCAGCAGCAGCCTTAGCGCCTCATGCCCGTCTCGGGTCCACGCTGTTAGCCGCGTCTCGCGCCCGTCTCTGGAGCTCCTTTAAGTGGAGCTCTTCATCCCCTCTTCTCACGTACCAGGAAACAAAGAGGCAAGAAAAAGTCTCTTGTCTTCGGCAGCTCCAGACCTTTTCCCGGACTCCTTCCCGGCTAGCCGTGGCGCGCTAACCCCTTCAGGCTGTGTTCACACCGCCAGCCTCAGTCCTCTCCCTGGGATCCAACCGAAGCCCGAGCCTCAGCTCCCAGACCCCGCCCGTTCTGATGGGTGAGCAGACAAGCCTCTCGGGCTGGTGAGTGCTGGTCCGCACCGATCCTCTCTGCGGGAATCTCTCCGCTTTGCCCTCCGCACCCCGTTGCTGCGCTCTCCTCCGCGGCTCCGAAGGTCCCCCCTCCGCCACCCACGGTCTCCGCCCGCGAAGAGGCTTCCTAGTGTGTGGACACCTTTCCTCCTTCACAGCTCCCTCCCACTGGTGCAGGTCCCGTCCCTATTCTTTTGTTTCTGTTTTTTCTTTTTTCGTTTGCCCTACCCAGGTACGTGGGGAGTTTCTTGCCTTTTGGGAGGTCTGAGGTCTTCTGCCAGCGTTCAGTAGGTGTTCTGTAGGAGTTGTTCCACATGTAGATGTATTTCTGATGTATTTGTGGGAAGGAAGGTGATCTCCGAGTCTTACTCTTCCGCCATCTTGAGGCTCCTCCCAAACTGTTCTTTTAAAGAGGCTTTGCCTTTATCCCTTTTTGATTAAAGTTTTATTTTATTTTTTAAACATATATATTGTGGTTTCTTTATATCTAGTAACATAGTCTTGGAAAAAGTTTATTTCTTCCTTTAACATAGGTAAATATTGATGATTTCACATATTCTTGCCATTAGTTTTTTTTGTTTTTTCTTTTCTAAATGTAGAGTTGCCAGATATAACACAGGTTGGTTGGTTACATTTGAATTTCAGATAAATTATGATTTATTTTTATTATTATAAGAAAATTTTTAATTTGTTAAATCTGGCAAACTTAAATTGGCTTTCATAAGCTATCTTTCCACTATCACTTGTCAATTCATTCTCTTTTTTATTCATGTATTTAACTAATATTTATTGAATATCAATTACATATCAAGTACTCCAAGCACGTGGGGATATATCAGTGAAAAAAATAGAGATTTTGCTCTCATGAGGCATATATTCTTATGAAAGGAAAGACAAAGGAGAGGATTCATAATACTGAACATTTTGAGAAATTAGAGGATAAGGATAATTTCTAAAACATTCTTATCTTTCCCACAGTGAGCAAAATATCTTCTAATTACAAAACTTACTTGGAATATACAGTTTATTGCTCACTTAAGATTTGTTAATTATTTTATCCCTAATAAACTTGGAATATCTAATGTTTTATCAATCAACTCATTAATCCATATTTTATTTTATTCTTCATATAATCGATGCCTGAAAAAGTAGAATAAACTCTTCTGTAAACCAATTAGGTTTTATGAGAAGGAAATTTCTCTTCTTCGCCCAGTGTTGTTATTACTGTTCAGTATGGTTTAAGTGGGGTGACAGCTCTTGGGATCTTCAACCACGGGCTTTTTGATGCCCTGGTGGAAGAGTCATAGAAGCAATGAGATGGGCAAGTGTCCTGAATGGCCCATGAATCTCTTTTGTAGGAAAAAACGTATTTGCACAGCATTCCCCTGAACCCAGTGCCAAAAAACCTCATCAGGGTGGTACAAAATTCATGTGTTCTTTCTAGGTTAAGTCCACATTTTCTAGTTGCTTGTTCTAATCTTTCAATTAATTCCCACATGAAAATTGAACATAAAAAATAAACCTGAATAAAACAAAACTGAATATTAAATAGTACTCCAGCATGAATCATTTTAAGTAATGCTCACATTTTTGTGACATAGGTATTACTGTTATCTCCATTTTACAGAGGTGAAAGCTTAGATTTTAGAAGTTAAGTAGTTTTCCTAAATTCAGAAACTGAATGTAGGAGGTCTGAACCCACAATTGCTGGCTATCAATCACCAGGACCTATCATCTCTCCTAGTGAGGGTCTTTGTACCACAAGCTTGTATATTTCCAAATGATTTTCCTGAAAAGCTTAAATATCACATGTATGTAGGCAAATAGAGAGATAAATCAATTGATTTACTGATATAGGACCATTGAACTGAAGCCTAGCAAACATTTATTTCAGATGAAAATTTGGTACATATGGTGCAAAATTGGCAAGTACATTCTCACATTTATATAGTCTATACTCATTAAACTTTACATTTTAGAATGCTCTGTGCAGACATACATATGCAAATAAACTCATGTCTGGGAATAGCATACAAAAAGTCACTGAGAAGCCCCAGACATTATATATTCAAGATGATGTGACTTTACTCCACATGGTTTTCGCTACTTCTTCTTTCTCAAGTACTGTACTTTATGCTCTTACTTGTGAGCACACCCCTACTCGTTCTGGAAAATACTTTCTTTTTGTAAGTGAGAGAACTTCATTAAAAAAACAGCACTAGAGGAGGAATTTGGCAAGCTGGGTTCTAGCTTAGGATCTGCAGTTAATTAATTCTGTGTCTACCTTGGGTCAAATTTCTTCATTTTTCTGGGCCTCAGTTCCTCGGCTGTAAAATGAAGGGGATAGATTTCAAGCACCATATGAAACAGCTAGCCTAGCCCTCCCTGCCATTCAGTGATTCAGTCTCATGTTTATCATCCCTACCAGTATGTTCTCTAAATCCTGCTTAAATACCTCTAGAGATATCATCCCATTCTACTTACTCAGTATGAGAAAGGGTTTTTCTTGTTGTTTTTTGTTTTTCAATTCGAACCTAAATCTTTCTCTTTGTCGTTTCCAATTTTGGTTCCATTTTTGTTCTCTTGAGTGTCCTAGATCAAAGGTACTCATTTTCTTATTTTTGAAGACAGCTATACTGCCTCATGTACCCATCACACTTCTCAAATATCAGTTCCAGCCTAACAGCTTGAGATATTTTAATTTTCCTTAAGAAATTATCTTGAATCTTTTGCTCTCTTGATCATTTGTCTCTGGATTGGGCTACTTATCAATGGTGCTCTTACAATGCAGCACCCAAAATGAATCATAGTAATAATAATAATAGTAAACAATAGCTAATACCTAGTACTTATGTGCTAGCCACTGTTTTTAAGTGTTTTATATATACATATATATATATTATCTCATTTAATTATGCAGCAGTAGTATCATTGTTCACATGGAACCTGAGAACAAGAGAGGTTAAACAACTTGCCCAAGTATATGATGTAGCTGGTAATGTCATGAATCCAAGTAATCTGGGCAGCAGAGTCCATGCTCTTAATTACTGGGATAAACTATGTTTTCTAAAACTTATACTTGATACATAGTTTGTTCAACACTCGGTTGACTAGGACTTAACATCTCTCTTATTCTACACATTATATTTCGATGAGTACAATTTACAATTGAATCAAATGTGTATGTTCTATGTGTTCAGACTCCAATTTTGAAACCTCTATTAAATATCTACTATATATCATGTACTGTGCACAACATAAGGATTTTAAGGATAATAATAAGCCATTCTCTGTCAGGTTGGAAAATAGATATGCAAATAAGAAACTAAAATATAATGTTAAATACAGCTAAGCTGTTAAGTAAAGTAAGACATTTATTCTAAGGTTAATGAGAATACAAAGAATATAACCAACTCTAAGAAAATGGGAAATTACTTCAAGGAAGTCGCATTTGGATAAGTTCTTTAAGGATGAATAGGAGTCCATTGAGCAAAGAAGAAAAATATTGGAAGAAATACTTTGTCTTTATTAATTATCTTTTTAAAAATGTCTTAAATCTAGCCAAGGATTAGCATTATGTCTGTTAGACAATGCTTCATGGAAACTGCTATTAAAACAAGTAGCACAAGTTTTGGTGATTTAGGGTCTTTTAGAACTTTTATGTTCATCATGGTTTTGCAAAGATTCTGTTCAGCAATCTCTAATTAATATGAAATATAATCTGTTGAAACAGAAACTCTTGACCTCATTTAGTGAAATTGTGTGCTATAATGCAGTAGTCCCACCACTAACTAGCTTCTTGTCTGTTGTACCAATTTTAATTCTCTATTTTCTAGAGTGTAGATTGTGGTTAGAAGCAAGCTGAAAACTGAGGAGTTTGGTATTCTTTCTATAATGTGTTCACAAGTTAATCTTTTTATAGAGAGTCTATTTCATTGTGTTCTTCTTATTGTAAAAATATCTCTAAAAATTAATTTTATAGGAATGATATACCATGTCTAAAATACGAGTTGTGGACAGACTCATAGTACGACTAGGCTACTCTTTTCCTCTTACAGTGGATACCTTCAAAATCTTCATTCCATTGGTTATTTAGATTGGGGGTATATTAAAGTGTACTTAGAGATTATTAAAAATCTAGGGTTTGCCAGGGTTAAGGAAGGGTATAGGGTAGAGAGGAATGTGTGTGACTATAAAAGAACAATATGAAGATCTTTATGGTGATTAATGTGGTGATTAAATATTTTTAACTAAGGTCATATTCTGACATTCTAGGTGATATGAATTTGGGGGGGGACATTATTCAGCCATTTATTCCTAGTCTGCTTCTTTTCTTGCCATGATTCTTCCTGTGGTTGCTCTCCAGTCCTTAAAATAATTGCTTTTATATTGTTTACATATTTTTCTTACTGTTTTTGGATGAGTGGTTAAGTCTAATACAAGCTACCTTTCTATGAACAGAACTGGACTTTCCACTCCAATTTTTCTTTTTGCAAAGAAAAAGGAAAAGGAGCACCTGATAGTTGCTGCTATCTATCAGCTACGTTCCCCAGGGTATGTCATACAATGCAATACATATGATAAAGTCTCAAATATAGTAGGTTCATCTATGCATGTATCCATTACTAAATTAAAATATTATATTGCAAAAAAATTAATTTTAGGTGGCTTTAGAAACCTCAATAAATTCTAGGATTCATCAACTTACCAATATTATTTTTTCAGGCCTAGATCTCTCTTCTTATTCCTTAGTTATTTTTCTTTCTTTGATTTTCTGTGTATGTTATTTTTTGAAATTGAGGCTTGTGGCTATATAGAAATCCCCTTCAGGATTATTTGAGATTATAGAGTCAGAATTTCATTCTTGAAAACTACATTTTATACCATTGGTTTTGAATTTGTGCCATCTTCTTTTTGGGCCTTGATCCAGGAAATCTTACCAATATTTCTGCTGCCTCTGACATTGGCCTTCCTGAAATCCATGTTACATGTCTAACATCCTGCCATGTTTCCTTTACTCAATTGCAGTTATTCTATGGCCTTTTTATTCAAAGTGAGGTACATGGACCAGCATCATTGGCATCATGGTGGGGATTGTTAGAAATGCAGACTCTCAGGCCTCCATGCTAGGCCACCTGAATCACAATGGGCATGTTAAAAAGACCTTCAGGTGCCTCCTAAGTACATAGAATTAGAACAGCACTGCTTTCAGATGACAGGGCAAGATAACTTTTTCCAAAGGTCTTTGCATTTCCACCCCTCTAACCAAGTCTTCCTTAAGAATAATGGACTTCTGGTAGAAAAAAATTTACTTCAAGGCAAATAAGGAATTTTTCAGATCATATCCTTTTAGCTGAATATTAATCATAAGAGTAGACTAATATTCATAGAGGGATTACTATATACATGGTAGAAATCTTTAAATTTAAAGATTTATTTAATCTTCCTGTTATCACAGTGATGTATTTACCGTTATTATAATTCCCGTTTTACAGATGAGAAATTTGAGGCCAATGTAGAAATTAATTTCTTACCCAACGTCACAGAGCCCTGCAGAGCCAGGTTCCAAATCAAGCCTATTTGATTCTAAAATTTATGCTTTATATGATAATGTCAAAATGCCTTTTCTCATAATGGAATGAGACTTTTAACAGATTGCAGGGAAGCTGAAAATTCCCCACACAATTTTCTTTGTCTTCTTTTTCAGGCCCATAGTCTCTGAGTCTTTTAAGCTGCTGCCTCTGCCACCGGTTAATATTCCTGCCCACACCCACCTCTCATGCACCAAACATCCCCTGTGAGGGTAATACAAACACTCTCTTGCTCTCTATTGCTTTAATTGTGAATTGCTTATCACAAACTTTTCCATAATATACTAGCTCACCCTTAATCCTTCCAGCTTCTGACTGCTCCTCTTTTCTGCCTTGTCTTGATCTTTAAATCTGCCATTCAATACTGTTTTCTTTTCAACTAAGATCCAGTTTTTCTTCCAGTTACAAGGCCTTTAGCTTCTTAGGTAAACACTGTTCCCTATATGACTAGCCCTGGACCCCTACCTTGGGGCCATCCCTCAGCACAATTCCAGGGTCCAAGCTTACTCTAGTTCTGAGAGCAGGACCAAAACCTTCTTTCAATAAAGGCTGTAGAACACTCTCTCTAACATTTTACCTTGTTCTCTCTCTTCTTTTACCTTCACCGAGATGTTTTCTTTCATGTTTTCAAAGGCAGAATTAAAGAGTTCCACACAAGCTTACATCTTCATATGTGGAGTTCATCTACATATTCTTCCAAGGCTTTACTAGAAAAAAGTACAACTTTGTTGTGATCATGTTTTAAATCTTAGTGGTTTACTATCTTGAATTATACTCCAAATATTGTTGATGCTCTGGGCTTTGAATAACCAGTAGAATTCCTGACCTTTTTTTCAGTCATTTTAATTATGAATTCTTTTTTCTGTACCAATGACATAGCTTGTTTTATTGTCATGGCTGATGTCCTTCCTTATATCTAGTTTTATAGTTTTATTTGACAATGTTCTCCATCCCCCTAGACTTTGATTTTAAAGTTAGTATAAACCTGGCAGATGATTCTGTTCAATATATTCCATAGCATGGTGTCCATCAATCTGGAAGAATAATCCCTAGTGCAGCAACCAGATCCTGTCTGTACCTCTATTTATTTAGCTAACCATTATTTTTCCAATCTTCTTTCTATCTACAAAATCCCCAACTCTTCTAAAATGGGAACATAGATGAGACCTTCCTATCAACAAATCCTTTAGTTTTCTGCTTAGATATCTAATTCCTATAACTGTTTCATAAATTTCTTCCATTAATTTCATTTATCCCTATTCAACATTGTAAGTAAGTGATGGTGAGTCAGAGGATTTATTCATTTATTTATTCTACCTCAAACTACGGTTATTGAGTGATCATTGTTCCAGGTACAGTGCTAGGCCAGTAAATTGGTATGTCCCAGTGGACTCTGCATGGAGATGATGGCATTCATTTCAGAAAGCAAGAACAACTACTGATTATCTATGTAAGTTATACAAATTGCTATCTCCATTCTCCTGTTTCTTCCTTGTAGATCCAGTAACTAAGTTCTTCGAACTCTAGAAGACCCTTTTGTCATTTCAAAGAAGTAAGGCATATTGCTTTCTTTCCAGAAATTATACATCTCTTCCCAAAGGATCCCTCCAGGGGATCAAATTTCCTTCTCCTTCCCTTCTTCCTTTGTGTAAAATTCTTCCATTGTATTTGATCTAGTTTAATTCCCCTCTGCCTTCTCAAAACCTCTTCCCTTTCCATTTCATGCTTAGGCTGCTTCTTTATGTTATCCAGGAAGTCATTTTTCTTTCAATATAGCAAAGGATAAAAATTCATTAATTTTTAAATTTCATTAATTTAATTACCTTACAGCTACCAACATAATTTTTTATTTCTTCTAGAAAGAAGCCTAGTAGAGGCTTTATATCAATTTCCCCTCTCCCCCACCCCTAGGAAAGCTTTATGAGCAAACAAATAGGATGTGGAGTTCTTTTAGTTGTTCTTAGTGCCTTCATATTTTCTGAACTTCCTGTGTGATTTTGATCAGTACCTACCACTAGTATGACAGCTTTTAAACTGTCAAATGTTAAATACAGTCAACAAATAGAGGCAGTTAATTAACTTTTTAAAAAAATACTAATTTTTCCTCCTGTTTTATTTCTCCTAGTTTGCTGGTACCTGTTGCATGAGCTCCTTTGACTCCTAAAATTCCTTCCACTCTTAAGTGTTACTTTTTCGTGTATGGTGGCTGTTTACGAACCACTTAAGCCACTATGTGGTTGAAAATTACATATTCTCAATTGAGGACCGATACTTTAAAGAGAATTTTACATGGTATAGAAGGTACCATAGGGGCATGTTAAAATGAACAAATGTGTAATTACTGGGAGACTAGTTTTACTGTAATATTTTGTTTCAAAAGAGGAAAATAATTCCCTATAAAACCTGAAATAAGATTGCCAATGCATTAAATAAAATGAAAATTTTTATATGCATTTCTAGTGGGAAGTTGATTCTTCTTTCTTTATATGACCTTTGTAACATGTAAGCTGTGCATTCCTTTAAATTATATACTATGCCCACAACCTGATGATAGAGGCCCAAGGTGTCTGCATCAGATCAGATGTACCTTATGCTGGTCATAAATGGTAAGCATGATGCACAAACCAACTTTGGCAGGATACATTTAATTCAGGAAGCTTTATGTCCATAATCCCCATCACACAGCTCTTTTTTGCATATGAAAGGAAGTGGAAATTACAAAATACCTACATTTAAATAAAATTAAGAATGTAACACAACTGAAGTTGGCAAAATAATTTTTTATTTTTTTCATCAGTTGTGGTTTCAAAAAACTGGACTGAATTGCGAGGTCTCTGAATCTTTTGTGACTTAATTTAAAATCTTTTATTTATTTTAAATGAAGTAGATTTCTTATGATGTGAAAGGAGTAATTGAGGATGGAAAATTCTGAAGTACATAAGCATTATGGTTTTCATAGAATTGGAAGTGCTTTAAAATTGACCTAACAGGGACTTACGTGTTTGATTGGTACAGTTGGAAGCGTGTTTCATTTAGTCAGAAAGTGCCATTCTAAAAAGTGCAGTAGTTCAGAAAATGTGTTTACTGCTTTGCAAAAGAATTCTACCCTTAGTTACTAGCATGCAAACAAGTCCAGGATCAAAGTGTCTTATCTCCTGTTCAAAGTGTGTCCCCAGCTCTCTTATTGGTTTTGACATGATGTAGAGTGCTGTACAGTTAACAGTATTCTTTCCCACTTGAGAAAAGTCCTGAATAGGTTAATTTTCTAGCTCACAGATATGTAAAAAGGATATTGAAGGATGTGTGTGTGTATATCTGTTTTTAGCTAAATTCCCAAAGTTATGCATAATAGGCATTAAGAATCTCCATATTCTAAGGAGTTTCAAGGAGATGCCAGACACCACCACCAGAGCTAAAGAAGAGGTGACCAACTGGGTCCTTCAACTCTTATCCTCAAGATGACTCTCAGGCTATATGAACAGAAGACTGGAGCTTATTGAAGAATAGGTTTATGTATTTCATGAGTTTTCAGCCTAGTGTGGAGTCTGGAAGCATTTCACCTTCTCTTTAAGGAAAGGACAGTGGCTGCTCTCCCGCCCACAAAACAAAGGATTCAAAAAAATGCCAAATAGTAAACCGAGAGTTTCCTAAACAAGGGGACACTGGCATTTCATTGGATGTTTGCTGAGCATCAGAAACTTTTAGGCCTATTTCTTGGTGCACCGAGTCGATCATGATAAGAAAGTGCTTTGGAGAAACTGACATCTTGAGTTCAGGGGCAGGATGAGCATATATTCTAGTTCCTGCTTATTCCTGGTTAATTTTAACTGTGTGAGTCAGGTTAAAGCAGCTACCAATAATAAGGTGAGAAGAGATCGTAGCAGAAAGAAACCATGCCTTCCTATTATTTGGCATGAAAATAATGAATCCAGGGCCAAGTAGATGTTGTGAACAGATATCAGGTATTAAGTAGATGTAGTGAAATGTCATTTTGGAGCCAACTTGAAGATACTTCATGCGAGAGCATGACATGACAAAGTGAAGTTGCTGCAATCAATAGTTGAAGGCTATGAAGTGTGTTTTCTGGAACTAACAATGAGAGAGGTCAGGGTGTAAGGGGTCATGGTGGAAGGTTGTTTTATTTGTGCAAAATATATCTTTTCCTACCTAGGAACAGGGTCATATTTCTTGCCCTATAGACTCCATGCTTTTACATTGACTCGCTTTGCTAAAGGAATGTCAGCAGAAGTGGCATGTAATCCTTCTCAGTTAAAACCTTAAGGATCATCTTTTGTAATGGCAGCAGCAGGTCACAGATAAGGGCTGCTTCTTCTTTCCAAATCCCCGAGTCCCAGAATAAAGAACCTGGGAGAAAAGATGATGCTAGCAAACAGAAGACATGTAGTGTAAATTAGTTATAAGTTTTTGTTATTGTAAGCCACTAAGATATGAGCCTGTTTGTTGCCACTGCACAACCTAGCAAAATATGACAAATATAGTCACCCAGAAAGGGCATCAGTGGGAGAACAGTATGAATGTTCTCTATGTGGGCTTCTAAAGGAACCATATGGGTATCCCACAAAAGACCATGAATTTGGGTGTCTGCCCATTGGAGTCATCTGTGGTTACCTGTCAAGAAGGTATATACATAAGACTTTTGTTCTTTTTCTCCACTATTCTGTTTCTTCCCCAGAATACCAGTGAAAAATGGGATATCTAGAGGCAGGGGAGTGAGTCAGAAAAATATAACAAAAGATCTAGAAAGAGTAAAAGAGCAAAAGATCATCTTACTTCTCTCCTCTGCAGTATGGTTCAAGCTTGAACTTGGAAGGCAGATAGAGACTTTTATTTGGAGACAAGATGAGAATTGACATTTAAAGTGGGCTAGACTAGGTTTTATCATAGAAAAAATGAGTCTTAGTGACCAAAATGAGACTCTTCATATCACATAAAAACCTAGGAAGCCAAGAGGTCTCAACCAAAATCTCATTAATCAATGCAGAATGAAGATAGGCAGAGGGTGGAAAAAATTGTACTGAGTGTACTCGACAGGGTGTAGATTGTTCAATATACTTGTTATAGCTTATGTAATTTGTTGGTGACAGAGTTGGGACCAGAATCCAGGAATCCTAACTCCAACCACAGTACTATTTTGAAAATTTATTTCTTAAAGGATATCATCTATGGGAATTACATTAATCAAATAACAAAAAGCAAACTCAGCTTTGAGCAATGAATCAGTTGGCAAGACATAGTGTGAAGCGCTATAGTGAGCAAAATTTTAACACCTCTTTCTCAGAGTGATTGCACACTTTGGCTCCCTAGAGTAATAATGCATACCTATTATATTATGATTATATTAAATTTCTTTCTAAGGAAAAAATATTATTACCTATGTCCAGAATTGTGCCTATTAGCTATTATACTTCTATTTGCTAAAGCAAATATTTGCTGAACAAGTATTATGTGCAGTGCTGTATTGGATAATTTGTCTCTCTTTCTCCTTCCATTTGACGATATTGCTGCTACAGCAATGCAGTTCTAGCCAAGAACATTGTGTGATTATTGAATTTCATTTTAAACTTCAAGTATTGCCCACTGCTGTGAGGTACAGTTTGGTATTAGTATCTAAACCAGAGGTCTGAGTTGGAAAGACATTTGATAGGGTAAAACCATTTTATTTCATTCCCCTGCCTAATGATTTTCTGCATTGAATGTTAAAAAATTTATGAATCCTGGCCAATAGGACTTTAAATATATGTTTATAACATGTTCTTTCCCTAGCTTGTAAATAATTATCAACTTAAACAAATTATCTGACTCAAACAAAATAATAAGAATAATTTTAACCTTGTAACTATAAAGTAGAATAACTAAAAATGGATGCATGGAGTATCTAGGCACCCTGATGAGAAAGAGAAAGGGTTGCTTAATGTGTAGAGAAAGGGTTGAAGAATGTCTGGACTCATTTCTCTATTCAAAATATTTGTGTAATTTCCACTGTGCCAGATGAATATGTCAAAATCTGTTCTCTTAAAGAATTCAATCTGTAGGGGATGAGTGGGTGGGCAGGGAGACTCAATGAAGGTAGAAAAATGTCCTGGTAAGCACCACAAAAAAAGGAAGTGGCAGGAGAACAGAGGATGGAAATCTAGCTCTGTCTTGAAGTATTTCACAGAGAATGCCATACACATGTCATAATGGATAGGTTGAAATTATCCAGTGAATGATGGTGGAAAAGCATCAGGCAGAAGGCCACCAAACACAAAAATATATTAGCATGTCTCATTTCTCTCAATGAGAGAAATGAATTGTAGTAAACAGGAAAGCAGTGAGAAATGAAAGTGAAGGAGTAAATAGCCAAAAGCATGTTAGGTCTTATATATTATGTTCTTTGTGTTTGATACCATAGACAATGGGTAAAGATCTAGAGTGTAGAAATATTATATGATTGTTGTAGAGTGTAGAAATATTATATAATTGTTGTATTAGTTTGTTAGAGCTGCTCTATCAAAGTACTACAAACTGGGTGGTGGATTAAGTGATAGGAATTTATTGTCTTACAGTTCTTGGGGCTAGAAATCTGAGATCAAGGTGTTGGCAGGGCTGGTTCCTTCTGAGAGCTATGAGGAAGAATCTATTCCATACTTTCCCCTAGTTTCTGATGGTTTGCTTATAATTTTTGGCATTCCTTGGCTGTAGATATGTCACCCCGACCGCTACAAGTTCACATAATGTTCTTCCCGTGGACATACGTCTAAGTCTAAATTTCCCCTTTTTATAAGAACACCAGTCATAATGCACAGTGGCCCACCCTACTCCAGTATGACCTCATCTTAAGTAATTGTGTCTGCAATGACTGTATTTCCAAATAAATTCACAATCTGAAGTACTGGGGGCTAGAAGGTCAATATATGATTTTGGAGGAGACACAATTTAAACCATAACAATAATATTATATTAAACATTTTCAAAAGATTATCCTGGTGGCATTATTGCAGCTGGCATTTTGGGAACAAGACAGGTATCAGGGAGATCAGTGAGGAACCTCTTGTCATAATCCAAGAAAGAAACAATATTGGCTTGAACTAAGGTGGTAACCACAGACAGTGGAACAGGTTTTAGAAATATTCAAGAGGTAGCATTGACAGAATGCAGAGACTAATTTTATATAGGGTTTGATAGCATAAAAGAAAACTAGAATGATTGAGTTTTCTGGATTTAGAAATTGAACAAACTGTAGAATTATTAATAGGTGAAGGAATGTTGTAGAAGAAAGGTTTGAGCAAAGATCATGAGCTTAGTTTTAAGGTGCCTATGGGACATCCAGGTGGACGTGTTAAGTGGACAATAAGATACATGAGTCAAAAGCTCGGGTTAGAGATTATACATTTGGAAATCAGGATAATCAAGATGGTAACTGACACTGTGAGGTAGTAAGAGAAAAGAATCAAAGAAACAGTAATATTTAAGCATGGTTTCAGGAAAAGAAACCCATAATGACTCAGTATAAGTACCATAGAGGTAGCAGAAGAATCAGAAAAGAATAGTATTCTAGAAACCAAGAAAGTATAGTGTTAATAGAAAGGGAAACTTGTAGTAATGTTAACTGTAGCAGAGTTCCAGCAACTGAAAATAATCCATTGGTGAGGTTAGCATGGGCAATTTCAATGAAGTATGGTGAAGATACAACACATGTGCATTTAACCTACTTGAACTCAGTTATATGCCCTCATTATTATCAACAATAATATAACAATTACTATTATTATTATTTAAATACAGTAGGCAATTCTGCCTGACATCCCACTCAATGAGAATATGTATAAATGTCCAGGAATAAACATCAGGAGATATATAACTTTGCTGATCTCCCAATCAGTTTGGGTTTTATATGGTTCTGTAAACTGAGAACCTTGTCATGCTATATAATTCCAGCGTTATAAGTTATTTTAATTTTTGTTAAATTTCTTTGGCCCTTGGCCTTTAGCCACAAGTAACCTACTTAACAGCTAAAACAAAAAACTACCAATTCTTTCACTATTGGGAGATAAACAGGATGAGATGAATTTATAGAGACAGCAGAACAGTCTTCAATGTGGTGATCTCATAACAGGTTTGCAGCAAATTTGCCTCTGAGATTTTTACCTTGTGTGATGATTTTAGAACTTAATCTCTCTATATAACTCCATTTTACTTACAAATGGTGATGTTTACTAATTGGTAGTGTCAGAGGAGTTACAACCAAACAACCTCTGACATTGAGAGCAAAAAAATGGGAATAAAATAGATGGAAAATGTGAAAATGAAGTGAAACAAATAGAATAATTGGCTTATATAAATCAATTGAGTTGGTTGCTTGACTCAGTAAAATAACCTAGCCTTTCAACTATTTCTGATAATGCTATTTATGGAAGGAAAGTGTTGTCATCGCCAGTAGCACTCATTTTTTAGGAAACTTAGAAGGGTTTCATATTATTGCAGAATCATGTTTATAGTATCCAATGTTCATTTTCAGCACCCTAACACCAAAAACTGTAGGTACTCCTTTTTCCACACCTTTCCAGAGTCTTGGAATCTGAAGGCAAAAATAAGAACTGAAAATTAGTTTATTTCTTTGTTTTATTTTAAAATCACTTAAGAATTAATCACTCTGGGATAGTTTAATCTCACAGGTAAGAACATGCACTAGCTGACCTCAGAGGAATTTTTTTCACTTTCATGATCCTATGAGGTGTTAGAATTTTCCAAGAAGGATAAAAAATGGTACTTCTGAATATTCATGAATAGAATCTATTGTGTTGTAGAAGGGGTACTTTAACTTAATTTCCTTAGAAGAGAAATTGAATGGTGGTTGGTACACAGGAGCAAAAAATAGAGGTTAAGTTATGAATTTTGTACTTGATATGAAATAAGGAATGAAGAAAGAGAATGGATAACTAATTCTGAATATAGAAAGGTGTTATAAGTGTGTTTCTGTGGGGATAATTGGGTCAAATATATTAACAATAAGAGTAGCAAGGGGAAATAATTTGTTGATGACAAACTATTTAGCCTAACAAGGAGGAAAGGAAAAATATCCCAGAGGAAAATAGAAAAGAAAAATGGATAATACAATAGCAGTTAAATTCAACACAGACCAGTACCATGGAAAGGTAATTACAAAAAGAAAATCAGATAGTTTATATATGCTGGTAGTTTCTTAATGTTCTGTAACCTTCCTGCATAAACATTTATGACCTTTTGTGGTCACAATGAAAGCAGCTACTCTTTAAAGTAGACTCATTGGAGAAATAAATGAAATATTTATTTATAAAATAAGTGAGATAAAGAAGCTATAGTGTGATTTAGTAATATGCTAATAAACTATTTATGGAGATACTGAGATACTTAGATTAGTCCATACCATGATGCTCCAGAAATTTTGTTTCTGTAGAACAACAGGAGAAGGTAAAGGAATCCTAAGAATGGGTAGGCATCTCTACAAAAAATGCCTGTTTCCAATCTTCAAGATTTCAAAAGTTAAGGAGAATTTCACAAACGTGTCTCAACAGATCTTGAGATTGACAGTGGGAAAAAGGAGGGGACACAGCAGAAGAAAGTATCTTCACGATATAAAGAATTTAGAGAAGCTTCCCTAACTTTGGGATTAGAAGGCTCATTTTATTCAGAGTTGACATCTAAATAACAATAGGTTTTGCTGATTGAAATTTTTAAGTGTGGAAAGATGCTCACAGTTTTTTTCTCATTATTTTAGTTTTCAAGTCTCAAAACCAAACTCAAAACCAGCTTAAACTTTCAAATGAACATTTGCTACCAATTAGTTCATAATGAGTATTTGTCTGAAATGTTTAATGACCATAAGAAAGCTTTTAAAATTGAAAAACTTTTATGTTTAGGACTTACGTTACTCCGCCTGACTTATTAGTGCACCAAGTTTGATCACCCAAAGAGTTCATAAGGTTTTAAATGTGAGGCCTTGTCTCTCCAACAGGATGACAGAGCTCCTGCCTCTGTTTAACATCTTGCATAGGAAATCTTTTAAACAAAGGGTGGATCTTAATTGCTTGTTTTGTACTTAAACCTCACACTAATCCCATTGCCATCAATAGAAATTCTGTGTTTGGAATTTGTGGGCTGCCCATTCACAGAGCTATTGAGAAAAGGAAATGCCCCTTTATTTCATCATTAAGGCCAGTTTTCTTAACTATTTTTTTTTGGTCTAATTAGTACCTCAAAAAATCCCTCCTGACTTTATTGGGAATGTTTCTAAAGTTTCACTATTAAATGCAATGTTTACTCTAAGTGTTTCTGTTCTTAGTTGATTAAGATTGTTTTTTTGTTTTTTACTCACAAATGAGTAATTTTATTGAATGCTATATGGTAAACATTTACAAGGTCATAGGATTTTTCCATCTTAAACCGTTCAACGAAGATCTTAGAATAACGGATTTTCTAATTTAGACTTGTGGGGGAGGGGAATATCCACCCCTCCCCTCTTCTCTTAGTTCTTTTGGTTGGTCAAATAATTAAAATGACGTAAGACAGATTAACAGGAGAATATCAAATTTATTACATACTTATGGGGAATTCATGTAAGTTTGAATTCCAAAGATAGTAAGGCAAGATGAGGTATTTACGTCATTTGGGACTAAGGATAAGGAGGGAGTGGTCTGGAACTTCAAAAGGAAGTAAAATAACTTACAGGAAGACTGAAAGAATTAATGTTTGTTAAATGAATGTTTGCTGGGCCATCTAGAGACAATGGGACACAGAGAGAACTTTGATCAAAAGGACCTTGCTAGGTTCCTTCCTATCCACCACACCTAGTTCATACTTTACGACAGTTATCTATGGTGATAGCTCCTTCCTGGAACAGGCCTTCTATCTTTTTTTTTTAAGCAGTTAGGGGGAAGTTCAAAGGTTCTTCCTGAGTCTTTTGGGTCTTGCTTGTTTTCAGCTTGAAATAATCTGCATGCCAGGGTGGTACATCTCTCGGAGTGGCCTTCCTTAAACCCCGGCAGAATCATCCTTGCATTGTTTGGAAAATCCACTTGGTTATGATTTTTTTTTACAGACATTTCTGAATTTGATTTGATAATATTTTATTTAGGAATTTTGCGCTTAAGGAAAACTGACATTTAATTCTGCTCTGAATATTGAGTTTGTTCTAGTCTTAAAAATAAATTGAATAGCCTTTCCTATTTTTTCATCTAAGAATTCAAAATTATTGGCATAACGTTGCTTGTAGAACTTCCTTATATTTTTAAATTATGGCCTTATCTGTAGTTATGTTCTTTTTCCTTTGTAATATTTATTTGCTCTTATCCTTTTTTCCTCTAATCAATTTTTCCAGAAATACATTTTATTAATCTTTTCAAAGGTTAAGCATAAAAAATGATCTCTAATGTTACTTTACTTTCTACTTCACTAATTTCAATTCTGTTATTTTCTTACTATTTTCATTGAATTTACTCAGTTTTCCTTTTTAGCTTCTTAAATTTAATGTTGGTTCATTATTTTTCCATTTTCCCCTAATGTATTTATTGAAGGCTATAAATTTCCTTTCAAATAATAGTTTAGATGAGATTTAATCTGTACCAATCCAGTATTTTATATCTCTAGATATTTAAAACATAAATACATTTTAATCCATAACTCAATTAGAATTAAGAGTAATATAGTAAAAAATTTTCTTTTGCTGTCTTTCATAGATTAATATATGATCTACATTATATTATCTCTGGATTTTGCTAAAACTTCCTTCTTATGCTGGCATTTCAGCAATTTAAATAAATATTCAATTATTGAAAATAATGTGTATTCTTTATTTTTTAAGACACAGAATTCCCTCATATAACTATTGGATTGATAGATGAATATATTGTTCAATTCTTTTTTGTACTTATTTTATTCTTTTTGATGTATCACTTTTTAAGAAAGATTTAGTGAGACTCTTTTTCGAATTGTCCTTGTAATGTTATTAATTTTTTTTTTTTTTTGAGGTATGCGGGCCTCTCACTGTTGTGGCCTCTCCCGTTGTGGAGCACAGGCTCCCGACGCGCAGGCTCAGCGGCCATGGCTCACAGGCCTAGCCACTCCACGGCATGTGGGATCTTCCTAGACTGGGACATGAACCTGCGTCCCCTGAATTGGCAGGCGAACTCTCAACCACTGAGCCACCAGGGAAGCCCATAATGCTATTAATTTTATTTGAAGTATTTCAATATCACGTTGTTAGGTGCATAAAATTACACGATGAATATATCTTCTTAGTGGTTTGTTCCATTTATCATTATGTTATATCCTTAATCCCCATTGATGCTTTTTATTCAAAAGTCTGTTTTTCCCCAGTATTTATGCTAATAAAAACATTTTCTTTTGATTAAAAGATACCCACTTTTTCTTTGATAGCTGCTTGCTTGGTCTGCCAGCATTTCATGGGGCTGTCAGTGAGGAAGGAAGGAAGGATGAGATAGGACAGTTCTTTCTTAGTTGGATGGCTTTGTGCTCTCTGCATCTGGCAGATGGTTAAAGCTGATACTCTTGTGGGATCTGAGATTCCGGATCTTTCACCTGTACCTGTCAAGAATCAGGCAGAGCATTCTGTTCCCCACATTTAGGGGTCCTCCTACAGCCTTTACTTTACAGGTGGTCTGCACCACACAGCTCATGCTACTGATCCCCCTCATTCTTCCTCTCTCAAGGCAGTTTTCTAGGGTAGTACTTAAAATGGCCCTAGCCCTGCTCTCTGTCTATGTAGTCCATATCTGGTCCAAGAGAAATAGCCATAAAACCTAGACCTATACAGACCCTTGGGAGGGTAGTCCAGTCCTGGGGCAGCAGCACATTCCTGCCTCCAGGACCACTGTTAGTTAGTCTTAATTGCAACTTGGCAATGTCTCAAGCAAGAGTCATGCTTCAGTCCCTGGGAAAAGAAGCACTCTTGGTGTCCTGTTGAAGCCAAACCCTTCTAGATGGAAGGGGGTAATCATTCATCATTTCACCACCCTCCTACTACATGCACACACACTCTTAGGAAGGAGGAATTGGGAATCTCAGCATTACTTTCCCAAGGAAATCTTCCTCAAATGCTCCTCCTTGCCCACACACCCATCTTCTACTTTTATAAGTACTGATATACTTAGACTTTGATCATTTTATTTTAATCTATTTATTGACTGTTTTTTCTTTCTCTGAGTGTGTTGGATTAATGGAGTTTTCTTCATTTCTTCTTCTGGTTTCAAAGTTATATATACTATTACATTAATTTTAATGGCCTTCCCAAAATATTTAAAATATCTAAATGCACACAACTTTACTATTTTTCAGAAAAGTGTAAAGGTGATCAGTCCTTTAACAAGTATAAGAACCTGAGTGCTTTAATTTCCCTCCAAACCTGCCATCTGTTCTACTGTATTATCGTTATTGCACCTTGCTTTTAAATCCTAAAAATATAGTTATTTATGTAATTCAATACTTATTTTGTTTAATTTAACAACAAATATTTACAGTACCTCACAGCACTTCTTGGTTCTGGTGATGCCCTCACCCAGTCCCATTTATCTTTTTATTTGACTAATTCCATTGTTCGTTATTGTTTCTTATTATTCCCTTTCTGGGGGGGGGGGTTAATTTCTTTTTTTTTTTCTTTTTGTTGAAGTACATCCTTTACTAGTTATTTCAGCAAGGGTCTTTACCAGTAAACTTTTAAAGTCTTTTATACCTTACAATGTCTTTTTTTAACCCTATTCTTGAATGGGAAATATATATGTATGTGTGTATATATATATATGTATATATACATATATATAGTAATTGAATTGTAAAATATATACTAAATAGTTTAAAGGATCAATTTAAGTACATCTGAATAGATAGTCAGTTTGAATATAAAACTGAGGCTATCACCCAGGATACAGTTTATGAAGGAAAACTTAAAACACATTCCATATAGGATTAGCTCCTGTGTATTGCTAATAAAATTTACAGAAGCTGAGAAGACTGAGAATGAACAGAGAGACAATGGCAAAGTATTTTCTGGGCTTGATATATCTATGAGTGAATTTCTTTATATTACCCTACTGGATTTTGTGTGTCCTTTTTTTTTTTTTTTTTTTTTTTTTTTTTTGCCACACCACATGGCTTGTGGGATCTTAGTTCCCCCCACCAGGGATTCAAGGGATTGAACCCAGGCCATCGGCAGTGATAGAGAGGAGTCCTGACCAGGGAAGTCCCTGTGTGCCTTTTCTAGATAAGGGAACACATATTTCTTAAATCCTGGACATTTCATATTTTTTCCCAGTCAACATTTTTTTAAAAATGATACCCTGTTCTTGTTTTATGGATTCTATTCCATCCTTTACCTTCTTTCTTGTTCTCAATTATAGCAAACTCTTTCCTATCCCAGACAGGAAGGGTTTTAGTAACTCAGGACCAGTTTTTATGTTATATTCTCAGTCTGTTGTTTCTGTATCATATATATGGTATGTATATGGGCTACACATCTGCGTGTCACTCAGATTTGGGGATCTGATTTCTCCTGGGGGACACTATCCCTGCTCATAGCTTACTGTTGTGGGGAGGGGAGTACTCAGTTCTGGGCTAAATTCCTGTGTCAGTGATGCAGTATTTCTGGTTCCTGTTAATGGCACAGCAGCTCTCTCCTACTCAGTGTTATTCAGAAGACCTTTTCCAACTCCCTGCCCTGCACAATGATTGTGGCCTAGATTTTTATAAGATTTTACTAACCATCCCAGGTCCCAAGCCTCAAATATAATGCAATTACCAACTTGCTACAGATTTGAAATTTCTCTTCATTTCTGACACTTAAAATTTGCTCTTTTCTGTTTAAAAGTTCAGCTTTATTAAAAATAGTTTTGCTGCATTTTGGCTAGCTATTGTATATGTTTGGAGTCATTGGTGCATTTCACATTTTCAGTCTTCCATATGATCTACAGTTCTTCTGATAACTTAGCACTTGGTAGTATTTTTATGTCCCCCTCCTAGTAGTAGCCATTACTTATGTCTTCATGGATCTTTAAAACTTCCTTGACATGCCTTTGTACTTTCTTCTGTATCCTGGCCCATTCCATTTCTTAGAATGTTTTCCCTGTGCTGTCCACTTTTCTGCAAAGCACCATCATTTAGTGTCCACCTAGATCCATCCACGTGCATTACATTTTCTTCTACCTTCTAACTCAAAGTGATCTTTTATTTTTTTCATGAAATTCCTGTGGCATGTAATTATCTAAAGACATCAGTCTGCACTTAATATCAGGCATTTATTTTCTTTTCATGCATGCATAGCCGACTTTATCATTTAGTCTGTCATCTCTTTAAGAGAGGGAGTATGGATTTTTTTTTTTTGAATTTTGTTTATGTTTTATACGGCACGTTCTTTTTTTTTTTTTTAGATGTTGGGGGTAGGAATTTTTATTAATTAATTTGTTTATTTTTGCTGTGTTGCGTCTTCATCTCTGTGCGAGGGCTTTCTCTAGCCATGGCAAGCGGGGGCCACTCTTCATCGCGGTGCGCGGGCCTCTCACTATCGCGGCCTCTCGCTGCGGAGCACAGGCTCCAGACGCGCAGGCTCAGCAGTCGTGGCTCACGGGCCTAGTTGCTCTGCGGCATGTGGGATCCTCCCAGACCAGGGCTCGAACCCATGTCCCCTGCATTAGCAGGCAGATTCTCAACCACTGCGCCACCAGGGAAGCCCCGGGAGCATGGATTTTAATTTCTTAATTTCTCTTTCAGCTTCAAGCTCTGTGCAATATACAGCTTTGTTTAGTTGGTTCTCAATAATTATTAGATTGAATAATTGGCTCTCTCACTGTGTTTAAAGTCCAGAGCATATAGCAGATTGTCATTAAACATGTAGATTAATATTTAATCAAGTAAATAATCAGCTCCTCTTCTCTGCCATCTTGGTGTAGTAAAGAATGTAGCTTGGAGTTAATATATCTGGGTTAAAAATCTACTTCTGTTACCTTCAACATAATGATTCTGGGCAGTTCAATTAACTTTAAAGAGTATCTTTTTCCTTATTATTAACTGGGAATAATAATACATATTTCACAATGTTGTTATGAGAATGAATGAGATAATGTATGTGCAAACATTTTTTTAAATTAACACAGTAGACAATATTAGTTGCTATCTGAAAACTTTAAATAACTAAGGGGTGATAAAAATCTTATAAAGAAGGATGCAGTATTTTGGGTAAGAAGGGACATTGAAGGGGGAAAGATGCAACTTCAAAGGAAAGAAACACAAAGGAATAAAAATATAAATAAAAAATTAAAAGAGAAGAATTCTTGGATTGAAAAACTGTAGAGTAGGAAAAATATGGACTCTTAGGACAAATATTGACAGACTAGAATGGAAATGTTATAATAGAAAAGAATGGCATACTTTAAAAGACCATTTGACATATGTTATAAGTGATTGAGATCCACAAAACTAGTAAGAAATAGTATCTTAAGTCTATTTGAAAGCTATTCTCTTGCCTCAGAATTAAATTAATTGCCAAAAAGTGATTCATCTTTTATATATCAGTTGTTGTTTTTATTAATTCTCCAAAATAATTTTGGAGGTAAGGGTGTTAGTTAATGTAATGTGAAATATAATAAGCAAAATTCTCATATTGACCTGACTCGTGTTTCCTTTCATATTTTAACTTTAAAAATCTTATTCAAATACACTTCAATATTACTATTACCTCCATAGAAAATATAGAGTTTTTCCTTACAATACAATTTCATTTTTCTTGTGCTTAATGTCTATTTGTAAATAATCAAATCAGCCCTGAAAGTATTTTTTCTCTGTTTTAATAAAACTACTGAAAATTAGTGCTTCAATAATTTAGCTAAAAAAATATATGTTAAACACAGCACCATGACATATTAGAGATGGAAATGAATCCCAGACTTGTCTATGTAAACAAGTCAGTAATAGCTGTTTTAAAAGACACTGATTACAATAGACACTGATGCTAGAGGAATTCAGAGCAAGAATATCTTTTATCATTCCAACCAATGTTAGTACATGTTAATTTTATCCTAAACTATTTATTTCATAGACTGCTTTTTAGGGTCCACGAGAGAGCCAACAATTACTAGAAAAATACCGAGGTATGATAGGCCTTTCAATGTAGTGATTTAAAAATCTGGCTTTCAAATAGTAATATGAGGATAGTAGGTAAGAGCGTGGCTATGTAGCACAAGTCCATATTGGCTAGGTTGAAATTCTGCATGGGTTCAAATCCTGCTATCACTCCTTATTACCTGTATAACCTTGGGAAAATTACTCAAGCTCTCTGTGTATTCATTTTCTCATCTGTAAAATGGGGAAGCTGAGAGTAACTACCTTACAGGTTTATTATGGGAATTAAATGTGTTCCTATGTATAAAGTGCTTAGAAGAATGCCCAACACATAGTAAATGCCCAAAATAATTAGTTGTGATTATTGTTGTAAACTCAGTTCTCCTATTTCTACCATTGTATAAAATTATTTAATACCTCTGAGCTTTAGTTTTCTCATTTGTAAATGAGATAAGTACCTCATGAAACTATTAAGTGTGATAGTACACATAAAATGTTCAGAATAGTGCCTGGCTTAATAAACATTAGCGAATAAACCTTGAGACCTGTACGCTTATCATAATATTAATCATAATGTAACTGGGTTCTTGGTAATCTAAAGCCATTCTTAAATCACTTAAATATGTTTACTGCATCCCAAAGATTTTAAATCCTGTGCTTAAAGAATAACCTTAGAAGCACTAGATTAGAAATCAGGAAATCTAACATCTAGTTTTGATTTTTCTATTCTTTTTGTGAACTTGAACATTGTTTTTTTTTTTTACACTTTCTGGACCTTGGCATCATTTATAAAGTGAAGAAGTGGGTACCTACTTCCATTTTATTTTATAATGAGAAAGTAAGGGACTGTAGTAGATGATGTCTCCTTAGTGTACTGGGGTGGTTTTCAGAATGCATTTCTGTCTTTGATAGCATGTACTACTAATACAATATTAGTGACATCATGAGTTGAGAGTTTTTGTTAGCCTGAAATTGCTTCTTTGGAAAAGAGATTACATTTTCAAATGAAATTTTGGAATCTTGCCTTCCCACCTCAACCACAAGGATTATATGCTCCTGTAAGTCTTCATGGCAAAAAGAAAAAAAAATTGTGTTTGATTCAAGCCAATTATTTGGAAAATAGGTTAATAGGTTTCAGGGGACCTTTTGTAAATACTATTTTATGTTCACAAAAATACGATAAGCAATAAAATAAAACAAATAGACTATCAATGGCATTTTAAGTTTTAAAATAATAATAATGGATGCTGCAATTCCATTTTTAAAGCCTTTATTTATCTACTGAGATACCCTGTCTGTTGAATCATTGTTATCAATTTTTCCTTTCATTCTTTGAACATAGTTTCTTTTAATTATTTGAACATATTTATAATAATTGTGTTGAGGTCTTTATCTGCTTAATTCAACATCTGGGCCTGCTAAGAGTCAGTGTCTATTGACTGATTTTATTTCTGAGTCACACTTTCCCGTTACCTTATATGTTTTTTAAAATTATTTTAGTTGAAAACTGAACATTTAAAATAATATAGTAACTATTGATCCTGACCTTTGTCTCTGAATTTTTTTTGTTGCAGAATTTGTGTCCCCTCTGGTATATGACTGTTGATGTGTCTGGTCAGTTTTTTATTCTTATTTTTCTTTTTAGCTTGGCTTCCTAAGGCTCACCCTTGTGTCTGCATAGCCTAGTGTTTTGGGTTAAGCTTGTGCTCAAATGCTTCAATTCCATAAGGCTTCTACCCTCTACTAATATAACTGTGTGTGGTTGAAGAGCACATTCAATGTTCAGCAAGTTCTGAAGTCTGCTTTGGCTTTTTCTTTCTGCAGGGCTACTCTGGCTTTCTCTGCATACGTACATAGTTTTCTGGTCAGCCAAGTCTTATCTAGTACATCTATGGCTCTCTCACATACATGAACTGATCTCTGATTAAACTTTTGGCTGATCCAGTATTGATCCCTAACTAGATTTCAACTTTAAGCTGGCAAAGCTACATGTTTTCCCTTTTTGTTTTCTGTGGGATTCACCCTCTTGCCCCCCACTCACACTCCCACCCCAATCCCTTGCCTATCCCCTCCTGAATCCTTCTGCTGGTGACCATGGACAGACTCTCTCTGGTAAAACTACCAGTTTTGCAGACTGAGCTGAGCTGGATCAGGAGCGGGGCATGGGGAGGGTGGGAGTGGGTTGGGAGGTGAGGGAGGGGTAGGGGGGATGACAGTGTCTCAGGCAAGAAGGATTCAGACTTCTGCTCTTCTTAGCCAAAGCTCTAGCAGGTTTTTTTGCCACCCTCTTCATACCATAGCCTGAAGTCCCTCTCCTAAGTCTTACAAAAGCTGGAATATTTTTATAATAATAAAAAATATCTTATAAATAAAAATTAGAAAGAATGGGACATTCATCTATTATTCTACCTTAGAGTATATCCTGAATCCTGCCTTACAACTAGATTCTAAATCTTAAGGCCTTTTTCTTCTGAGTTTTTCAGCACTTTTTTCAGAAATGCCAGGAAAATGTGGTTCCCTGAATTTCTTTGTTTTGCAGCCAACCAACAACGCTTGCTACCTTTTTTTTTTTTTTTTTTTTTTTTTTTACTCTACAAAGTGAAGATAAAAACATCCACCTCAGAGAAGACTGTACAGGTTCAGTAGATATTTTTTGTTAGAGATTTCTGGAATGACTTCTAGGATCTAAAGGGAAACACTAACTTCATTCTTAAGAAGATGACAAAAGAATACAACCAATTTTGGAGGTGGAGGCACTTGTGAAGGACATGAAAAAACAATAGAAATTGGACCAAAGAGTTGTCACAGATCCCTGAAAAACGTTAGGGTTTTTGAAGGACTTTTAATTTTCGAGATTTAAGTGACCTACATTAATTTTTTTTTTTTTACATCTTTATTGGCGTAGAATTGATTTACACTGGTGTGTTAGTTTCTGCTGTATAACAAAGTGAATCAGCTATATGTATACATATATCCCCCAATCCCCTCCTTCCTCTGGAGCAAAACAGTAACACACAGGTGGGTGGTTGCTCTTTATAATGAGAAAGTAAGGTAAGCCAGCCACTGCTTTCAGAAAAACATCCTGTTTTGGTTTTCAGTTGCCTCAGCCAGTGAGCAAAGCTCAAGTGGGTAAATTTGTTTCTGAAGCGCATTTAATTTGAAAGTTCATTCTCATTTGCTTTGGAAAACATACACATGTACACATGTTTTCTTTCCCTAAGCACAGTGATCAGGGAAGGAAGAGAGCCAGCAGATGGTAAAACTCTCTCAGTGTGGACTTAGCCACTTCAGGATGATAGACCTTAAATATTGGCATTTTTCAGCTCTGACAAGGAGAAATAGTTAGCTCTCACATGGGGCAGGGCTGACAGGTGGAAATAGTCCAAACATCATTAAGTGATTTTCTGAAGAGAGACAACTGTTGAGTAGATGCACCATCAAAATGATTTGATTCTTCAGCAGTATCTTAGTTCAATTTAGGGAGAAGGCATCTGGATTTGTAAAATGTCTGAGAAGTCTTCATAAAGCTCTACAATTAGTTCTTGTTTATTTTATTTTTATGTTCTCAGTGTAGGACCTATTAGCTAACTCTTCACAACCATAGATTAGAAATCCTTTAGGGAATAGATAAGATGAACTTGTAAGCAGTTGTGTATACATATATATTTTTTGGCTGCACAGCTTCCCAGACCAGGGATTGAACCCAGGCCCTCAACAGTGAAAGTGCAGAGTCCTAAAAACTGGACTGCCAGGGAATTCCCTGTATATTTTCTTACAGTTAATGTGTTTGTAGTTTTAAAAAGAGTTGGCTCTTTTAAAAGCTGGGGAATCTTTTGCGATATTGTTTATGGTGTTAATTTAATTTGCTTTTTTTTTTCAATCAGAGATTATATGTAACCCAAGTTGAATGGATTTTTGGAACATTTTAGAATTGCCAGCGATCTTTCAGGACATCCCAACATATCTCTTCCTTAAGGCATTCCTGGCAGATAGTGGTCTAGTCTTCATATAAAGGTTTTTGTCAAGAGGAGGTTCATCCTACTTGGAGACCATCAGCTTTATTTTTAACATATCTATACTCAAGTTATGTCACTGTCATCCTATAATAATTGGAGTAAAGAAATTGTACCAAATATAGAGGGATTTTGTCAGATCCACAATCACATCTGTCAAATACTTATCAGGGATAAAGTATGCATTTTGCTTTTATCAATCTCTGGCTTAACTCCCCTGTTCTCTCTAGTTTCTGGCAGGCTGAATTACATAAGGGTTAGGAGGACAAGATCCAAAAATCACTATCTTTGCTTTGTGACAACTTTTTTTTTTAATCTTTTATCTCATAATGGTGATAGTAGTAATGCTTCCTTTGAGACTAAAGATTTATATAATAGTAATACTGACAACATGCACTGCTTATTATTTATTAAGCATTGTTAAAGCTCTGTTTAAACACATTTAATCTTCAAAATATTTAATCACTTTATTTAAACCTCACATCTGTCTTAACAGTTGGGTATTGTTATTACCGATTTTAGGGAAAAGAAAAGTCAGGTATGGAGAGGTCTTGTCATTTGTCAACATCATACAACCAGGAAGTCAGTTTCAGGACATAGAACTAGGCAGCCTTCCTCCAGGACCCATGCTTTCAAACACTTCTGGAATCATCAGCACAAAGCTTGCTTTTTATTTTTTTTAGCTTATTTTGTGCTTATGGTTATATATATATATTTTAAAAAAACCCTTTTTACTTTCATGCTTTTAGTTTTTCTTCTCTCTTCTTTTCTTCCTTTTTTAAAAATAAATGATGCTTATCTAGGTAGACATTCCTGTCACTGAATAAAAATAAAGTGCAGTAGTATATTGGAACAAAAACAAAAAAACAAAAAAACAAAAAAACAAAATGAATTAGCAAAACAATATTTTCCAACCCAATTGTGGTATGTAGAATGACAATTGTCAATAGAAACGTTCAGTGTTTGCATTATCATAATAATAAATTATTGTTTATATTACTTAAAATATTTATCATAATCTTTCATTGTTCTGGCTTCATTGCAGAAGATGTAAAATGTAATGGGCTTCCAAGATAGTTTTCTTACACATTTAAGTAAATAAAGTTTTTAAGCATTTTCAAATGAAAATATTTCTAAAATATACTATTTATATTAAAAAAAATAAAAATATACTATTTTTATTTAAAAAAAAAGATACTGCATCTCAGGTCACAAATCAAGCCTCGGAAAATTTAAGAAAATTGAAATTGTATCAAGCATCTTTTCTGAGCACAACATTATGAGATTAGAAATCAATTACAGGAAAAACCTGGAAAACACACAAACACATGGAGGCTAAACAATATGCTACTAAATAAGCAAGAGATCACTGAAGAAATCAAAGAGGAAATTAAAAAATACATAGAAACAAATGACAACAAAAACATGATGACCCAAAACCTATGGGATGCAGCAAAAGCAGTTCTAAGAGGGAAGTTTAGAGCAATTCAATCACACCTCAAGAAACAAGAAAAATCTCAAATAAACAATCTAACCTTACATCTAAAGCAACTAGAGGGAGAAGAACAGCAACAGCAACAAAAAAACCCCAAAGTTAGTAGAAGGAGCATAAATAAATGAAATAGAAACAATGAAAACAATAGCAAAGATCAATAAAACTAAAAATTGGCTCTTTGAGAAGATAAACAAAATTGATAAACCTTTAGCCAGATTACTCAAGAAAAAAAGGGAGAGGGCTCAAATCAATACAATTAGAAATGAAAAAGGAGAAATTACAACTGACACCACACAAATATAAAGGATCATAAGAGACTACTACAAGCAGCTATATGCCAATAAAATGGACAACCTGGAAGAAATGGACAAATTCTTAGAAAGGTACAACTTTCCAAGACTGAACCAGGAAGAAATAGAAAATATAAACAGACGAATCAGAAGTAATGAAATTAAAACTATAATTAAAAATTTTCTAACAAACAAAAGTCCAGGACCAGATGGCTTCACAAGCGAATTCTATCAAACATTTAGAAAAGAGCTAACACCTATTCTTCTCAAACTCTTCTGAAAAATTGCAGAGGGAGGAATACTCCCAAACTCATTCTACGGGGCCACCATCACCCTGATACAAAAACCAGACAAAGATAACACAAAAAAAGAAAACTACAGACCAATATCACTGATGAACATAGAGGCAAATATCCTCAACAAAATACTAGCAAACAGAATCCAGCAACACATTAAAAGGATCATAAATCATGATCAAATGGGATTTATCCAAGGGAGGCAAGGATTCTTCAATATATGCAAATCAATCAATGTTATAAACCATATTCACAAATTAAAGAATACAAACCATATGATCATCTCAATAGATGCAGAAAAAGCTTTTGACAAAATGCAACAGCCATTTATGATAAAAACTCTCCAGAGAGTGGGCATGGAGGGAACCTATCTCAACATAATAAAGGCCATATATGACAGACCACAGCAAGCATTATTCTCAATGGTGAAAAATTGAAAACATTTCCTCTAAGATCAGGAACAAGACAAGGATGTCCACTCTCACCACTCTTATTCAACATAGTTTTGGAAGTCGTAGCCATGACAATCAGAGAAGAAAAAGAAATAAAAGAAATCCAAATTGGCAAAGAAGAAGGAACACTGTCACTGTTTGCAGATGACATGATACTATACATAGAAAATCCTAAATATGTCACCAGAAAACTAATAGAGCAAATCAATGAATTTAGTAAAAGTTGTAGGATACAAAATTAATGCACAGAAATCTCTTGCATTCCTATACACTAACAACGAAAGATCAGAAAGAGAAATTGAGGAAATAATCCCATTTACCATTGCAACAAAAAGAACAAAATACCTAGGAATAAACCTACATAATGAAGCAAAGGACCTGTACTCAGAAAACTATAAGACCCTGATGAAAGAAATCAAAGATTACACAAATGGATGGAGAGATATACCATGTTCTTGGATTGGAAGAATCAATATTGTGAAAGTGACTCTACTACCCAAAGCAATCTACAGATTCAATGCAATCCCTATCAAATTACCAATGGCATTTTTCACAGAATTAGAACAAAAAATTTGTATGGAAACACAAATAGCCTGAATAGCCAAAGCAATTTGAGAAAGAAAAATGGAGCTGGAGGAATCAGGCTCCCCAACTTCAGACTATACTACAAAGCTACAGTAATCAAGACAATATGGTACTGGCACAAAAACAGAAATATAGATTAATGGTACAGGATTGAAAACCCAGAGATAAACCCATGCTCCTATGGTCATCTAATCTATGACAAAGGAGGCAAGAGTATACAATGGAGAAAAGACAGTCTCTTCAATAAGTGGTGCTGGGAAAACTGGACAGCTACATGTAAAAGAATGAAATTAGAACACTCCCTAACACCATACACAAAAATAAACTCAAAATGGATTAAAGACATAAATGTAAGGACAGACACCATCAAACTCTTAGAGGGAAACACAGGCAGAACACTCTATGACATAAATCACAGCAAGATCCTTTCTGAACCACCTCCTAGATAAATGGAAATAAAAACAAAAATAAACAAATGGTATCTAATGAAACGTAAAAGCTTTTGATTAGTAAAGGAAACCATAAACAAGATGAAAAGACAACCCTCAGAATGGGAGAAAATATTTACAAATTAAGCAACTGACAAAGAATTAATATTCAAAATATAGAAGCAGCACATGCAGCTCAATATTAAAAAAACAAACAACCCAATAAAAAAATGGGTGGAAGACCTAAATGGACATTTCTCCAAAGAAGACATACAGATGGCCATGAAGCACATGAAAAGATGCTCAACATCACTAATTATTAGAGAAATGCAAATCAAAACTATAATGAGGTATCACTTCACACCAGTCAGAATGGCCATCATCACAATATCTACAAAGAATAAATGCTGGAGAGGGTGTGGAGAAACGGGAACTCTCTTGAATTGTTGGTGGGAATGTAAATTGATACAGCCACTATGGAGAACAGTATGGAGGTTCCCTAAAAAACTAAAAATAGAATTACCATATGACCCAGCAATCCCACTATTGGGCATATACCCTGAGAAATGTATAATTCAATGCAATCCCCACACATATACCCCAATGTTCATTGCAGCACTATATACAATAGTCAGGACATGGAAACAACCGAAATGTCCATCAACAGATGAATGGATAAAGAAGATGTGTTACGTATATACAGTGGAATATTACTCAGCCATAAAAAGGCACAAAATTGGGTCATTTGTAGAGATGTGGATGGACCTGGACTCTGTCATACAGAGTGAAGTAAGTCAGAAAGAGAAAAACAAATACTGTATATTAATGCATATATGTGGAATCTAGAAAAATAATACAGATGAATCCATTTGCAGAACAGGAACAGAGATGCAGATGTAGAGAATGGACATGTGGGCATGGGGGGAAGAGGAGGGTGGGATGAATTGGGAGATTAGGTTTGACATAAATACACTACTATGTGTAAAATGGATAGCTAGTGGGAACCTGCTCTATAGCACAGGGAGCTCAGCTCAGTGCTCTGTGATGACCTGGATGGGTGGGATGGGGTAGGAAGTGGGAGGGAGGTTCAAGAGGGAGGTGATATATGTATACATATAGCTGATTCACTTCATTGTACAGCAGAAACTAACACAACATTGTAAAGCAATTATACTCCAATTAAAAAAAATACTGACTAAAACTAGATCTTTTCCTGGTAATTCAGGTTCTTCAATATTAACAACAACCATTCAGTGAGGTTTTCAAGATTCATTGGTAAGTGTTCACTAAAGGACCCAATGCTTCTGTACTTATTTTTAAATTTTTCTTTATGTTTTCAGTAAATATTTGCTAACTCCTTGATGCATGGCAGTTACTATCCTAAGCACAACGGAGATGCAAGGGATACAAGCTAATGAAGAAATGTTTGTGTGCATGTTTTTTTAAATTCTTTCAGCAGAATATTATAAGATTTCCATTTTTTTCTGTTATACAAAATTCATGAGTGAAAGAATGTTCTGCATGCCTTTTCTATGGCATTGAGCAAGTCACATGACCTCTTTGGATCTTAGTTTCTTCATCTATAAAGGGTATGTGATGGACCCAATCAATGTCTCCCCAAATTGACTTTTAGACCAAGGTGAGAACAATATCCAGGGTTTCTGCTTTCTTTCTTTTCATTCATTAGCAAATGGTTTGGACTTAGCTTATTTGTTTCTGTCATACACAGTGACAAACACATGATACAGGCCTAGAAAACATTATGCCTTTATATATTGTTGAGATATGGGAATATTAGTTTAAAAGATAACTTTTAGCTTCTTTGAAGTTGAAGAACTAAAGTGCACACATGCATACATACAGTAAAATCTCTAAATGTAGCAAAATTGTTAATAGAAGCCAGTACCTATACATGAGAAAATATATATAAAAATCTGACAATTAAAAAAACTTTACATTGGCAACAGCATCATTTATTTTTTTCTTTAGATATTTATTCAAAACATCCCTATTAAGCTTACTAAAGTTATTATTGCTATTGGTATTCTGTTTCTTACATATTGTTTTCACAAAAGTGTTTATTTCAAGAATTTGTTCCTGTTTTTTATTTTCTTTCTGAAATGTGTAGGCCTGTTTTTCTTATTAAATGCATGGCATATCTTTGTATTTATGTTAACACTTCCTCTGGGAACACCTAAAATGCTTTTGAAGCTTTTTTTATATCTTCACAGTATCCCTGAAGGGCATTGTCATGGTATATCCTATCTTGGGAAAATAAACCAAATAGAATTTAAATGATAATTATGATTACTGGTGACCCTGATGAGAAACATGATCATTTTTCTCCTTTAGCACCCAATGCAGGGTGAGATTTTGTGAAGCAGTGATTATCCTATTTTATTTAGTTTCATTCTTGTCTGAGATACTTGAATTTTTTTATTCAAAGAACTGATACACTAAGAACAAAACTTTGGAAGATGTCTCAAACGTTCGTGATTACTGAGAAATTTTTGAGATAAGCCCCAACTGGAGGATTGGTTGATATCAATGATTTTGATATTTGTTAACTGGCTTGGAACAGGACAAAGTGGTGACCTTAAAGATACAACTCTTATTTTTAGAAAAAAAATTTATTCTAATCTTGTTGTAATATAAGATGAGGACTATGGAAAAAAAATCAGAATGGATCAAATAACTTTTTCTTTGAGCTGTTAGCTCACATCTGATTTTGAAAGTCTAGTGTTTCAGAGTATCCTTATGCCTCCATTTTTAGAGTCAGAGATGGATGCCAGATGGACACCATCTGTATCTAACATTAGTGGACTAATGTTTCTCTACAGTGGGCCAAAAATATGGGAAATGAGAAAGATAAAACAAAAATGTTCAAAATAATATATCCTAAATTGACTATTTTTCACTATTTAGAACCAAAGTAAAATATGTAGCTTAAAAGTTGAATTAGATGGTAAACTGTCTAGTACTGTGAAACACAACTAGCAAACATTTCAAAAAAATAAAATAGAACTCATCAGAGAATATAAATTGATGCCATCTTTATTGTGGAGCTCAAAATCAATCTTTTGAAAAAATATAATTCAGGTTGTAAATAAAATATGCATAATTTTATTCTGAGATGTATGGTAAAAAATATTTTTGGTTTTAAGACTATATCTGTAAGAGCATCCAACAATGGGAAAGGAGAACCAGAAAACTTCCTTAGAGCTCTTTTCCCTGAAATAATTTTTATGTGACTTCTTTGCTTCTAAAAAAGATAAAGATAGGGGCTTCCCTGGTGGCGCAGTGGTTGAGAGTCCGCCTGCCGATGCAGGGGACACGGGTTCATGCCCCGGTCCGGGAAGATCCCACATGCCGTGGAGCAGCTAGGCCTGTGAGCCATGGCCGCTGAGCCTGCGCATCTGGAGCCTATGCGTCCGGAGCCTGTGCTCCACAACAGGAGAGGCCACAACAGTGAGAGGCCCGGGTACTGAAAAAAAAAAAAAAAAAAAAAAAGATAAAGATAACTAAAATGACTTTCTCCAAACAAAAATCTATTTACAGAATAGAAAACATATGCTATACGAATACATTTAAATTGTGTTTTCAAAAAACTATGATTGATGAAAAATAAAATGTTTTCAAAATTTGTAGACACCCACCTGATGCCTACATATCTTCAGCAGTAGTCCAGTCAAATGGTCATCTAGGCTATGTTTGAATACCTTCACTGGTACAAGTTCAGAAACTCACATTTGCATTGAAGACTTCTAACTTAAAAAATTTTTTTCCATAAAATATTACTTATGGCTTCTACACATTCATCCTTGCTTGGCCCTAATGAGTACAATAATAATAAAAATAATAAGCATGTTTAAAGTACCTTATACATTTCAAAATATTTTCATACATTTTCCTTTGGTATCATTTGATCCACATCAGTATCTACAGGCAGTATCATGGTTAGTAACTCAAGCCCTAGAGTAAGCAGACCTGGATTTAAAGTTTCAATCCATAACTTTGTGACCTTGGGCAAATTACTAGATATGCTAAACCTTATTTCTTCATCTATAAAATAGAAATAAAAATAGAACAAATCTCTATAGTATAATTACATAATTTTGACACAGTAGAATGCCTAGGAATGCCTAGTATATAGGTAATGTTCAGTTAGAGTCAATTTTTTTAATTAATTAATTTATTTATATTTGGCTGCATTGGGTCTTCATTGCTGCACGAGGGCTTTCTCTAGATGTGGCAAGTGGGGGCTACTCTTCATTGTGGTGTGTGGGTTTCTCATTGCGGTGGCTTCTCTTGTTGCCAAGCACTGGCTCTAGGTGTGCGGGCTTCAGTAGTTGTGGCACGTGGGCTTCAGTAGTTGTGGTTCACGGGCTCTAGAGCCCAGGCTCAGTAGTTGTGGTGCATGGGCTTAGTTGCTCCATGGCATGTGGGATCTTCCCGGACCAGGGCTTGAACCCATGACCCCTGTGTTGGCAGGCGGATTCTTAACCACTGCGCCACCAGGGAAGCCCCAGCATCAATTATTTTATTTCATTAAATTATTATCATTATTATTAATTCTTAGGATCTCACCCAGTTTCACTTCTGTAAACTAGACATGCCCAATTCTTCATATGGTATAATTTTAATTCTTATAATCTTGATTGTACTTCTCTGATTTGACTTTGCTTTATCTGTATAATTCTTTGTGTGAGGCATATGAAAAACCCTCTCAAATTTTTAATATATTCCTTAATGTAAGCCAAGAATACATTTGATTATTAAGAAATTATATCACATTTTGTCTAATTGTTTGCTCTCAAGACTTCAAGCTCCTTGAGCACTGGGTCATAACTTATTCTACACTTTACCTCAAAATCTAGCTATAGGTAGGCTGATACTTGATAGGTGTTTGATATAGATTAGATTATTTCCTTTTTTTTTAAGTTGACATTTGTCTTTTAATTACTCATTATGGTCACTAAGATTCTCCTGTTTTGTAACAACATCATTTTTCAAGTAACTTGCAATAGAGTTGGCAGTGAAATCTTACTGAATATAACTAGAAATTTCCCTCTCACCTGATGTAGGTCATTTCATTAATTATGTAATATCATAAGATACTCAGCTACTGTCCTCAAGCCTACTTCATTCCATTTTGAAACTTTTTCAACTGTCATTTGAATGCTTCACTGAGGGAAAAGCATGAAGTTGGAAAGTTAAGTGGAATGAAATAAAACTTTTTTTTTAATTAAAAAGTCAAACTTTTTAACCTTATCCCATAGACAATGGGGGAAGTCCTTTAAAATTTTAAGCCTGAAAGTGACTTGAAAAATAATGTTGTTTAGGAAAAATTTTTTTAGAAATACAGTTCTATTGGTAATGTGGAACATGTATCAGAAAATAACAAGACTGCAGGCTTACAAAATATTTAGTAGATTTAAATTAGTAGTTCAGAAAAGAGTACACGTGAACTGGAACCAAGCAGTAATATCTCTGTCTTCTTTCTAATTATCCATTAAAATATCCTGTAAGAAATATGTTTAGAGTTCAATGATATAATAAATAATATAAAAAGATGAATATCTATGCAAAGTATCAGTAAATTTAAAACATGGAATACAAAGTATCTAGCACAAATAGTAAGTTTATGGTGAAAGTTTATTGAATAAATGAAGTTTGGAAACTCATGAGGATTATATATTTTTTTAAATTTATGAGATAGTGAAACTATATCACTTAAGGCTTGTATCAAAAAGAACTGAATTACCAGTAATCATCAGTTTTCCTTAAGAATTGCTTTGGTTTCTTATTTGCTTTAAGTTTCTTATTTTTCCTTAAAAATTAAGTGTTTGGATGAATTCTTTATCAGATAGTTAATTACCTTTTTTACAATCATCAAAATGTGTAGTATTACTCAAATTGAATAATTCCAAGATTGAGTTAATTAATTAAAAAACTGTAATAGGGAATTCTCTGGCAGTCCAGTGGTTAAGTTGCCACACTCTCACTGTGGAGGGCCCAGATTCAATTCCTGGTTGGGGAACTAAGATCCCACAAGCTGTATGGTGTGGCAAAGAAATAAACAAACAAACACCACCACCAAAAATACTGTAATAGATCTCTTAACTTAGTAATATCATTTATGAACATGTAGTGTTCATTGATGAGAGCATCATATAAAAGGACAAGCATATCAAACTAGAAGTGTATAATTTATACATCTAGTCAATATTGATACAGATGATTATACCATAATTTTAAACATTGTCTAATTTATCTGAGCAATATTTTTTATAATGTTAGTGGTTCTCTGAAGCAAACTAATAAAAAGGAAACCTTAATGAACTGTTGGCTTGAATTGTTTCAGCTCTGTAAGATAATGATGTTGAATCTTAAACATGAGAAAAGTGGAGAGCAGTTAAAGGAGACATAAAAAAAGAGGTTAAAAGTTAAGAAAATGGTAACTATGAGAAAGGTGTATCAGTTAGTGCCACTTAACAAACTCCAAAACTCCATGACATAAAATGGCAACCATTTTTTTAACTCCTGTATTTACAAGTCAGCTGAGGTTGAGCTGATCTGATCTGGGGTTAGTGAGGCTTGATTGCAAGCTATAGTGAGGCTTGATTGCAAGTTCATGTCTCTTCTGTGTATTTCTCATCCTTTTTGGATTGGCAGCCTAGCTTAGGTATGTTCTCATGATGACACCAGAAGCTCAGCATGTAAAAGAGAATTGTCACACACACAAAAAAAAGACAGAGAGAGAATTGTCACTTCTACCCACATTCCATTGGACAAAGCAAGTCATATGACTGAGCTCAAAGTCATAAAGTATGAAAATACTGTGCCTTTAGTGGGAGCAGCTGCAAAGTTGCATGTCAAAGTGTGTCAATTAGGGAGGTCAGAAATATTGGGCCAGTAATTCATCTACCATTAAATGTTAACTGGGAGTCTGATTATAAAGCTTGGGGAAGAAAGTGTCATGGGCAACTGAGTTCAAATTCAGCTAACCCTTAATCCTAGACAAATTTCTTAAAAAGTTACTGAGAATTAGGTAAACTGTATGAATTGTGTGGACACCTAAGCTATGTAGTCCTGTTTCACTGCTGCCTTCTGAAACCTCTTCTAATGCCTCTGCAGGCCTCCAGAACTGCTAAAAGAGATGCAGGATCATTAAGAAATCATTAAAAATAGCCTTAACATTTGAGTTAACATCAATGTTTACTTTATTGCATCATGATCCTTGATAGTGGGAAACTGACCAAGTCATATTTGATTATGTAGGTTACCATGGCAGACTTACATCCTTGAGCTTTCTTGTTGTTAGATGAAAGGCATCTAAATTATCCAAAATTTTATCCAAGCAGAGGACTCATCTGGAAATGAGTATCTTATCTTTATATCTTAGCATCAGGGGAGTAGGAAGAGGGAGAATAGAGTAGTAGGCAAGTAGAACTTTACGAAATTAAATACATCAGCTTTTAAGGCTCTTATTTCCAATTACAAGTGCTTGCCCTCAGGCCTGTCCTTTATAAGGGCCCAGAAAAAAAATCTCATATTTCAAATAACTGCCAGGTATTAAGGTAAAATGCATTCTCTTGCTGTTTATAGTCTATTCATGTAACTACCATCACAGAAAGGATCAAGGATTCTTCTCATATTCTGGAATATCTGCTGGTGGTGCCTCTTCCTCCCATTCTCAAGGCCCCAAAACTTGTACTGGTCACTCATTCAGTCTAAATCTGGAGCCCAGAAAAAAATCACCCATAGTCTCCAAAATTGCTTATTTTGGCCACCGAAAATCAGAATTGTGGATATGTATAATAAATCAGAACTAATCTGGCTTGCAAATAAACGGTTTTTATTGATATATCAGATGCTTGAACATCTGGAGGAGAAAACAAAGGCAACCACAGAGGCAAAAGAAGTTAAGCTTTTATACTATCATCCAAGGCAGAATTCTTTTTCCTTTCATGATGCTTCAGTGCTTATTTTTACTTGGAAGTTGAGAATTGAAAACTTCTTTCTATATGTAACTTCACCAAGATTCTTTCTAATTATCCATTACTCATATTTTGAGTAAAGATAAAAAGAAGGAAGAGTAATAGTTGTAGTAACAGTAGTAGTTCGTACCTGAGACTAGCTTAAGCTTGGATTACACATTTGAGGTGCATTTCATTTTTCTGACATCTAAACCTGTATTTTAGGGGAAAAATTAAAATTAGTGATAAACATTATTCATGGTATCTAATGTTTTCTTGTGTTAAACTGGAATCTATAGTTTGGAGGAGAGATTAAATAGATTGATTGCATTTTAATTTGTTAGTAGATAAGAATATTACATAGAAAGATGTGTTAGAATAGCCTCACTTTATCCATCAGTGACAAATACTCCTATATTTATTATAGCAGTGCTACTTACTCAATTTCATTAGGTCAGGAACCATTTGTTTACATATCAGTAGTGGGTGACTGACTTCTCTAGTCACGCTTAAGTGGAGCTGAGATGCTGTACTTAAAAACCCAGCCCTATTCAGTTCTTGAGATAAATCTAACCAGAGAAGAAAGGAATAGTAATAAAATAATAATAGTAATAACAACACATTTTGTTTATTATGTGACAGGAACTGTGCTGAGTACTTTTCATTCATTCAGTCTTCATCATCATCCTGGGTTAGTCCTGGACATTATGCCCATTCTCCATTTTACAGATGAGAAGATTGGATCTCAGATAAATGATCTAATTTGCTCAACATCACATAGCTAACAGGTGGTGAGGCACTGAGCCTTCAGAATCATGCTCCCAACAATTACACTATCCTGCCTCCTAGAAGATAAGAGTCTTAGATTAGTTTTGCTAGAGTATAAGTTGTCTTCAGATATACTATTGCTCAGTGCATACAGCTGGATCCACACTTTAGTTTCATGGTAGGTGTTTACAGTTCCTTTTTAGTTCTAAACCTCAAACTAATATTTGAGATCTGAAAAGTTACCTATTCCAGACTAACTGTCCATTTGCCTTGGAGTCCCACTCCCAGTAGACATTGCATTCCTGGGCACTGGCCTGAAAGGAGCTCAAGTTAGCCTCCTCTTCTCATATGCCACTCCCACAGGAACAAGCTCTATAGTCTGGCCTGTGTCCCATGGTTTCTTTCCTTTTCTAAGATAACCACTTAAGTTTCATAACATCTCACATCTGAGTCCATCTGAATTGTGAAAGAAATGTATCTGCCATGAGTCATGTACTTTCTTAATATAGCTTATCATCAGTAAGAAGCATCTTAACAGAGATGATTGGAATAACTGTCCTCAGTTCCATCCTGAATTGAATCTGTGACATCTTTCTTACCATGATAATATATCCTAAAGTTCTAAAATCATTACCCAAAACACTAGCAGGTCCTGATCATTTCTTAGGTGTCACAAGTTGTTACCCATAATAAGATACTGAAGGTTGTGAACAACTTGCTTTTTATCTTATAAATTAGGACATAGTCAATATTTCAGTACACTAACATTATTTTTGTTCATTTTAATTCCAATATATTTTCTTAAATTGGAGGGGAAAATGATGTCGTGACAGCGAGCAAACCAGAAATTATATTTCATTGTTGGCTTCTTTATTGTATCTTCTGAAGAACACTGTCATTCATATTATATGGTATATTATCTCTAGGTTTGGTGTGCATTTCTATCAGTTGATCATGTCTGCTTATTTTCCCTTGGAAAATGGATCAAGGAGATAGTGTATTAGCTGATTTGATAAATTTCCCAACATTTTGCAAAGTAGTTGACCAACTTTGTGATGCTAGATGCCACTACTAGTCAAGACTTTGTTTTGTTTAAGAAAGCTGACTTTCTTATTCTAAAATTTGTAAATAGGCATACAAAATAAAATTTCAATGAGTAAATATTATGATATTGAAATTTGATGAGTAAATATTATGATAAAATTTCAGAGTAAAATTTCCCTTTAAAGTTAAAAGTGTTTCAAATGAAGGAAATCACAAAGTCACATGTAAAAGAAAATAAGAGGAAAAGAGCAATAGAATAAACATTTTGGGTTTCATAATTCAATCTAAAAATTAAGGTGCATTTATTTGATTGGCAGTTGACAAAAAAACCCTCAATGTCCAGGAAGCAGTTATTAGTCTGTAGAATTCAATGCTCTTAGGCACAATGCTAGTATTGCTAGTATTTTAACAACACTGAAATTATTTCTTAAAAGGGTGTTGTCAAGTACTCTTTCTCCTAAATCCTTTAGTTGGTAATAAAAGCTGCAACTTTCTCTTATTTTATTGAGGTTTCCCTGTATGAAAGCATTACCATGTTTTCAGGTAACTTACATTGTTAGATATTTCTGTAAATGAGTATGATTTTTGGTAAATGGTGATAGGTTTACAACCAAGGACAATAAAAAATCTGTGCTAAAGAAATGTAGGACCCTGAAGTTTTTCCTATGCCACGTAAAGATTTGTGTCTTGAATACATTCATCCAGTGTTATTGTCTGTTCCTTCTCTATGTTTAGTTAGTATCAAATACCAGTCTTTTGTTTATTGTATAGTAAGCTTACAAAGAAAAGGCAAATTCTCAGCCATTTATGCAGACATTTGAATACCATGTCTGAATGTTTGGATCATCCAAACGGAACCTACGGCATTCTGACCATTAGCTGGGTGACTAGTTACGGGCTGAGGGCCTCACCTGAGTAACTCGAGAATCCCTTCAATCTGGCTCTTTGATTTGGCTTTCACAGGCCAGTACTTTTTATTTCTTCTCATCTGTCTGCTATCATGTTAACAAGACAAGGCAAATCTCTGCAGCTCATTGACAACGTAATAAGATGAGATTAGAATTTCACCAGCGAAAGAATGGCTTCTTTTAAGGCTTTAGGTTTGAGGCTAATGTTTGTATGTGCCTTGGTGATCAAAAAAGAAAAAAAAAAAAGCAAGCCAAACAAACAAACAAGTAAAACCATAATAGCTGCCTACAAGGACTTCTTACTCAAATCTGCTGAGCCTGATTGAAACCCAGATAAGTTCCAAACCAAAACGATGCAGCATCTTTCATGTCACTGACATAATACTGTCAGGAAGCTTACCCCAATGTTGTTTTTGTACCACTAATAACTGTTATCCCATTTACATTTTGTTAATATAAACCCTGGTTCAAGGAAAGTCAATTGATGCTGGAAACTACTGGAAAACGGCTACTTCATTTAAGGCGTTTAGAACAAATAGGTGGAATGTGTGATATATTAAATACTGAAGATTTTGGCAACTTCTAAAGGCATTTTGAACTAACATAAATAAAACTTTCAAAAAAATTGGGAGGGAGACAGTGTTGTTTATTGTGCAAGAACAATCAAGCACACTTAATGGACTATTGTGACAAAGAGCCACAAATTAATATCTAATCTCAATATATGCAAGGCTTTTATCTTCCTAAGGCTGACCAAAAAGACTAAAACAAATTGTCTTAATTGTGTTTATATTTTCAAGCCACATTTTCCACATACAATTAAGTTATTTAAAACTCTGCAATCGAAGTACTTGTCTTTAATAATAAGGTCTGGGTTTATTTGATTAAAATGAGAATTAGCATGGTTATACGTCTAACATTTTAATTAAGGAAATTGCATTTGCTTTCTTGCTATTTGTCTATACTCTAACCAGTTGTTTTATTAGTTACACATGACATATAAACATTTTGAAAATTAGTTCACTGGTTATTCCATATCCTGTGAAATTTAGATAGTGGAAAGATATATAGAATATGTAAATAATATATGTGTGTATTAGCTTGCATGCAATAGAAAGTTAGGTAAATAAAACTACTTTAGGGCTTCCCTGTTGATGCAGTTGTTAAGAATCCGCCTGCCAGTGCAGGGGACACGGGTTTGAGCCCTGGTCCAGGAAGATCCCACATTCCGTAGAGTGTGCGCCACTACTGAGCCTGCACTCTAGAGCCCGTGAGCCACAACTACTGAAGCCTGCACGCCTAGAGCCCCTGTTTCACAACAGGGGAAGCCACCGCAATGAGAAGCCCACCACTGCAACTAAGAGTAACCCCCGCTCGCCGCAACTAGAGAAAGCCTGCACGTAGGAACAAAGACCCAATGCAGACATAACCAAACAAACAAACAAATAAATAAATAAAACTAATGTGCGCTATTCATTATTAATCAGGGCAACTCAAGAACTTAAATAGCCCTGGCCATTTTAGCAGGAATAAAGATGTTTTTAAAAGAGCAGCAGTCCTGTAACAAATCCTGCTTCTCAGCTCTACTAATTGCTTTCTTTGCATTAAAATTCTTGCTAGTGCTGAAAGGTAGAAGCAAGCTAGGAAGCTGCAAGACTGAGAAACCCAAACAACTCTTTAAAAAATTTTCTTTTCCAGTCCTGTGCCTTGAGAATTTGCCATCTGGATTGCATACGGTTTTCAGTGATTTAGCTCTAGACGTTTTTAAACAATAGCACTGTAGCATTTCAGCATGTTGTCTCATGATAAAATAAATGTTCTGTGCATTAAATTATGCTGGTATATATTTAACACTCCCCATGTGACTAACGGACAGTGAGGATAGGTACTTAGCAATTTGGCTTTGATATATCAAAATTTGATAATGTATTATGCATGTATTATCAGCTCTGCATTCATTGATATTTAGGGGAAAATATTTCAGAGATAAATACGTCTAATTTTGTATTGCTTTGGGCTTTCTCAAGGTTAATTAATATCCAAGAGACTAAGATATTTTATTCCTCTTTAATACTTTCATCCCAGGGTGATATTTGCCTCAGGTTGCACTGTTTTTGATTAACTCTATGTGATAATAAAAACCATGAGAATGGCCTCGTGTAGGAGTTCCTTTTTTACTGATGTTACATATAAAACTGCGGAAGTCTTCCGATATTTAACACTAAACTTTTGTCCCTTTCTGCACCTAGACCTCAAACTAATTATGAAAGTGTGAGGAATGATTTTGTCTAAAGTCATTACTGTTTTCTAAGGTGTGCCTAAGTGAAGAGTTCAACTATTTTTATTGGGGGGAAAAACCCACATACTAATGAGGGCTTGAGGCAATTTTTGTGCTCTCCCAGGACAGACAGGGAGTCAGATTGGCAACTGTACATAGAAGATACACAGACTGATGTCTTTTCTATTGTGATAAAGAGTATATTTTGAGCTAATCTGCAATGACTACTGGTATTTCCTCCATGACCTGAATTGAAAATAGAAAAACAACCAACTAGATAAAATTGTCAAAGTTGTTTGAGGAGAAACCTAAAAATGTAATAATATTTTTCTTCCAGAAACTATACTAGATTGTGAAAAAAGGAAATTCCCTTCTCTTTTATTTTACTTCTGTTTTGGTGAGCACATTTTGGTGCTGCTTTTTATTAAATGAAATATGTAATGGGCTCAGTGCGCATTGTTAATCTACAGACATAATTACAATGAGAAATGGACTTATTTAGAGACAACTATAATCTCTCCACCTTTCAGTTTACTCTTTACCAAGTTATGTCTGAATCCAAAAGGGAAAGATAATTCATAAACCAATTTGTACCATTATTACACTTTCAAGAAGTCAACACTTTATACTACACCTTTGCTTCTACTCAATTTTCTTCACCATTAACTGAAGCAATTAAAAAAATTAATTGAGATATAATTGACAGAACATTATGCTATTAGTTTTAGGTGTACAATTTAACAATGATTTGATATCTGTATATATGTATTATGAAATGATTACCACAAGAAGTCTAGTTAACATCCATCACCACAAAGAGTTACAAAAAAGCAATTTTAATTGATGAAAATATTTATATCCAATGGGCTTGGGTTAGTAACCTATGTGTTGTTTGATGTTTTTCAGGTTGTAATAATAAATTCAATTTGCCTCAGTAAATGGAGAGTTTGTTGGAAAGTTAGCAAGGGAAGGTGGAGAAAAATGTCTCAAATGTCTCAATGAGGTATCACAAACATCTTTCTGTGCCATTTAGTTAAAAAAAATTAGGTTTCATAGCTTAGGAGCAGGTCTAATGACTCAGTGGCAATTCTAGTGGCTATTGCACAAGCACTGGGTCACTTTTCCATCTTTATTCATTCTGTTCCCTCTATTGCCAACTAACTGATATGTCTCTCTTTTTCTCTCTGTCTTTTATAAATGGGAAAAAAGAGGTTCCAATTGGTCTGGCTAGTCACCTCCAGAGTAGGTACACATCGGTCAGAGTCTACCTCACAACCTCCTTGCAGGATGATTGCTTTATTTCCCATGTCCATTCTAATTAGCTCTCATCCAGGCAGGCCACACATGGTAAATTAAAAAAGAAAAAAACAATTCAGGTATAACAAACACATAAGACTGGGGTTATGAACATGGCAGTGAGTCTGAGACTTCTCACAAGGCTGCTATATAACTAGCAGATAATTTGTGTGGCCCGGCCATGCATTTGTATCCAGAGAAAAGAAATGCTTGTTTTATATTATTAAAAATTTACTATTTGAGTAGCTCAAAGTACATAAGTTTATTAACTGATAACTTTAAAAAAGAGCTATTTGAAAGAGAAATGATATATAATAAATGAGAGTATATGTTATAAGAAATGCTAAACTGGTTTCATATTGAAAGACAATTGAAATAGTCAGCCGCCTCTTCTCATCAGCTGAGTGCTGTTAAGTACTTATTCATTAATTGCTAAGAGCTTCTAGTGAATATTGACATAGGCCTGCATGGTTAGATCTTTTAATTTCCTTAAAGAAATACATTTGAAAGAAATTGAATCATGATTGAAGGAGCTAATTCTAGCAATTAAGTGGTTATTTAATGGACTATTTCCTACATAGCACAACAAATGGAACATTTTTCAAAGGGAAGAAAAGTCATGAAAATGCTTGCAGGCACAAAAGAATAATAAATTTTTAAACTACAAAGCTAATAAACTAGATAAACTGGTGTCATGCTAAGGAAACCCATCCTGGTTCATTAAAGTGTAACATCTGAAACCACTAAGCGATCTGTCCCTTTCCACTATCGCAGTACAAAGGTGCTAAATTACAGGCATCAGATTAACTCCTCATACATTTAGGTTAAGCTTTGCTTGAAATGCTACCATACATGTTCAAAAAAAGAGTGGTTTTTTTTTAACAGTGTTTATGAAAACTCTGATTTTATGTATAGGTATATATGTATGCATATAAACTTATGTACAGATTTTCTCTTTTTTTAATTGAAGTATAGTTGATTTATACTATATTGTGTTAGTTTCAGGTATATACAGTAAAGTGATTCATATATATATATATATATATATATACAGATTCTTTTCCATTATAGATTATTACAAGATATTGAATATAGTTCCATAGAGTTTCTTTTAATAAGGCTATCCTGAGAGAAATCAGACCTACTAGCCTTTGACAAATAAAAGTTGCACTTACTGAAATCATTCGTGAAACCAGGATTCAGTAGATGTATTACTGCTGATGCTTTTGTTAGTGATACTGAAAACTCTTAATTCTTAGAGATCAAATTGACTAGTTTATCTTTGGCTTCTTCTATGTAAAAACACATTGTAAGGATTAGTTTTTGAGACATCTGCCTCCAATTTAGTACTGATATTAAAAAAAAACTGAAATACTCAAAATAATACTTTAGTACATATTCAGTTTTTCCAAAATATCAATCATGTGATTAATAAATAGCTGCTTCTATTTTATACACATGACATAGGTCATTTAATCTTATTATTATAAAAATATTACACTTTAGAATAGTCTGGCTAAAGAGTCTGAGCTTTTGTTGCATTGTTGAATTTAAATGTTACTTTAAAGCTGTATTGGAAGTGTCGTTTTACATGAATTGATTACTTTATATTTTAATCTTTGGACCATAAGCATACAAAATGAAGAAGCTACACAGATAGTATAGTATACAATGTTATTAACATAGTATACAATGTTAATCTGGGGAATACTTTCTTTAAAGAATACTTATTGTTTAAAAAAATCTTTGAAAATAATGACAGGGCTTCCCTGGTGGTGCAGTGGTTGAGAATCCGCCTGCTGATGCAGGGGACACGGGTTCGTGCCCCGGTCCGGGAAGATCCCACATGCCACGGAGCGGCTGGGCCCGTGAGCCATGGCCGCTGAGCCTGCGCGTCCGGAGCCTGTGCTCTGTAACGGGAGAGGCCACAACAGTGAGAGGCCTGCGTACAAAAAAAAAAAAAAAAAAGAAAGAAAAAAAAGAAAAAAAAGAAAATAATGACAAAAAGAAGAAATGTGCTTTTCTATTTATTGGAATTATTTTTTTTCTACAAATATAGTTCTCTGAGCTGTTTGACTTGCTATACAGCACTGTCCAATAGAATTTTTTGCAGTGATGGAAATACTCCATGTCTACATGCCCCTAAACATTAGCTACTAGCCACATGTGGCTTTCGGGCACTTCAAATAGGACTAGTTCAAATGAGGAAATGAAATTTTCATTTCTTTATTTTAATTAATTTAAATTTGAATGATATGTGGCTAGTGGCTACCCTATTGGACATTATAGTATAAAGTGTTTGCTTAATGAAATGTATAATGTCCTTAGCATTTACTTTGATTATCACCAGGAAAAGCGAGATTCTAAGTTATTTTCCAAATCAAAGGAACCTTTGGAAATCAAAAAATTAAGTGTGAGGAAACAGTTGTGTCTAGGTAATGTAAGAGACTCTTCAACCAACTATTTTGGCCATTTTGTGTCTTTTTGTCTCAAAGACAAAATTGTAAGTCCTGAAGAAAATGATATCTGTAATTCCCGTGGTGTTTCTCTAAGGCATTGCCATGTGCACTTTAATTTTCTCTTTGAATATGTGAGCAACGCCTTTGGAAACAAATAAATATGCAAAATAGGTTATTATGAGCTGAATGTGTAACTTGAAATCTGATACCCAGAGGAAGATTGTTCAGTGACTCATGCACTTCTAAACAACAAACTATGTTTTGAAAAAGAAGAAACAAAACAGAAATCTACTTATATCTGTATAAAATCATGTGAAATTAAAGTAGGCGTTTCTAAGTGTTATGACTTTAATCTGGTGTGTTAATTCACTAACTTCAGAATAATAATTCAGTGTCATTACTTTACAAACAGTTTTCAAATTGCTGTATTAATGCTAACTCCTATACTTGACTGCCTCTCTTTTTTTTCTCTATCTCTTTTCTTTCCAGAATGCTTATTTTGTGTGCAGGCCCTTATTAGCCTTTCTCTCTGAATACGTTATTGCTCCCTGGTTTCCAGTTAAGGCTCCTAGCTTCTGTGTTTCTAATCAGGGCCTCCATTAAACAGTCACAGAGGTTATTGTTTGGTTATGTTTGTAGTTAGTAGCTCTTAGCTTTATCTACTTGGTGGTGGTTTACAAATTCCTGCTAATGCTAAATTAAAACAGTAATTTCTGGTGGCTTCTACTCTTATTTTCCCTTTCTCCTGCCCCTGTTGCAAATCAGAGATGGAAGAGGAGGGAAAGACACTGCTAGATGTAAAGCTTTACCATATTCACCCTGTAGGACGGTGGATAAGGAAGATCACAGTTGTTTGGCCTGGGATCTGGATCTTATTAATGTCACCAGGCTTCCCCAATACTCAGTGGCAGAAATCTGGATTCTCCCTGCTGTTAACAGGCCTTAACATGAACTGAAGTTCACTAAACTTTCTGTAACTAAATAAACTCAGGGCTGCTGAAACTTTCCTCCTTCCTTTAATAGACTAGTGAAGAGGATAGTGTTTGTATCACAACACTATGCAGTTGCCTGATATCCCCAAACTGACATATGCTAAAACATGTCATTTGGGCTGCCCCTTCTTTCAGCCATAATCTGCTTTCCTAAATTTGGAGTTTAAAATGTGCAGCTTTTAAAGCACTGGAAGAGAATGTGCAGGAATATATTTTCTGCATTACGCTCTCTCTTGCAGTCTGACATAGAGTAAATTTCTGCTTCTTCAATATAGCTGATACCTCATATATTCCAAGGACAAATAAATCAGAAGAAAAAGATAGAAGGAATGTTAAATATTACATATGAGGAATGAACTTTTAGTTATTCTCTCATAAAGCATTTAGAGTATTAATAAAAATACAGTTGACACTTAAACATCCTGGGAGTTAGGGTTCCAACCCTCCAGGCTGTGGAAATCCCTGTACAATTTATAGTCCGCCCTCAGTCTCCATGATTACTCCATAACTGAGGTTCCACATCCTCGGATTCAACCAATGCAAATTGTGTAGTACTGCAGTATTTACTATTATATTTATACATTTTATTTACTTTATATTTATATTTATATTTATATTACATTTATAGCCAAGAGCTGAAATAGCATCCAAACTCGGTTTGTATACACACACACACACACACACACACTCACACACACACACACACACACACACACAATGGAATGCAATATATTATGATCTCAAGCAGTACTTATGGGGAATGAGCAATTTGAATCAATCCTTTTAAGTGAGAAACTAAAGCAAAGTGTAGGCAGAGAAAAATTACTGAACGCTCTGTTGGTTACTGAAATTCCATTGCCATAGCAGATTTGGGGCCTTAGAGAATTATTGTTCATACTGTTTTAGTGTGTTACTGCAACTGATAACAATTACGTAGAGAAAAAAAATCTGCCGTGCTATTTGCCAATTTGGCCCTAATCCAGTCTTGTGAAAATGTTGGCTCTACAAAAACATAAGTTTAGGGAAGAAGGATCAATCTATCTTTCTCCCTTTTTAAATGATCTTTGATAAAAAGGGTTGGCTCCCTAAATTCACAAAAATGTAAAAGAGGATAAAGTACCTCATGTTCCTGGAGCATCAAATTGGGAAAGGCCAGCAGCCGTGTAGCTGATAGGGTCTTGGTGCTCTGGCCAGGTGTCAGGCCTGTGCCTCTGAGGTGGGAGAGCTGAGTTCAGAACACTGGTCCACCAGAGACCTCCCAGCTCCATGTAATATCAAACGGCAAAAGATCTCCCAGTGATCTCCATCTCAACGCTAAGACCCAGCTCCGCTCACAACCAGCAAGCTACGGTGCTGAACACCCTATGCCAAATAACTACAAAGACAGGAACGCAACCTCACCCATTAACAAAGAGGCTGCCTAAAATCATAATAAGGTCACAGACACCCCAAAACACACCACCAGACGTGGTCCTGCTCACCAGAAAGACAACATCCAGCCTCATCCACCAGAACACAGGCACCAGTCCCCTCCACTAGGAAGCCTACACAACCCATTGAACCGACCTTAGCCACTGGGGACAGACACCAAAAACAACAGGAACTATAAACCTGCAGCCAGCAAAAAGGAGACCTCAAACAGAGTAAGTTAAGCAAAATGAGAAGATGGAGAAACACACAGCAGATGAAGGAGCAAGGTAAAAACCCACCAGACCAAACAAATGAAGAAGAAATAAGCAGTCAACCTGAAAAAGAATTCAGAATAATGATAATAAAGATGATCCAAAATCTTGGAAATAGAATGGAGAAAATAAAAGAAATGTTTAACAAAGACCTAGAAGAACTAAAGAGCAAACAAACAATGATGGACAACACAATAAATGAAACTAAAAATTTTCTAGAAGGAATCAATAGTAGAATAACTGAGACAGAAGAACTGATAAGTGACCTGGAAGATAAAATAGTGGAAATAACTACCACAAAGCAGAATAAAGAAAAAAGAATGAAAGGAACTGAGGACAGTCTCAGATACATCTGTGACAACATTAAACACACCAACATTCGAACTATAGGGGTCCCAGAAGAAGAAGAGAAAAAGAAAGGGACTGAGAAAATATTTGAAGAGATTATAGTTGAAAACTTCCCTAATATGGGAAAGGAAATAGTCAATCAAGTCCAGGGAGCACAGAGAGTCCCATACAGGATAAATCCAAGGAGAAACATGCCAAGACACATATTAATCAAACTATCAAAAATTAAATGCAAAGAAAAAATATTAAAAGCAGCAAGGGAAAAACAACAAATAGCACACAAGGGACTCCTCATAAGGTTAACATGTGATCTTTCAGCAGAAACTCTGCAAGCCAGAAGGCAATGGCGGGACATAAGGGAAAAGCCTACAACCAAGATTACTGTACCCAGCAAGGATCTCATTCAGATTCAACAGAGAAATTAAAACTTTTACAGAGAAGCAAAAGTTAAGAGAATTCAGTACCACCAAAGCAGCCCTACAACAAGTGCTGAAGGAAATTTCCTAGGCAGGAAACACGAGAGAAGGAAAAGACCTACAATAATAAACCCAAAACAATTAAGAAAGTGGTAATAGGAACATACATATCGATAATTATCTTAAATGTAAATGGATTAAATGCTCCCACCAAAAACACAGACTGGCTGAGTGGATAGAAAAATAACACCCATATATATGCTGTCTACAAGAGACCCACTTCAGACCTAGGGAAACAGACAGACTGAAAGTGAGGGGATGGAAAAAGATATTCCATACAGATGGAAATCAAAAGAAAGCTGGAGTAGCAATTCTCATATCAGATAAAATAGACTTTAAAATAAAGACTATTACAAGAGACAAAGAAGGATACTACATAATGATCAAGGGATCAATCTAAGAAGAAGATATAACCTTTGTAAATATTATGCACCCAACATAGGAGCACCTCAATACATAAGGCAAATACTAACAGCCATAAAAGGGGAAATCAACAGTAACACAATCATAGTAGGGGACTTTAACACCCCACTTTCACCAATGGATAGATCATCCAAAATGAAAATAAATAAGGAAACACAAGCTTTAAATGATACATTAAACAAGATGGACTTAATTGATATTTATAGGACATTCCATCCAAAAACAACAGAATACACTTTTTTCTCAAGTGCTCATGGAACATTCTCTAGGATAGATCATATGTTGGGTCACAAATCAAGCCTTGGTAAATTTAAGAAAATTGAAATTGTATCAAGTATGTTTTCTGACCACAATGTTATGAGACTAGATATCAATTACAGGAAAAAATCTGTAAAAAAATACAAACACATGGAGGCTAAACAACACACTCCTTAATAACCAAGACATCACTGAAGAAATCAAGAGGAAATAAAAAAATACCTAGAAAAAAATGACAATGGAAACACCATGACTCAAAACCTATGGAATGCATCAAAAGCAGTTCTAAGAGGGAAGTTTATAACAATACAATCCTACCTCAAGAAGCAAGAAATATGGCAAATAAACAACCTAACCTTACACCTAAAACAATTAGAGAAAGAAGAACAAAAAACCCCAAAGTTAACAGAGGAAAGAAATGATAAACATCAGATCAGAAATAAATGAAAAAGAAATGAAGGAAATAATAGCAAAGATGAATAAAACTAAAAGCTTGTTCTTTGAGAAGATAAACAAAATTGATAAACCATTAGCCAGACTCATCCAAAAAAAAAAAAAAAAGAGAGAGAGAGAGAACACTCAATAGAATTAGAAATGAGAAAGGAGAAGTAACAATAGACACTGAAGAAATACAGAGGGTCATGAGAGGTTACTACAAGCAACTGTATACCAATAAAATGGACAGCCTGGAAGAAATGGACAAATTCTTAGAAATGCACAACCTGCCGAGACTGAACCAGGAAGAAATAGAAAGTAAGAACCATCCAATCACAAGCACTGAAATTGAAACTGTGATTAAAAATCTTCCAACAAAAGAAAGCCCAGGACCAGATGGCTTCACAGGTGAATTCTATCAAAAATTTAGAGAAGAGCTAACACCTATCCTTCTGAAACTCTTCCAAAATACAGCAGAGGGAGGAATACTCCCAAACTCATTCTACAAGGCCACCATCACCTTGATACCAAAACCAGACAAAGATGTCACGAAGAAAGAAAACTAGAAGCCAGTATCACTGTTGAATATAGATGCAAAAATCTTCAACAAAATCCTAACAAACAGAATCCAACAGCACAGTAAAAGGATAGTACACCATGATCAAGTGGGGTTTATCCCAGGAATTCAAGGATTTTTCAATATGTGCAAATCAATAAATGTGATAAACCATATTAACAAACTTAAGGAGAAAAGCCATATGATCATCTCAATAGATGCAGCAAAAGCTTTTGACAAAATTCAACACCTATTTATGATAAAAATCCTCCAGAAAGCAGGCATAGCAAGAACTTATCTCAGCATAATAAAGGCCATATATGACAAACCCACAGCCAACATCATTCTAAATAGTGAAAAACTGAAATCATTTCCTCCAAGATCAGGAACAAGACAAGGTTGCCCACTCTTACCACTATTATTCAACACAGTTTTGGAGGTTTTAGCCACAGCAATCAGAGAAGAAGAAATAAAAGGAATCCAAACTGGAAAAGAAGTAAAACTGTCACTGTTTGCAGATGACATGATACTATACATAGAGAATCCTAAAGATGCTACCAGAAAACTACTAGAGCTAATCAATAAATTTGGTAAAGTAGCAGGATACAAAATTAATGAACAGAAATCTCTTGAATTCCTATACACTAATGATGAAAAATCTGAAAGTGAAATTAAGAAAACACTCCCATTTACCATTGCACAAAAAGAATAAAATATCTAGGAATAAACCTACCTAGGGAGACAAAAGACCTGTATGCAGAAAATTATAAGACACTGATGAAAGAAATTAAAGATGATACAAATATAGGAAGAGGGGCTTCCCTGGTGGCACAGTGGTTGAGAATCTGCCTGCTAATGCAGGAGACATGGGTTCGAGCCCTGGTCTGGGAGGATCCCATATGCCACGGAGCAACTAGGCCAATGAGCCACAACTACTCAGCCTGTGCGTCTGGAGCCTGTGCTCTGCAACAAGAGAGGCCACGATAGTGAGAGGCCCACACACCATGATGAAGAGTGGCCCCCGCTTGCCACAACTAGAGAAAGCCCTCACACAGAAACGAAGACACAGCACAGCAAAAATAAAAAATAAATAAAGAAAGAAATAAAAATTACGGGCTTCCCTGGTGGCGCAGTCGTTGAGAGTCTGCCTGCCATGGCCAGGGACACGGATTCGTGCCCCGATCTGGGAAGATCCCACATGCCGCGGAGCCATGGCCGCTGAGCCTGCGCGTCCGGAGCCTGTGCCCCGCAACAGGAGAGGCCACAACAGTGAGAGGCCTGCATACCTCAAAAAACAAACAAACAAACAAAAAAAAATTAATAAACTCCTACACCCAATATCTAAAAAAAAAAACACTATTAAAAAAATAGATGGAGAGATATACCATGTTCTTGGATTGGAAGAATCAACATTGTGAAAATGACTCTACTACCCAAAGCAATCTATAGAGTGAGTGCAATCCCTATGAAAGTAGGGATTTGCATTTGTCTGGCATTTGTCACAGAACTAGAAAAAAAAAATTTCACAATTTGTATGGAAACAGAAAAGACTCTGAATAGCCAAAGCAATCTTGAGAAAGAATAATGGAGCTGGATGAGTCAGGCTCCCAGACTTCAGGCTATACTACAAAGGTACAGTAATCAGGATAGTATGGTACTGGCACAAAAACAGAAATATAGATCAATGTAACAGGATAGAAAGCCCAGAGATAAACCCACGCACATATGGTCACCTTATTTTTGTTAAAGGAGGCAAGAATATACAATGAAGAAAAGACAGACTCTTCAATAAGTGGTGCTGGGAAAACTGGGCAGCTACATGTAAAAAAATGAAATTAGAACACTCCGTAACACCATACACAAAAATAAGCTCAAAATGGATTAAAGACCTAAACGTAAGGCCAGACACTACAAAACTCTTATAGGAAAGCATAGGCAGAACACTGTATGACCTAAATCACAGCAAGATCCTTTTTGACCCACCTCCTAGAGAAATGGAAATAAAAACAAAAATAAACAACTGGGACCTAATGAAACTTAAAAGTTTTTGCATAGCAAATGAAACTATAAGCAAGACGAAAAGACAACCCTCAGAATGGGAGAAAATATTTGCAAATCAAGCAACTGACAAAGGATTAATCTCCAAAATTTACAAGCAGCTCATGCAGCTCAATATCAAAAAAACAAAGAACCCAATCCAAAAATGGGCAGAAGACCTAAATAGACCTTTCTCCAAAGAAGATATACAGATTGCCAACAAACACATGAAAGGATGTTCAACATCACTAATCATTAGAGAAATGCAAATCAAAACTACAATGAGGAATCACCTCACACCAGTCAGAATGGCCATCATCAAAAAATCTACAAACAATAAATCCTGGAGAGGATGTGGAGAAAAGGGAACCCTCTTGCACTGTTGGTGGGAATGTAAATTGATACAGCCACTGTGGAGAACAGTATGGAAGTTCCTTAAAAAATGAAAAACAGAACTACCATATGACCCAGCAATCCCACTACTGGGCATATATCCTGAGAAAACAATAACTCAGAAAAAGACATGTACCACAATGTTTATTGCAGCTCTATTTACAATAGCCAGGATGTGGAAGCAGCCTAAGTGTCCATCAACAGATGAATGGATAAAGAAAATGTGGCAAATATATACAATGGAATATTACTCAGCCATAAAAAGAAACGAAATTGAGTTATTTGTAGTGAGGTGGATGGACCTAGAGACTGTCATACAGAGTGAAGTAAGTCAGAAAGAGGAAAACAAATACCGTATGCTAACACATATATATGGAATCTTAAAATTAAAAAATGGTTCTGAAGAACCTATGGGCAGGACAGGAATAAAGACACAGAAGTAGAGAATGGACTTGAGGACTAAGGGAGGGGGAAGGGTAAACTGGGATGAAGTGAGAGAGTGGCATGGACATATATACATTACCAAACGTAAAATAGATAGCTAGTGGGAAGCAGCTGCATAGCACGGGGAGATCAGCTCGGTGCTTTGTAACCACCTAGAGGGGTGGGATAGGGAGGGTGGGAGGGAGATGCAAGAGGGAGAAGATATGGGAATATATGTATATGTACAGCTGTTTCACTTTGTTATAAAGCAGAAACTAACACACCATTGTAAAGCAATTATACTCCAATAAAGATGTTAAAAAAAGCTCTATTTGAAGGCAAGCATCACTTCCTGTTATCAAAACAAAACAATCCTGATTTCTTTCACTCAGTTTATGTAACCCCATTACATAAAATAACTCATTTTAACATTTTAAGGTACAGTTCAGTGGATTTAAGTACATTCACTTTGTTGTGTATTCATCATCACCATCCATCCCCAGAACTTCTTTCATCTTCCAAACTGGAACACCATACCCATTAAATACTAACTTCCCATGCAGCCCTCTCTCCAGCCCCTGGCAAGCACCATTCTTCTTTCTGTTTCTATGAATTTGACTTCTCTAGGTACCTGATATAAGTGGAATTTTACAGTTTTTGTCTTTTTGTGAATGGATATTTCACTTAGCATAGTATATTTCTTTCTTTTTTTTTAGCTGTGCCATGAGGCATGTGGGATCTCAGTTCCCTGACCAGGGATCCCACACTCCCTGCAGTGGAAGCACAGAGTCTTAACCACTGGACCACCAGGGAAGTCCCTAGCATAGTATCTTTAAGGTTCATCCATATTGTAGCATGTGTGAGAATTTCCTTCCTTTTTAAAGGATAAATAATATTCCATTGGAGGTCTATACCACATTTTATTTTTCCATTCATTAGTTAATGGACACTTGTGTTGCTTGCATCTTTTGGCTAATGTCAATGATGCTGCTATGAAATGGGTGTACACATACCTGTTCACATTCTTGTTTTCAATTCTTTTATATATATACCCAAATGTGGAATTGCTGGATCTTATGATAATTCTATTCTTAAATTTTTTCAGGAATTGCCATGCTGTTTTCTGTAGCAGCTGCACCATTTTGCATTCCACTAGCAATCCACAAATATTCCAGTTTCTTCACAGCTTCACCAATATTTGTTAATTTTATTGTAGCCATCCTAATGGAAGTGGTATCTTCTTATGGTTTTGATTTATATTTTCCTAATGATTAGTGATGTTGAGTATCTTTTCACATGTTTATTGGCCATTTGTATATCTTTTTATGAAGAAATGTATATTCAAGTGCTTTGTCCAGTTTTAAATTGGGTTACTTGTTTTTTCTTGTTGTTGAGTTGTAGGAGTTTATATATTCTGGACATTAACCCCTCATCATGTATATGATTTTCAAATATATTCTCCCATTCCATGGGTTGCCTTTTCACTCTGTCAATAGTGTTCTTTAATAAACATTTAATTTTGTGTATTAACTTTAATTTTGATGAAGTCAAATTTATCAATTTTTTTCTTTTGTTGCCCATGCTTTTGGTGTCATATCCAAGAAATCATTGCCATATCTGAAGCCATTAAATTTTCCCCCTTGTTTTCTTCTAAGAGTTTGTATAGTTTTAGTTCTTGGTTTTAGGTCTTTGATACATTTTGAGTTAATTTTTGTATGTAGTATAAGGTAAGTGTCCAACTATTTTCTTTCACCTATGGATATCCAGTTTCACCAACATCATTTTTTGAAAAGATTGTCCTTTACCTATTGGTTTGTAGTTTGAAGTACACAAATTATGCTTCAGGTATACAAAGTGTACCTACTTGGTTAAGTTTATTGCTAAGTGTTAATAATTTATTCTTTTTGATACTATTGTAAATTGAATTTTCTTAATTTTTATGTTGTTCATTGTTAGTGTATAGAAATGCAGATGATTTTTGTGTGTGGATTTTGTATGCTACAACTTTCATTTATTAGTTCTAATGGGTTTTTTTGCATGTGGAATTTTGAGAGTTTTCCACATATCACTGGAACAGTGAAAATTTCACTTCTTCCTTTTCAATTTGGATGCATTTTACTTGTTTTTCTTGACTAATTGCTAGGACTTCTAATACTATGTTGAATGGAAATGATAGAAGTGGGTAGACTTGCCTTGATCATGATCTTAGACAAAAAGCTTTTAGTCTTTCACCGCTGACTATAGTGTTAGCTGAAACCTTCAGTTATTTTTAAATATTATTATTTCATGGCTCAAGTTCCTTCAAATATGAGATCATGCTGTGGTATTTTCATTTCCATTAAGACATTCTTCTGTTCGAAAAGTGACTTGTTAGAATGTATTCTCTCTTTCGGTTAGTAGATATCTAACAAGATATGGTATGAGTGCATCCGACTGTGTGCACTTCATTGCTATTCCTCTGTCTTGTTGTTGATATTCCCTATACTACCTTCCCAAGCTTAATTCATCCCCAGATACCCTTGGTTCACCAACATTCCCTCCTATTTGGCTCAAATGGGAGTCTCATTTTCCTCCTTTGGATTATTTCATTCTGTTATTTGGCCGCACTTCAGACTTAAATACTCAGTTTATATGGCATTAATTTGTTCCCATTGGTAGGCAGTAAAAGTAACTTAGCACCTAGGTTCTCTCTCTTCAGTTAGATTAAGTATTGTTTGTATGGTGAATCCAGTACTTTGCAAGCAGTAGGTTTCAATAAATGTTGACTGAAGACTGGCTGAGGCCTGTGAAGTAATTTCATTATCACAGCAATCACATCACAACAGTCACCAACAAATGCTGCTACTTAAGACAGTAGCATTTCACAGCTGCTAATAAGTCCTGTGAGAAAGTACAGCTGTTGACTATCATTGAGGATAACAAAAACATTCTGGTAAGAGCCAGAGGCAGGAAAAAGAACAAGTGCACGGAAAAGAAAATATAGATCTGCTTCTAATTTTAGAAGTATTTTAAAGAAGATATAACTGTATAGCACTCTACCATTTTTTTTAAAGTAGCAATTGCAACCAAATTGAATTAAAATATAAAAACTGAATTTTACTTATTTGAATTTCTGAAATGATCTCTCATATATTTATTTTTTAAATCTAAGTTATAAAAATGTCATAAAATGATTTAAGCTAGAACTGAAAAAAAAAAAGAATTTAAGTGGAACTGAAGTTATTTGTTACCTAAAGCTCTAGGACAACCTCAACATATTTTCCAAAAGAAGTCAAAGTTTTTTCAAGTCACCACTGAAAATTAACTCACAGTGGTATATAAAAACTATAGTCTGGATTTCCTTTTGATAATATAGTAACTGATATAATGAATATTTAATTTCTTTAAAAAATAAACTAGCACCTACTTTCAGCCAATTCATTCTAATTTAAAGAAAATCAAGAATCAGTAGCTGTAAAACAATGGCAATTACTTTCTGATATTATTATTGATTTCAGTAAAAACTCCAAACCACATGTTTCTAAGGAAAATAAAAGAAACAACAGTCTGGAAATAATAGGCAGGGAGAAATCTAGGTGACCTGAACATTTTTTTCTTCTAGTTTTATTAAGATATAATTGACATACAGTACTGTATAAGTTTAAGGTGTACAGCATAATGATTTGACTTACATCATGAAATGATTATCACAATGTTTAGTGAACATCCATCATCTTATATAGATACAAAGTTAAAGAAATAGAAAAAAAAATTTTCCTTGTGATGAAAACTCAAGATTTACTCTCTTAACAACTTTCACATAAAATATACAGAAGTGTTAATTATATTTAACATGTTGTACATCATATCCCTAGTACCTATTTATCTTAAACCTGGGAGTTTGTACCTTCTGGATGCCTTCATCCAATTCACCCCTCCCCCATCCCCCGTCTCTGGTAAAGACAAATCTGATCACTTTTTCTATGGGTTTGTTTGTTTTTGAAGTATAATCACACAGCATAGTGATTTGGTATTTCTATATATTTCAAAATGATTACCACAGTAAGTCTAGTTACAATATTTCACCATACAAAGATATTACATAATTATTGACTATATTCCCCATCCTGTACTATGCATACTTATGACTCATTTATTTTGCAACTGGAAGTTTGTACCTCTTAATCCCCATTCACCTATTTCTCCCATTCCCTCACATCCCTCTTCCCTAGGAACTACTGGTTTGTTTTCTATATCTATGAGTCTGTTACTGTTTTGTTATGTTTATTTGTTCCTTTTGTTGTTTAGATTCCACATATAATTGAAATTATACAGTATTTGTCTTTTTATGCCTAATTTCACTTAGCATAATGTCCTCTAGGTCCATCCATGTTGTGGCAAATGGCAAGATTTCATTCTTTTTGATGGCTGAGTCGTATTCTATCATTTATACAACATCTTTATTCATTCATTTATTAATGGGCACTTAGGTTGCTTCCATATCTTGTCTATTGTAAACAGTGCTTCAATGAACATACATCTTTTTGAATTAGTGTTTTTATTCTCTTCGAATAAATACCCAGGAGTGGAATTGCTGGACCGTACAGTAGTTATATATTTTTTGCGGTACGCGGGCCTCTCACTGTTGTGGCCTCTCCCATTGTGGAGCACAGACTCCGGACACGCAGGCTCAGCGACAATGGCTCACGGGCCTAGCCGCTCCACGGCATGAGGGATCTTCCCGGACTGGGGCACGAACCCGCGTCCCCTGCATCAGCAGGCAGACTCTCAACCACTGCGCCACCAGGGAAGCCCAGTAGTTATATTTTTAAATTTTTGAGGAATCTCTGCACTGTTTTCCTTAGTGGCTGCACCACTTTACATTACATTTACATATATATTTACATTTTCACCAATAGTGCAGTTGGTTTCCTTTTCTCCACATTTTTGCCAGCACTTGTTTTTTGTTATCATTTTGATAATAGCCATTCTGACAGGTATGAATTTATATCTCATTGTGGTCTTGATTTTCATTTCCCTGATAAGTAGTGATGTTGACAATGTTTTCATGTGCCTGTAGGCCATCTGTGTGTCTGCTTTGGAAAAAAATGTCTATTCAGATCCTCTGCCCATTTTTTAATTGGGTTGGTGGCTTTTTGGATGTTGAGTTGTATGAGTTCTTTGTATATTTGGGATATTAACCCCTTGTCAGATATATTCTTTGAAAATATCTTCTCCCATTCAGTAGATGGTCATTTTGTTTTGTTGATTTCCTTCATTGTGCAGAAGCTTTTTAGTTTGATGTAGTCCCATTTGTTTATTTTTGCTTTTGTTTCCCTTGACTGAGGAGACATATCCAAAAAAATAATTACTAAGACTGATGTCAAAGAGCTTACTGAACATTTTAATTTACAGTGCTTTGTTCTAAAGCAATGGTTTTTAATGTATTTACAGAAATATTTGAGAATGTGTTTGCTAATATGTTAAGCTGTAGGACATTTTAAGAGCTTTTCATGTAGCTAAAAAGAGAAATTTGGAAACATAAGCCCTTTTTATAGTAACATATGTCATGGATTTCAACATTCTTAGTATTTTTAAAATAGAGCCACATTATTAGCTTTGCCTAGATTTAGAAAGGATATGCTCCATGTCAAATAGGTTGGGGAAAGAGAAATGGAATTTTATGCCTATTAATAGATGGCCATATAAGGGAATATTCCTTAGAGAAGGGGAAGTCGTTTATTCAGCCACATTTCACAGAAAATTCCAAAATGGCCCCAATATTTTTTTCATTATGTCCAGAAAGAAACCAAATAAACAAAGTTGAACTTCATGAGTTGTCACAAAGGTGGAATTCATCTCAACGATTGTGGTGCCTGGAAAGAGGATATTTGTGAAATGTGATTAAATTATTCACAGCCTAAAATTGGTCACTTATATGATGATCCTCAGAGCATCCTGTACATAAGCAAATAAGTAATGCTTTATTAAGATTTAACAATTTTAATCAGTGAGCATTTCAGTAATTTAGAGGCAATTTTTTCTGTTTTCTGTTCACTTTCTAAGAATAAATATGGCATGTAAATGACCACAGGGAGTTTTATATTTCTGTGTTAGTTTCTTGGGACACTACCTTTTTGGTCTTTATTTTTAAAAAGGGTGAAGGGCTTCCCTGGTGGCGCAGTGGTTGAGAGTCCGCCTGCCGATGCAGGGGGACACGGGTTCGTGCCCCGGTCCGGGAAGATCCCACATGCCACGGAGCGGCTGGGCCCGTGAGCCATGGCCGCTGAGCCTGCGCGTCCAGAGCCTGTGCTCCGCAACGGGAGAGGCCACAGAAGTGATAGGCTCGCGTACCGCAAAAAAAAAAGGGTGAAAAACAAGGCATCATCTGATTACGAGAGGAACATTGGGCTTTGATTTGTACTCCACCATGTTCCTGTAGGGGTTTCCTTGACAACTCACTTAAACTTTCCTGCCTCAGATTTCCTACATAAAAAACAAAGATAAAACCATTTGCTCTACTTTTTGAATGCAAAAAATGAGATCACTCTGTAATACCATAAATTAGCATGTAATTACATAGCTTCTTTTTTTAAATTTCAAAGATATTGTTTTGGGGTATAATGGTATATAAACAACAATAATTGCAATTTACACATTTATTATGTATTAGATACCCTACTAAGCACATGATACTAACCACATGAATTGGGGCTATTATCTCTGTGTTTTGGAGGCAGAACTGGGACATAAAAGGCTGAGGAATGTGCTCATAAATGCCTCCTATTACACTATTATGACAATTCTTAATGCTAAATGTACTGTGTGGCCTCATTTTTGGATAAGATAGAAAATATCTGAAACTTGGCTGAACCAGACAGGGGCCATAACATTTACTTGTCTTGGTTAAGTGAGGGTTTTACTGTGTCACATAAGTGGTAAATCAGAAATGTACAGTTTTGTCTTCCATAGATATTGTCACAGCAGGCTGTGATGGCCTAATATTGCAGCCCTATTCTTGTCTGTTCACTAATTATCTGCTGTATCTAGGTTTTTTTCCTTCTCCCAAGAATACATGTATGAACAACTACGTAATGGCTTAATACCAGATCTGAATGTTTCATTCTGCTGCTAGTGTGTTTTTTCATAGTTCATTGTGGTTCTCCTCTTGCTGTTGAATCTTTTACAGGACAGCTCTGGACTGCCATTGGATGTTTTGAAAGTTCCATGGAACTTTCTAGATATTTGGGAAAAATATATAAATATCCTTACAGTGTACCTGAGGTATATCCTCTAGAGGAAAGAGAATGGGAACTGCTATCTTGATCCTGGCTTTGCAGGCTGTTCAGCTGCTTATTACTCCAATTTGATTTTAAAGAGATACCTGAGGACATTCCCTTTAAATGTCCACTCGTTTTTTTCTCACTAGGATGTCCGTCCTAAGTTTCTGACTGCTTTTAGTGAGCTATTCTAAATGGCAATAGAAAGCAACGTTTTCCTTCAAAACCTAGATTAAGACCAGCTAATCTTTTCACTAGTCCACACAGGTAGCCCATCTAAATATAAAGTACTTAGAAAAACCTTGAGGGGTCTCATCTATCTACTCAGAAAAGGGATTAGAGGGGAGGAGATGAGGGAAGCAAGCTGCCTTTTACTAATTTTTTTTCTGCAAATCTTCCCCTGATCAGTCATCTCCCAGCCTGACCCAGGTGTTCTCTTGAGGGGTCCTCCCCAATGACACCTCTCCTCCCTGTGGAGATTGGAGTAAATGGAGCCTTTTTTCAGGGTTTTGGGGTTGCAAATGCCAAACTCTGCAAGATGGTAACATGCATGCATGGGTATAAGTACATCTGAAAGCACTGAATGAGTTTGGTGGAGACCTTAGTGATTGAGGTCAAGTTTAAAGGAAGCGGCAGCAACTATTCAGTCCCAGTAGATTTGTGGTAAGGAAATGCAGGCTCAGTTATAGAAAATCTGCAGGATTTTTCAGGAGAAACCAGAGATGCAGATTTTTTTTAAAAAAAATTATGAAATCCTCCACTTTTAAAAAACTGTTTCATGTGTTACGTAAAGAAAAAGGTGTAGCTAAAGAAAATATGTCTAGGCCCTTAATTTGCCCAGTGGGCTCCAAACTTGTGACCTCTGCAATAAGAAGTAACAATTATTATGTCTGATGATGGGTCAAGCACAGTGCTCAGTGGTTTACATAACTTATCTTAAAAAATTTCTTTTCTGTTTGTGTGTATGTGTGTATCCATGCATCCATGCATCCATGCATGTAGGATGTTACTATATATTTCACTGAAAACTCTTCCCTTGGCTTAGGCAATGATTCTTATTTTTCAATTTGAGCAATTTGTAATGACCTGGTTTAATTCTTACCTGCTCCACACAGACTTCTGTAACAGTGATCTCCTATTTCTGAATTGATTTACATATGTTTTCATGTAAATTTTCATATGTTTCATACTGATACATTTATATCACTAAGTTGTAATTTAGCAAACACTATTTTATGGAATCTCTTATAACAACTACTTTGTCATTCAGCCTTTCTTGAATCTTATGTCTTGTTTCCCAAGATAGATAATAAGCTTTTTTAAGGAAAGGAATAGATAGACTTTTTTCTTTGTCTCTTCTAGTGACTAATAATTAATTGAAATATATACAAGATAGACTTATTAAATATTTGGATAAGTATGTTCAAAGTCAATAACTCCATGCCAAAATAGAACTAGATATTTAATTTCTTAATTAAAATGAAAAACTATGTTGGGTGCTTGTTAGGCACTGTGTTAAATGCTTAAAAATCTTATTAGATGAGTATTATTGGCTCTATTTTATAGAAGCAAAAAAACAAAACAAAAAACCCAAAACAAACAAACAAAAAACCCCAAACCTTGAGGTTTTATAAAGTAAATATTTTGTCCTAGTCACATACATTATAAGTTGCAGAGCTGGTATGTACTTTAATATTAAAAGCACTCATAATAGGCATCAACATGGGTGTGAAATATGTAAACAAAAAGATAAAAGTGCTCCGAACCAGGAGAGTAATCATCCACAACTCAGCAAATAGTAGCATGAAAAGAATTTAAATACATGTGTTGCAAGTTTCCATCTCAGAGAACTGTAGATACTAATAAATATTTCTTATTCAGAGAACTGACACCAACACTATAGCTATTTTCAACTTTTTAAATAATAAAATGCTCTGTCTTCTCCAACTATCTCTCATGGAAAGATTAATACATTCCATCAAAAACTAACAGCTTGAGTCATAAAAAATAGAATGTTGGAATTAGAAGGGATTTTAGAAACTGTCTAACCTATTCATTAGCAAATGAGGAATATAGACCCAGGAAGAGATGTATGCACTTGTATCCTACTAGAAAATAGTAAAACCAGTGCTATTTTTTTCATAGAAAATAAATTTTAAAAATTTCAATAACCTATATAAGAGTGTTGGATCTCATCTACTGATTGACAGAGAACAAATGCAAATGAATTGTCAACAGCTAATTCTTTATCCTGATTGATAGCAGTTGTCCTTGATATTGATCTGAGCCAGCTGGATGGAACAAGTTACTGTAGATGAAGCTTGTAGCAGATAATCAAATAATGCAGAAATTGTCTAGGTCCTAGACTCTAATAAATATAACTTAGCTCTTCAAGACCAGGAATTCCATCTTGCCTGTTTTGCTTTTCCAGGAAATAGCTGAATGCATAATACTTGTAGCTGAAAGGAATGGTAGATGCTTTCCTTCTGCTTCTGCTCCAATTAATGTTTAATGATTGCTTTCTGTGTGTTAGACATTGTGCCTTGAGCTTTCACCTATATTAATCTCACTTAATCCTCACCAAAACAAACAGAGAGAAGGGGAGAGGGGCAAGATAGGAGTAGGGGATTAAGAGATACAAACTACTATGTATAAAATAAATAAACCACAAGGATATATGTCCAGCACAGGAAAATATAGCCATTATTCTGTAATAACTGTAAATGGAATATAATCTGTAAAAATATTGAATCGTTATGCTGTATACCTGAAACTAATATCGCAAAACAACTATACTTCAATTAAAAAAAAAAAAAGCTTGTGAGATAAGTATCATCCCCATTTTACAGATAAGGACACAAGTTTAGAAATGGTAATTCTCCCAAAACCTATAATTAGTAAAACTGATGCTAAAACACTTGATTCCAAGTCTAGAACTCTTTAAGCCATACTTCTCTTTCTCTCACACTCTCTGTTAAAAACATTTGTATCTGAAGCTGTCTGAGCAAACATCATACCATTTATCAGACGGTTGAGTATTCATTACAATGTAAGCAGTGTTCTGAACGTCTCACCTGGAGGTGACTTGATGATAACAAGACTAGGAGCTGATTTTTGAACAGACACCCTAGACCTAAGCATCTAAACAAGTATTGCCCCTCACTCGGAGGTGGTACTGTTCAGTCAGGGAAGAGCCATAGAGTTTTTAAGACAGCAACAAGATAAAACATTGCTTTATCCTTATGAAAAGCCATAGATATTTATAAAGCCACATCTTAGGAGGACCAAGCTACATAATATAACAAAAACCACTCAGATCAATGTCTAAGGAATTATATAATGCTGAAAGGATAAAATGGTATTCTTGTCTTGACCCTGAACTCCTGGACAGCAGGGACTGAGTTTCCTTTATCACTATAAAACCAAGTACATGACAGATGTTCAACATGTTGGTGGCTGAATCTGAAACTAATTGTAAAAATGGTAAAGATAATAAGATAAGTTTCTATGTCCTCTCTTCCTGTTCTACAGGCTAAGCAGGTAAATGTATAACCGGGTAAAAGAATATTAGATGGACAAAGGTTAAAAAAAAATTTAGTCTTGGCTTGTAATTATCAGATTTAATGATTATTATGAAAATATTCTTGATAGAAACAAACTTAATTACAGTTTTATTTAAGAGTATCAGAAAGGTGCATAGAAAAAAAATGCCTTCTCATCTTCAGTAACCTGTATTTCTTAGACTTTGCAGAAAGCAGTTTGATATTCATTAAAGTATGTGGTTAATCTAGCTGTTCTGTCATTTACATTCCTGTGTTTGCAGTGATTACATTCCTGTGTTTGCAGTTAGTGTCATCTTTAAATCACCTAGATATTTAAATAAAATTTAAAAAGATGACTTCATTAGTTAGCTGTAGAGATCTACATAGCGTACTGTGCAGGCCTGACTTTTGAGAGCAGATATAAAAAAGCAGCACAAACTGGGTTAATTTAAACTCAAACAAAAGGTCAGCTGGCAAAAAGTAAAGACCTCTCTGACCTCTTGTTCAAATCCTGGAAGCTATAAATCCCACTAAACTACTTAGGGCTTTATTAAGCAAGGCCAACAAAAGATAATCAACATTGTAATTATTGTTCAATTATAGGCGGAATAATAAGCCTGGTTTTTATTTGTCAAAGCAACAGGCCTTATGTCATTTGTAAAACCATTTTAATGAATAGTAGAAAGCTGTAGGTTACATAGCAATTAAAGAAAAATCATAAAACCAAACACTTAAAATTGGTTGAAACCTTAACAGTATCCATTAAGCTTTTTGAAAATCAAGGTTACAAGGGTAACTAAAATGCAAAATTTAAGGACAAAATCTATTCAGGTTTCACAATCTCCAGTGTCTCAATTTTATCAAAAAGTTCAGCCAAAGAGGGAAGGAAAATTGAAAAACCTGTAGGACTCCAAACCACAAGTTAAGTGACCTTGGTTTTTCCTTGTCAAGTGTCTCAAAAACAAGAAGCAGGATGTTCTGTAAACCAAAAGTTGAAAATCTGGGTAACACTTTATGGTGTATTTTATAAGTACTTTAAAAAAAACAATTAATAAATGACTGGAAGAAAATTTTTTTCTTAATTATTTTAAGATGTATTTGTGTTTCATCGCTCATGCAACACATAATGCAATGTGTTTTATAAGGCCCTTAAAACTGATTATTAAATAATTTTAAAGTACTAATTTTCTTGAAAGCCTGCTAAGTTATTACCTCTAAATCACTGAGTGGAAATAACTTTGAAAATAAATTTTTATTGAATTCTTACATATAATATTTTGTAAGTATTAATAGTATGTGTTTCTTTTGTAAATAAAAATTTTAGAGAAGTCTGTAGTTAACAATTTCCTTTTCTAAATATATTTCTGTTATTGATTAAGAAGTTAAAAATGGAAAAATAGAATGACACCTTCTGAAAGCAATTGAATCTTTCTTGAAATATACTGCTTATTTTTCTGTCAGAATATATGTTTTAAATTTCAAAAATCTGTGTTTTTAGATTTGCATTATAATTCAACAGCTTTTAAGTGAGCAATCCCCAAGGTTATAGAAACCTTGCATAATCAACCTATTGGAGAAACTTCATAAACACAAAGCAAAACTTCAAACCCTCCAGTACATTCCTACAAACTAAATTGAAGAGAAAAAGCATGTCATGTCATGATAAAGTGAGAAGAGTGTCCTCTGGTCTCTGGGATTTGGGTTGGTTATGTGTTGGTTGAGAGAAAGAGGAAGCTTTCTGTGGCAAATATGGAACCCACTGAAACCTCTTGGTTTTGGCATTTCAACCAGGACTCAAAACTCTGGCAAAACATAACATTCTGTTTCTAAGAAAAGAGGTTTACAAAGCTCAGAAAACCTTGGACATCAAATGGCTCTTACAAAACAACATTTTGATGATTTAAGTATAAATGAATCAGAAACATATGGATTAAATTTCTATTAAAATGCACATGGGTTGAAAAATTAATAGTGAAAGTGCTTGGCAAGATGAGTTTTTAGTTTTACTGAATTCAAAAGCTTTGCAAATACCTGCTAAGGTAATAACTTAGCAGGCTTTCAAGAAAATTAGTGCTTTAAAATTATTTAATAATCAGTTTTAAGGGCCTTGTAAAACACATTGCATTATGTGTTGCATGAGCAATGAAGCACAAATACATCTTAAAATAATTAAGAAAAAAATTTCAAGTTGACAAACCCAAGGCACAGATGGATTCTTCAGCATTTCATTGGTAGTACCAACCAATTCTGACCTCAGATACTGTGGATATTTACCCCATTCAAAAGGTGAGTCAGAGGCTTCCCTGGTGGCGCAGTGGTTGGGAGTCCGCCTGCTGATGCAGGGGACACGGGTTCGTATCCCGGTCCAGGAGTATCCCACATGCCGTGGAGTGGCTGGGCCCGTGAGCCATGGCCGCTGAGCCTGCACATCCAGAGCCTGTGCTCCACAACGGGAGAGGCCACAACAGTGAGAGACCCCTGTACCACAAAAAAAAAAAAAAAAAAAAAAAAAGGTGAGTCAGATACTGCCTCAGTCTGTTCTGGCTGCTATAACAAAATACCATAGACTGGGTGGCTTATAAACAGCAAACATTTATTTCTCACAGTTCCAAAGGCTAGAACATCCAAGATCCAAGTGTCAGAAGGTTCGGTGTCTGGTGAAGGCCTGCTTCCTTGTTTATAGACAGCCATTTTCTTGCCATGTCCTCACATGACAGAAGGGGCAAGGAAGCCCTCTGGGGTCTCTTTTACAAGGACACTAATACCATTCATGACAGCTCCACCCATGACTTAATCACCCCCAAAGGCCCCACAGCCAAATGCCATCTCATTGGGTGGTAGGATTTAGCATATGAACGGAGGGTACATCAACAAGGTACGCAAGCAAGAGGGTACACCAAGAACTCAGGTATAATAGTTTTAATTATACATTAAGTTATAGAATGTTCTACTTATTTCTAAATCTTAAAATCATTGTATAATCATTCCAGAAAAATAGAAAGAACTTCCAGGAATTCAAAACCATGTCTAATATCTTCCTACTTTTGCAAAACTCAGAAATCCTGGTTATGACAAATGCAAATGTTTTCTAAAGTGTGGAATACAGATCAGCTGTGTCAGAAATACCTAGGTTTTTATTTAAAATGTAGACTCCTGGTGCTTTTTTCAGATCCACCCTATCAAAGTCTTTGGAGGCAGGGCTGGGCATCTCCATATTATACAGCTCTGATTTATATGCCCTCTAAATGTTGAGAATCACATCAGTAATACATGAGGCAGGTACTCCTAGGTCTCATGAGGGAAGGGTACCATCATTTTCTGAGTGGCTAACTTGAGTGTCACATTGGTTTGATTTCTGTACTGAAAGATCCCCATGGGCAGGAACTGTCGACTCACACTCACCATTGCACGCTCAACACAGTGTCAGTCATAAGGTAGAAAAAAACAAACGTGTCCTAATAAATTCAATGAACCAAAACGTATAATTTTTTCTTTAAAACTTTTGCATGCAAGAATATACTTTGAGGGCTTCCCTAGTGGCACAGTTGTTAAGAATCGCCTGCCAAAATAGGGGACATTGGTTTGAGCCCTGGTCTGGGAAGATCCCACATGCCGTGGAGCAACTAAGCACATGTGCCACAACTAGTGAACCTGTGCTCTAGAGCCTGTGAGCCACAACTACTGAACCCACATGCCACAACTACTGAAGCCTGCTTGCCTAGAGCCCATGCTCCACAACAAGAGAAGCCACCACAATGAGAAGCTCATGCACCACAAGGAAGAGTAGCCTCCTCTCACTGCAACTAGAGAAAGCCCGTGTGCAACAACAAAGACCCAATGCAGCCAAAAATAAATAACTAAAATAAAAAAAAATTAAAGAAAGAAAGAATATACTTTGAGATAATTCTGAAGGGTCATGATAGTTATTAAATACTCCTCTATTCAACATTTTATTTTCTATTTTTACTATTGGATCTAAAATGTAAATGAAAGAATGTGTAGGTAGCTTTGTTTATATACCAGAATTACAGAGAAATGGCTTAAAACATATTGTAGCTTTTCTCTGAGTAATATCAATCCACCTAAATTGATCCTCCTCTGCTAAATCTCATGAATAATTCTGTCAAAGGAGTAAATGTTAAATCCAGGATACAGTATCTTTACAAAGTTACTTGCTTAATGACTCTCTGTCTGTATCTGGTATCGCAGGAACAAGCAGAAAGTTTATCCCTGTAAGGTGATACTATGAAAGAAAAATAAGTGATGAATCACAACCAGTTAAAATATTTATGCCAAAAGGTACAAAGAAATGTAATGACAGGCAAGAAAATATTTTAATACCTGTGATTATTAAAAGCATTATTTTTAGGTACAATAGTTGCAGATATGTTTTTCTCTGTTTATAAAATGAGTCATGTTTATTCATGTTTGGGGGGAAAAAAACCCAATGTATGAATAAGAAATCCTCTCACAACCCAGAATCAATACAAATGCTAACAGGTTGATAACTACCCCCCATCACACTACTTTGATGTACAAATACATCAAATGTATTTGTATGTCTGTTCACACACACAGACACACACACACACATTTTAATTTATTTTAATTTTATATTGGGCTATAGTTTATTTACAATGTTGTGTTAGTTTCAGGTGTACAGCAAGGTGATTCAGTTATACATATACATATGTCTATTCTTTTTCAAGTTCTTTTCCCATTTAGGTTATTACAGAATATTGAGCAGAGTTCCCTGTGCTATACAGCAGGTTCTTGTTGGTTATCTATTTTAGTGTGTATATGTCCATCCCAAACTCTCAATTTATCCCTCCCCCTCACCTTTCCCCTTTGGTAACCATAAATTTGTTTTCTATGTTTGTGAGTCTGTTCCTGTTTTGTAAAGAAGTTCATTTGTATCATTTTTTTTTAGATTCCGCATATAAGTGATATCATATGATATTTGTCTTTCTCTGACTTACTTCACTTAGTATGATAATCCCCAGGTCCATCCATGTTGCTGCAAATGGCATTATTTCATTCTTTTCAATGGCTGAGTAATATTCCATCTTTCTTTATCCATTCCTCATCTTCTTTATCCATTCCTCTGTCAATGGACATTTAGGTTGTTTCCATGTCTTGGCCACAGATTTGTAAAATATCCTAAAATATGGACTTATAATTACAAATGTATTTTAAAATTAATCCAACAGTGATATTTTCCTGCATTCATAAATATTCCTTATTTTAATGATTACAAAATAGCTCATCTAAGTTATTTAACTGTTCCCAGTTTTTGATACATCTAAGTCTCTTGGCAGTTTTACTATTTTAAATATGTTCTCTGTTCACTGTTAAAGTGCATTTTAAGGCACATCCTTGATGATCCTAAGATGAACTAAATTTAGAATTGGTAACAATAGTGACTTAAAGCACTTTCTATAGGTCTGACCCTGAGCTTGTAAACATCAGCTCATTTACCTCTCACAAAATAGCTGGGAGGTAGGTATTAACTTCCAATTTTACATTCTCAGGGTCAAAAAGCTAGTAAGAGGTAAAGTCAGAATAAGAACACAGAACTGTTTTTTTTTTCTAAAACCTGTGTTCTTCATCTTGATAAAATTAATGTGTTAAAGAATGTGCAAAATATTTTTAGGTCAGTACCAAATTGCTCTGCAGAAAGGTGCAGCCAGTTTGTATATTCTATATATGTATCAACAGTGATAATTTGACACAAAAAATAGAAACATAAAATTTTTTTAACTTCTGTTTTTTCTCATTAATGAAGCTAAATCTTTTTCATATGTTTATTTCCATTTACATTTCTGTGAAAACTGTTCTTTGCCCATTTTCTTACAGTTCTTTTGCAATAGATTTGTGAAAAAATCACTTAAATTCTTTTTCCCATTTTACTTTTTTATGTTACTTTTCATTTACAGAATTGTATTTTTATGAAACAAAGGAATATTGATTTCCTCTATGCTATTGGTGATATTATGTTTAGCAAGCAGTTCCCTTTTCATATGCACATAAAGTTGTACTTCTATTTTGTTTTCAGTTTTCATATTTAATTTTCTAATTCATCTTGAATTTGTTTTGATATCTAAATACCATTTGTCAAATATGAATTTATTCCTCATTATTTTGGATTAATCCATATATTTTATGAGTTTTCTATGTGAAAGAATATATAACCTGCAAATAAAGAGAGCTTTATTTCCTTCCTTCTAAGTTTTATGGTTTTAATTTCTTTTCCTTTTCAGATTGCACTTGCTAAGACCTCCTCCTATACAATGTATAATTGAAGAAATATTAGTGAGTATTTTCATCTTATTCCTCAGTTTAATGCTTCTTATTGGGGAGTACTTCTAACAGCAGCAGTCTTCTGATTCTCAATTTATTTGTTTATTCTTTTAATAAATATTGAATGCCAATTATTTGCTAGCCCCTATTTTAGGTGCTTGGGATACAACTGTGAACAAAATTCCTAGTCTTGATGAACTCATTGGACAATTATTATAGATTATCTTTTTTAGGTTAAGGACATTCCCTTGTATTGTCAGTTTACTAATTTTTTTTTCATGAATGTGTTGCATTTTGTCAAGTGTTTTTTTTTCTTTTTTCTGTTCTGATTTTATTGAGATGACTTTTTTCCCCCAATCAGTTAAAGCAGTGATCAACATTTATAGATTTTTCTAATATTAAACCTTCCTTGTATTTCGAGGATAAACACAACTTGATTACAATATATTGCTTTATTCCACACAATTTTTTGGATAATAGTATGTTGATGACATTTATTCATGAGTGAAATGGATCCATAATTTTCTTTTCATATTTTAGTTTAGATTCTAATTTTGTTATCAGAATTATATTGACTTTATATAATTGAATGGAGATGATTTCTTATTATTTTATTTTCCATAGACAGTTATGTTAGATTAGAATGATCTGTTTTTGAAAGTTTGGTAGCACTCAATTGTAAAACCATCTGGAAATGATGTTTGCTCTGTAAGGAGACTTATAATTATGGATTTACTTTTATAGGTATAGGACTACTCAGGGTTTCTATTCCTTTTAAATCAGTTTTATCCACTTTCTATGTTTTCAAATCTATTGTTATAGCCTATTACTTTTCAGGAGTTTATTTTAAAATATATGTATTTGAAGCCACGTGATTTTCTTGAAGCACTTATCTTTAGGACATCTCATAATTTTCATATGCAGGTTTTTATTACTATTTAGTTCTAATATTTTGAAGTGTCTATATAATTTCTTCTTTGAACAGTAGGTTTATAGAAGAGTGTTTATCAGCCTCATTGAATTGTGGCTAGAAAAAAGTATCTGTAGGCTACCTCCATTAAAATTTTTTGAAACTTTCTTTAATGTCCATTGTGAAACAAATTTTTATAACTATTCTATGTATGCTTGAGATTAATGTATATTTTATAGTTGTTAGATGTAGAACTTTCTATATGACCAGCAGATCAACATTTTAAAATTTATTATTCAAATATTCTATATCTTTGTTGACTTTATCCATTTGACACATAAATGATTAAGAAAAGTTTTTTAACCCAGCACTATGAAGATGAATGTCTTTGTTTTTCATTATAATTCTATCAATTTTGTTTCATATTTGGATGATATGTTATTATGTGGACACACTTAAAATTATTTTATCTTCCTGGTGATTTGTTCTTTACTTATATGGAAAGGACCTCCTCTCTACTCCTAATAATGCTTTTTAATCCTTTACCTGATAATAATAGTGTATAGTAAAGAATTTGGCTGTGGTCAAGGAGAAGTCTGGCCTTTGTCGCCAGCTCCTGTAAGGAAACCTCTAAAACCTTGGAATTTCCCTAATAGTAACAGTGTCTTTGTTATTAATAAGGGCCCCTTGAGCAGTACTTCATAGTTTATGCTTATGAGGTGAGTTATGGTGGGTCCCTTGGACCATGTGGTATTAGCTGGATCTGAGGAGTGGGGCAGGGGTGACAAGATTAGTTCAGGCACTTGTGAATTCAATCAACTAATCATGCCTAAGTAATGAAGCCCCAGTAAAAACTCTGAACACTGAAGATGGGATGAACTTGGGTTGACAATATTCCATGTGTATTGTCACACAGGAATACTGCAGGTTAACATGCCCTGATGACAATGAAAACTTTACATTTGGAACTTGACCAAATTCTGTCCTATGCCTGGTTATGATACATCCTTTCCCTGTAATAAACCATACATGTGAGCATGAAAGCTCTCAGTGAATCATATGAGTTCTTCTAGCAAATTATGGAAACTGAGTGTGGTTTTGGGAACCCTCAAACTTTCAGTGTTTAGAAATCTTGTTCAGACTTCATACTCCAGAGGACTGTATCCTCAAATCTTGTTGTTTGGCTAACTCTGGGTAAATAGCTATACCAACTTCATTTATTTTCAGTGCCCTAAAAGTACTCTGTGCTTTGCCTATTCATCCCTTGTCCCCTACAATTCCTGGCAACCACTGGTATTTTTACTGTCTCTATAGTTTTGCCTTTTACAGAATATCATATATTTGAAATCATACCACATGTAGCCTTTTCAGATTAACATCTTTTGCTTAGTAATATGCATTTAAGTTTCCTCCATGTCTTTTCATAGCTTGATAGCCCATTTCCTTTTAGTGCTGAATAACAATACATTGGCCGGGTGTACCACAGTTTATTTATCCATTCACCTTGGAAGGACAATTAGGTTGCTCTCAAGTTTTGGCAGTTATAAATAAAGCTGCAAGTTTTTCTGTGGACATAATTTTTCAGCTCCTTTGGGTAAGTACCAAAGAGTGTGACTACTGGATCATATGGTAAGAGTAGGTTTAGCTTTGTAAGAAACCACCAAACTCTCATCCAGAGTAGCTGTACTGTTTTGCATTTTCACCAGCAGTGAATAAGAGTTCCTGTACTCCATATATTTGTCAGCACTTGGTGTTGTCAGTGTCCTGGATTTTGGCCATTTGCATAGGTGTGTAGTGGTATATCTTCTTTGTCTTTTGCAGAAGTTTTTAAGTCTTAATTAAGTCCAACTTTCAGTTATTCTTTTATGGATTTTGCCTTGGTGTTGTGTTTAAAAGGGCATCATCCTACCCATGGTCATTTAGGTTTCCTCCTAAGCTATCCTCTAGGAGTTTTATAGTTTTGTGTTTCACATTTAGGTCTATGATTTATTTTGAGCTAATTTTTATGAAGGTTGTAAAGTCGATTCATTTTTTTGCATGTGAATATCCAGTTGTTCCAGCACCATTTGTTGAACAGACTGTCTTTAGTCCATTGTATTGCCTTTGCTCCCTTGTCAATGATCAGTTGACGATATGTATAGGGTGTATTTCTGGGCTCTCTTTTGTGCCATTTACCTATTCGTTTATTCTTCACAAATACTGTACTGTCTTGATTACTGCAGCTTTATAGGTTTTTTAGTGTCAGTCCTCCAACTTTGTTTTTCTCCTTCAATATTGTGTGGGCTCTTCTGGGCCTTTTGCCTCTCAATATAAACATTAGAATCAGTTTGTTGATGTCCATAAAATAACTTGCTGGGATATTGACTGGGATTGTATTTAATTGAATCTATAGACCAGATTGAGAAGAACTGACATCTTTACAATATTGAGTCTTCCTACCCATGAACATGGAATATTGTTCCATTTATTTAGTTCTTCTTTGATTTTGTTCATCAGTTTTGTAGTTTTCCTCATACCTATTACTTATTTTGTTAGATTTATAGCTAAGTATTTTATTTTTGTGATGCTAATATAAATGATACTGCATTTTCAATTTCAAATTCTACTTGCTCATTGCTGGTATATAGAAAAGTGATTGACTTTTGCATATTAACCTTGTATCCTGCAAACTTACTCTACTTGCTTATTAGTTCCAGGAGGTTTTCTGTTAATTTCTTCAAACATTTTTCATAGATGATCATGTCATTTACCAACAAAGACATTCTTATGTCTTCTTTCCCAATATGTATACTTTTTTTCCTTTACTTGTATGACTGCAATAGCTAGGACTCTCCTACACTTTCAAAGGATAATCCAGGATACTGGAAATAGAATTCTAGGTTTTTCCCCCCAACAGTTTAACTATTTCACTCCATTCTCTTCTTGCTTGTTTGCATGGTTTCTGACCAGAAATCTGCCATGATTCTTATCTTTATTCCTCTATAGAAACGAATCTCCCCTTCCCTGGCTTCTTTCAAGATTTTCATTTTTTCTTAGTGTTTTTGCAGTTTGAATATGATTTACACCTACACCTAAGGGTGTAGATTTTTGGTATTTATCATGCTTAGTATTATCTGAGCATCCCAAATCTGTGATTTGGTATTTGTCATAAGTTTGGAAATTTCTAAGCCATTATTATTTTAAATATTTCTTTGCTCTGTTTTCTCTTTCTGGTATTCCAGTTATGTATGTAATACACCTTTTTAAATGATCCCACAGTTCTTAGATGTTTTGTCATTGTGGGTTTTTTTTCTTTTCTATTTTTTTCTCTTTTCATTTGTGTTAGTTTCCTAGGGCTGCTGTAACAAATTATCACAAACTTGGTTGTTTAAATCAACAGAACTTTATTTGCTCAGAGCTATGGGGTCCAAAATTACAGTGTCACCAGGGCTGCATTCTTTCTGAAATCTCTAGGAAAGAACCTTCACTTGCTTCTTTTAGCTTCTGGGGGCTGATTGCAATTTTTGCTGTATTTTAGCTTATAGGTACATTATTCTAATCTCTGCTTCCATTTTCACATCCCTTTCTCTCCCATCTCTGTGTCTTAAATCTCTTACCTTTTTCGTATAAGAAAAAGATTTAGGGCCCACTCTAAATCCAGGATGATCTCATCTTATGACCCTTGATTACATCTGTAAAGACCTTTTTACCACATAAGGTCACATTCACAAGTTATAGAAGTTAGGACTTAAACCTCTCTTTTGGGGCAATGACCTTCAACTCACTACTGCATTTTATTTTGGGAGGTTTCTATTGGCCTGTCTCCAAGCTCACTGATTCTTTTTTTGGCTGTGTGTTTTTTTTTTTTTAATACAATTTTTAGTTCCTGTGTTTTTATATGTTAATGTTTAATTGCTTCCTTAATTTAAAAAAATAAGTAATATATATTATATCCATATTCTGTAACTCTCACTTTCAACATCTGTATAGCTTAGGTGTTGTATTAGTCTTTTGAGGCTGCCATTACAAAATACCATAGACTAGGTGATTTAAACAACAAAAATTAATTTTCTGACAATTCTAGAGTCAAGAAATCTGAGATCAGGCTGCCAGCACAACTAAGTTCTGGTGAGAACTCTCTTCCTGGCTTATAGAAGGCCACTTTCTCACTGTGATCTCACATGGCACAGAAAGAGCACTGGTGTCTCTTCCTTTCCTTTAAGAGACTGGTGTCTATTCCTTTTCTTATGGGCACTAATTCCATCATGAGGGCCGCACCCTCATGATCTCATCTGAATCTAATCACTTTCCAAATGTCTCACCTTCAAATACCATTACACTGGGGGGTGGGTAGGGCTTCAAATATGAGTTTTGAGAAGACACAATTCAGTTCACAACAGGTGTCTAAATAACTTGCATTTATTTCTGTCCTTTCTTACTCACAGTAGCTGCTTTGGCAGTATGCTGATAGGAACACTCCTTACCAGGATCACTTCAGTGCTCCTTGAGGCAAGATCAGCTTTTCCACCTTCCTGTCATTCTTAAGTTCACGGTCCCCACAACAGGGGGGAATCTGGACCTAGGACACCTCCAACTCCTGGCTGCCTACTGCTCCAAGTAGGCTTCCTGCTGCCCTGGTTCCTTGGACTTCAACCCCTTGCGCACATCCAGGCTGCCAGCCTCTGAAGCCATGGATTGAGCTCCTCCAGCCTATTTTGGTGTTATCATTCAAAAAAATTATGGAGTTACTTAAAATATATATGCTAAATTATCACTTGTGTGTACATTATATTTATAAAAGTAATCTGGATGATGTAGACTATGGATCATTACATTAATTCTACATCACTCATTTATTATATAATGGTAAATTGAAATAGAAGAATTGAAGATAGCATATTATTCTTTCAGAACCTTTATTTTACAAAGCTTCTGTTGCAGGGGGCTATGAATAAACTATCAGGTAATTCTGACCATATAATAGAAGAAATTAGGTTTCAGTAGGAAAGGTAGTTTTACATTGCCTTTCAGGCCTACAGTGCAGCCAGGGAATTACATGGCTCTGACTTTTTTTTAACTAAACAACATTTTCCCTCTCTGAAATATAAGCATATCATGTTTAGTCTGAAATAAGCTTAGAAATTTGTTCATGATTCGGCACACATGGCTAAAGGGAGAGAATCCAAAGTTATATAGGAAATACAGACATGATACAATGGTTAATTTACAGCTTATTTTCAGTGCCTTTTCTCTTTAATGACCTGAAGTTAAACAGGAACTTTTGGTGTTTTTGTATCATTTTATTTACTTATATGGATGTTGATTTTTTTTACCTGTACCTTAGTTTTTTCCCTTACATTGGATTTTATTTATTGACGTATAGTTGATTTAAAATATTGTGATAGTTTCATGTGTACAGGAAAGTGATTCAGTTATATATATTCTTTTTTCAGATTTGTTTCCATTACAGGTTATTACAAGATACTGAGTATAGTTTCCTGTGCTATATAGTAGGTCCTTACCTGTACATTCTTTATGCTTATAATAGGATTTTTAAAACAGGTGGGAAATAGTTATAGCATAATAGTAATTGAATAAAAAGGAGTTATAAAATTGTAAAACTAGTAAGTTCTAACACATTTTTCATTTAATTTTCCCCAATATGTTATTTTGAAAAAACATTGGAGATATATAAGAATTGAAAGAGTAATACAATAAACACTACTATGTATTTCACCTAAATTCAATAATTGTTAACATTCTGTTACATTTACTTCATCTATCTCTCCTCTGCCCCCCACACACATTTATTAATGTGGAATCACTTGAAAGAAGTAGCAGACATCATGACATTTCACTCCTAAATAGTTTAATATGCATCTTCTAAAAGTAAGGACATTCTCCTAAGAAAATAAATAATTTCCTAATAAAATATTCAGTTTATATTGGGTATTTAAATAATCAGAGACAATGAGGAGGAGGGGAAGGGGGAAGGGAAGGGGGAGGGGAAAAAGGGGGAGGAGGACAGGAGGGAAAAGAAATAAGTCAATGGCCTGTTAGAAAGGATTCTTGGACAGTAGCAATTTATCCTTTGCAGTGTTTGTATACCTCCTGTTGTTTTTGGCCATAACAAGGCTACTTCTCCACTGGTAAATTCAGTTTCTAGAGGCAGAAAGGTATGCTATGCTTATGTGGAAAGCAGCTGATTGGGTGAGGAGGATTAGTAAAAAGGAGAATTTGAGAGTGACTCTCAGACTTCTGCCTTTGTAAACTGGAACTAACTCATAGTGAAATGATTAGTTCTTTTAATAGGAGTCATGACTATGAAAAATGAGATTTTTTATTTTAATAAATTCAATGGAAATGATTTATATAAATGAGTTTTGATTTCTCTACTGTTTCAAATCTCTTCAATGTGGAAAGATTTTCCTTTTCTGAAGATAAACCTGAGTTTTGAAAACAGTTGGAACTTGCAAACTAACAATGGTGACTAAGAACTCTGAAATAAACAAAGTAATACCAATTTGGCAACATCAAAAATATTTTCCCTGGGGCTTCCCTGGTGGCGCAGTGGTTGAGAGTCCGCCTGCCGCTGCAGGGAACGCGGGTTCGTTCCCCGGTCCGGGAAGATCCCACATGCCGCGGAGCAGCTGGGCTCGTGAGCCATGGTCGCTGAGCCTGTGTGTCCGGAGCCTGTGCTCTACATGGGGAGAGGCCACAACAGTGAGAGGCCCACTTTCCGAAAAAAAAAAAAAATATATATATATATTTTCACTGAAAATACACAAAATATCGGAATGGATAAGGAGCCAATTACTGTGCCATAGTTCACACCTATTTATGGGTATCATATGCTGATGATACATAAATTTTATTGATTTACTGTTAGTTTAATAACCACATAAACACATTCTATTTCATTATAATTATTGAAAATTTATAATAGTATTTTTTAGTCATTTTGTAATTGAGAGCTAAATAGATTACTTTTCTTTCCTCAGTATCTCTCTCTGCTACCCTTTCTCTTTCTGCCAGCTTTATCTCTTTCATTGTACCATTCTTGGTTACAAACTTTTTATGCTTGATACAGCCATTGGTTTAAGATCAAGAGCCAGCACTCAGGGCCCTGTGGAATCCAGTCCTGTTGTACCAATCTAACATATTTAAAATATTTCCCTTCCATCAGTCTAGCCAGTGTCCCTCACTTTTCCATTCTGAACATCATAGTTATTAATTTACTGATCACACATTTATGAAATACTTATTATACATTTGGCACTGCACTAAAATCTGGAAATACAAAGATGAATAAGACATCTTTCTTCACCTCAAGGAGCTCACATCATAGTGAAGTTACCAGGTAATAAACAATAATTTAACACACTGTGAGAAGTACAAGTGCATTCTGGCAATCAGACAAGTTTATGACAGATCATGTTTCCATCCATTATTGTTTGCTATGTTAGTTTTCCTTCCAGCCTAAAACAAAAGAAAAGAGTAAAAGTTCAATGCCACTTTACAACACATATAACCCAATCCCCTCATTTTTCAAATGAACAAAACTAAGTCTCAGAGCAGACACACGCTTAGTGAACAGGATTAGAATTCAACTTCTCAACGCATAGCCCCGTGCCTGTTCAAATATTAAACTAGATTAATTGGCAACTGATGGGAGGCTAACACAAGGAATATTAGACAGACACCTGAAATATCATAGCTTGGTTTTCCCTCAAAATAAGATCCTGTGACAAGGACTTGAATGCAGGTAGCTTTTTGAGGAGGTTCTCACAGGAGGTGTAAGAATGTATAAGCAGAGGAGCCCCAAAAGGGTGTGATTATGAGTGAGTTACCACTGTGAGCACCTGAGGCTCAATCTACTGAGGATCCTCCAAATCACTGTGTAGAATATGCCTGAGAATTACACTAATGAAGGACAGGGAAGCTGGGGTATTTACCAGTGACTCACGTCCCTCATTATTTTGGAGGTTGCCCTTGGGACCATTGAATCCCCAGTACTCCTCAGCTGTGGGCAGTGTGCACAACTTCTTAGGGAGTGAGATAAAAGTCTCAGGCAGTGAAGCAGAGAGATTCCCCATCAGCAGTTATAGAAAATGCCCACCTTAGCTTCAAGTGAGTGCAGAGGTAAACCAGGCATATGGAGCAGGGCATCAGTGACATCTGCTACATAGATGGATAAAGATTTTTTGAGGACTGAAAAAGAGGTTAATGTCACTTTCTTAATAATTCTGCCAGGGCCAGATCAACCATGGTCACCCGTATCATTTCGCAGGTCAACACTGTCGGTTATTCTTGTTCTGGATAATTACTGCAGTTGTAAGGGTTTTGCTCTATCCATCAAAGAGAGATATTCAGTGCACACTGCAGAACAAAATGGGAAAGAGTTATAGTAATTCTCCTTAACCAACGTTTTTTCACATAGAGAGTCTTTCTTTATATTTCTCTATATTTTCCATAATTTGTTTTAAAAAGTATGTACCTTGGACTCTGACTAGTATAGAAACAGTAGTATTTTTCAAATTAAATTCTCATTTTCATTTTGCTCTAGTATCTTTGAAAGGACAAACTGAGGATGTTGCTTGCAGGGTTAAATAATCTGTAAGAGTTCAGTTACTAGCTGTTCAGGTCACTGTTTAAGCATTCAGAAATAAATCTAAATTTCTTTTGTCTGGAAGTTGTCCCCGAAGAGTTTATTTATTTGTGGATACAATTTGAGTTAGAAGTCCTGGGAGAACTGTTTGTTTTTTGTTTGCCTAGTTTTGTTGTTGTTGTTATGTGTTTGTTTTGTTTTTTGTTTGTTATTAGAGTATATTTTTATACTTCTAACATGTGGTTTGGGTGGATTCCATGACATTAGAAGGCATGTGCACTTTTTTTTCCTTTTTGGTAAAAAGTTAACCAGAGTATTTGAAACATCAGGAACATGATTTGTGTTTAAGATTTCTTTAGAAATTTGGGTTGATTCTTGTACTGTGTTAATATGTAATGGTCTCTGATCTACTCTGCATTTCATTTTCTTTGCTATGTGTTAAAAGAATACAAAGGATTTTGATGATGACTTTCCAAACCTATCTGATTCATTGAGATTTGAAAAGAACTCAAGTAAAGCAAAAAAAAAAAAAAAAAAAAAAAAAAGAAAGAAAGAAAAAAAAACTGTAGCCAATTCTTCATCTGGCTCCTGCTGTCCTGTGCATGACTGTGTATAAACAACAAGGAGTGAAACTTCTGAGGCCTCAGTTTCTGCATCTATTAAACATACAAATTTAGCAATAGATGATCTCATGGATGGTTTTATTCTTCACAATTCTGTGACTTTTTATAGGTGTTGGAGACTTTTGCCATTTCCTATATTTCTAGCAGTGCTTATCAGCTAGTTTCCTCAAAGTGATCAGGGCAGATCCAGTTCAATATAATGAACAAGCTATCTTTAGGCACTCTTTAATACTCTGGTCATTTCCATTGTAGAGAGTCAACCTTAGCCATCTAAATTTTACGACCAATTAATCTCACGATAACACAAAAGGATTAGGGATTGGTTTCTGTCTCTAGCTAACACCCCACAACCTGTGGTCTTCTACAGGATGGGAAAGGAGAGAAAAAAAACAGTGAAGGGAAGACAGGGTAGGAATTGCAAGAAACCATGTTCCCGGTACTCTCCTGGCCCAGGAAACTGAGTCAAGGAAACAGAGGCCATTATCATTCTGGAATCACTGACCATGTCCTAGAAGTCTCAGCCACCACAAGAATCAGAATCTTCCCGGTGGGTATATATATATCCAATCAGACACCGGCCACCAGGTGGCGCCAAACTGCAGCTATGATACAGGTGAATTTGAATCATTTAGTTTTTTGGATGAAGCAGTCCTCCTGGGTCATTTCACAAAACTTGCAATAATTGGACATTGGAATGCTAATGACCTTACTTTTTTTTTTTTAACATTTCAATAATCCCATTATTGATAACTCCTCCCCACTGCCTATAGGTAAAATTGAAAACCTTTATCTTTGTCTAAAACAAAGTCTGCCTTATTTTTCATTATCACCTCTCCCTCTTTCCCCTGAACTCTTACACAGTATAGTTTAGTCACATGGGAGCAGCAACCGTTTACTAAATTTCCATTTCCTCATGCCTTTGAAAATACCATTCTTTGTGAGATGCCTTTCCCACACACTTCTTGTGCTCTAGATCTAATTAAAAGCTTTTGCTCTAGAAAAGGTCAAGCCTCTAAGATGTCCTCTTCTGTGAAGTCTCTTAGATTATGTCCATCCTTACAAAAGGCAGGGTTATTAATCCCTACTTCTCTGGTCTTCCAAAGAGCTTTGTTCATATTTGTTACTATCATTTCTCACATTAAAATATCATTATTGGTATTTGTCAGTTTGCCACTTAGAATGTGAACAATTCAAGTATAGAAACAAACCAAACTTTTCATCTTTGTGTCAACAGCATCTAGCACTACATTTATCACATACTATACCTTTAATAATTGTATCTTGAATAACTAAAGCAGTATTTGAATAAAATATATGTATGTCTATATTTGTAAGTTGGATTAAGTTTAAACACATATGGGCAGCTAAGTATATAAAAGAAGCAAGTGGTGCTCTTCCTGTAAAGCAAACAATCCTTTTCTAATGTAGATGAGCACTGGATCCTTGTTTTTTTAGTCCTTTTGCTGCTGTCTTAGAGCAAATATTCATGAGTATTATATTATGTTATGCTATTAATGGCCTGAAAATATTTATACGTATTGCACTTCCCAGAGTTAGTTGGTTTATAGGACAGAGTAAATTTACTTGATGGGCAAAATTCCTTTCACTGTGGTCTTCTCATAAGAGAGACTGACATACCATGTATTCCCTAATTCTGAGTTTCTTACTGCAACTCTTAGCTACAGTGATGATCATTGAATGGTCATTGGCATATGTCTTTTTACTGATGCCTAAAATACTCCTGCTGAGTTCAAAATCAGAAGGTAGTTTATTTCAAGAATTGGAAAGGATCTTAGTCCGTATGTCTTATTCTCACAGCTGAGGGAACTATGACATAGGAAAGTTAGATGGATTCCCACACAGCTTATTAAAGAGAGAATTGCAGCAGGAAACCCATGTATTTCCACCCTGTTGCTTTCCTTTGACCCACAGAGTTAATAGGTCATCGTGATTTACTTAGTTTATGACTTGGATAAACAAACAAGTCTGCACAGTGATAGAAGAAAAGCCTACGAATGGCAACTTAGTTACAAACCATAGGCTAAAGTCCTTCTTATAACATCCTTTCTCCAGAATCAAATCTCAATACTCCAGGCTACTCCAATGTTTTGGTTTTTAATCACCTCTCTGGTTCTGAGAAGCACTTTTAGATACTCTAGAATTCTTTATACTTTTGATCTAGTCAGGGGTCTTATTTTGGCAGTTAAAGGACTTGGAGTGTCCCACAAAGGACTGTTTGCTTTCTTATCTAATCTTTAGTGCATCTAGCAGCAAAACAGACCATTTCATGGTATCATTCTGTCAGCAGAAGGTTGTTTAAGGATACACAACTCCTGTCACTTTTATTGTGTGGTCAAGTAAATAATCTGAGGCATTTCCAGCTCCTGACTACGTCATGTATTTGTAATTTCCTTTTTTGCAGCCCCAGTTTGCTTCCCTTCTTTGGGGCCAGGTTCCAACTCAGAAGATCCGGCAAATGTTTTCTGAATAGGTGTGGCGTTCCAGTGTTTAGGCAACACAGATTAAGAAGCCTCGAAAAAGCAATTTGATGTTGTTTTCTGAATTCTCGTCTACCTCCCGAGTTGTGAAATATTTGGAACAGTAGTTCACTTGGCCCAAACTTTTCACCTGTTTCCTCTGTTTTCATCTCCTCAGTGAATTGTAAAACCAGTTTTAAAGAACAGGATCCTATTGCCATGTTGGATCCTCTTTCAATCACACATGAGGTGTTTGGATGAAGCTTAATACCCTAAGGGCCTGTTTGCCCTGTATGAACACTAAAGTACCCATGAGGCTCTGTAATATGTATCAGGGCTGATACCAATTTTGGAACCTGGATAAACCCTGGGGGTAATCCAAGACTGTGAGTTGCTTCTTGGCAGGTCAGGCCACCTGCTAACAAACCAGAAATATGCAGGGAGTTTGCAATCCCTAGTCAGAAAGAAAATAAAGTTGTTGATGCCAGAAGCTTCATAAATTACAGCACAATCTCAGGAAAGGGGGAATTAAAGGGGTAGAAATTAGACAACTGCAGGAACACCTGAATGTAATAAAAAACTGGAGTGTTTTCAATTGGCAGAAAACTTGGATGTGGAAAAAGAACAATTCTGTTTGTCTCTGGCCAATGAATAAATGATACTCTCTGGTGCCACTAATCGGTCTGATCCTGACCTCACCTAAGTGCAAGTTATGCCCTTTGATGACTGCAGTTGTGTCTTTCAAGCCTTCTTTTCCTACTTCCAGAGTGATTCCTGGATGCAGATCCTTGGCAGATGACAGTTTAGTGTTAGAGCTTTTTCAGTCAGTGGTAAAGTGAGAAATCCAGTAAGGTTTTCATAACATTAAATTTATTCAATTTAGACTGTCCATTCTTTTGAGAAATTGACTTTTCTACTTTCACTTACTATTAAAATGTCCACTCGTTTATGAAATGATGGAGAAAGTAGAGAGTAGATAGTACATTTTTAAATGTAAATTAAATTTAAATGTCTCTGTTGGCAAAATTACAAGTTGGCAAACCTGAGTCATTCTTCACAGTTTAATGGTTCTTTAAAAAAAAAAAAAAAAGCCAAGGAATTGTTAAAGTTCATTTTAGCAGATTCAGTTCATTTAGCAGATTTTTTCATTGACCAAAGAGTTTGGATACTGTGATCTCTGCTGCAGCAGATTTGGTTTTATCTAATGGCCTCCAAGAAAGGGAACGTGGGTATTAGAAGGAAGGCAACACTGGGTTATATCTCATCTAGATGACTAACAAGATCATCACCATTCCTGTAGGTCTATTTCTCTCTCCTTGGATGTCTGCACAGCTAAAATTAACTATATTACAAACTATGCTCACAGATCCCCCAGGTCCGGGCTTCATGCCTACTTTCCTATCACATTTATGAGTACCGGGGCCAGCGCTGGCCTGACCTTCCTCTGCTAGGCGACACAGAGGAAGAAGGCTACAGTAGGCTGAGGATCGCTCCTCTTTTTTTACCTTCAGCTTCTCCTTACTTCTTCTTTTCTCCTCTGATGCTCTTCCCGCTGCCCCCACCCCCGCCCTCCAGCCATTTTCTCTCTTTATGTTCAGAGCTCCAGTCTTGTATCGGCTGATCAAAATCCTCTATTGTGAAAGTGCCAAAGAGATCTGTCTTGGGCACCCCCCCATGGACAAGTCCACTCCTGAATCCATGCCTCATTAGACTCTCTGTCATGTGTTTTATCCTTGAAAGCCTGAAACCAAGTTTCCCTGTGATAGATAAGAAAATGAAACTAATTTGTGGCTGATTATGTCCTAATATGAAAAACTGTTGGGAGTCTTCACTTCCAAATAGATACAGTGCCTTAACCTGAAGGACTGATGGTAAGAGTACAATATTGCTGTGATGGGATTAAATGTACCCTGACTGCATGCCTGCTTTATATAAATGTAAGTATATATGCTATTCTTATGGTGTCTGAGGTTAGTAATATTGGACATTAAAAAACAAACCAACAGGGCTTCCTTGGTGGCGCAGTGGTTGAGAGTTCACCTGCTGATGCAGGGGACACGGGTTCGTGCCCCTGTCCGGGAAGATCCCACATGCCGCGGAGGGGCTGGGCCCGTGAGCCATGGCCGCTGAGCCTGCGTGTCCAGAGCCTGTGCTCCGCAACGGGAGAGACCACAACAGTGAGAGGCCCGCGTACCGCAAAAAAAAAAAAAAAAAAAAAAAAAAAAAAACCAACAAAAAACTGTTCTTTCCCTTTTTTTCTCCTCCATCAATAATCCCTGCTAATTATTTTCTATTGACATCTTTCTCCATACTGCTCACATTAATTCTCAGCTGAACCCCTCTGATGGGTTTCTGACTGTCTCCTTGTTTCGGGCTTAGCATCTACCCCTTACTTATGCTTCACTCCCCTGGTGCACAATTAACTATCCCTCAATACAGCTATCAGAGCAGTTTTTTCTAAAATATAATCCTTCAGTTACCCAGCTTGAAAGCCTCCAGTAATTCCCTTTGGCCTATCCTCTTATTCCCACTGGCCTCATGGTCAGTGAGAGCCCCCAAAGGACTCAGGCCATTTACTAATATCCTGCTCTCCCAAATGTTATTCCCTCTTCCTGGAACAATCTTATCTCCAACATCTACTCATCTTGGAAGACAGTTCAAGGGTCACCCTCTACTGTTTTATATGTACATCTTTTACATTCTACTGAATACAGCACTCTGCATTATAATTATTGATTCATCTGCCTCCCTAACTAGATAGTGATTGCCTTGAGGCTTGGTCTCTGGTTATTTCCCTTGATATTCCCAATGCCTAACTCAATCCCTAGTGTTTGAGAAGTTGCTGGAAAAGTATGTGTCCAAAGTATGCAAGATTGTTCCCCTAGGAATAGAAGTTTCCTGACATGGTTTTCCTTTAAGTAAAGGCTCTTTTCATTCTATTAGGGCTCTATATTATGTGCTATCTGTAATAAAATCAAGAGATACTAGATATTAGGTGCTGGAGAGAATCTTAGAGGGAATGCACCCTTCCTTTCTTATTTATATGTGAGGCCCAGAGCACTGACACGCCCCTCTTCCTACCTCCTGCTTCATCTTCCAGGCTTGTGTTTCCAACATACTCTGGCCCCTCACCTTCAAGTTCCCCAAGTTAGGAGGTGGTGGAGATGGAAATTAACAACCAATGCTGGATAAAGTATGTTTCTTTTCCCTTTTCCCTCATATAGAATACAGGAAGCAAGAGAATAGATGCTATAGGGTTATAAAAACAGTAAAATCTACATTAGAACTTATAAAACACTGGAGGTTGAGACCTGGTTTCCAATTCCAACTATGTCACTATTTATAGCAAGCATAAATGGAAATGCTACAAAGATGAATCCAATGGCGAGAAGCATTAGAAGACATTTAAAGAAGAGGAAGAGGCCTTAAGATCAAGTACAAACTACTGACATACTAACATTAAAGATGGGGAATTCTGAATACTTTCCAAAGATTATCGGGCAAAAATCTAAATGTCTTTGTTCCAAGTCCAATGACCTTTAATATTCTATTATGCAATGGTTGATAAACCAATAATATATAAGCAAGATATGAGAGGCAGTTCTCAAGACATAAAAAACTGTTTAAAAGCATTCAGTGGGAGAAGGTGGGAAAAGCACTGTCCTTTATCAAATGACAAGAAAAGCACTTAAAAAAAGACAGTGACAGGAAGGTGCTTTTTATTTCATTCTTCCCTCACAAGTGTCAACCATGATCTAATTATGTGAGCAAGCAAAGATATGATGGGAGGCAGAGAGCCTCACTAAAGTGGGAACAGATAAAAATGACTGACTCAGATTGGATGAGTTAAATCCATAGATCTTGATAGCTTCCACCCTAAAGAACTTAAGAAATTGGCCACAGTCATTGCTGAGTCACAAGCAATTATCTTCAAGAACTCACAGAGAGCTTAAAGTGGCCCCAAACTGGAATATATCATATCAGTTCTTTCAGAAGAGGATTATGGACCACCCTGGACATTGCTGATTTACCAGAGAGGGGAAAGAGATTAACTCGAAATGTTGGTTTTTCAATGCCTAGAAGATAATAGGGTTGGAATCAATTGAACTTGTGGGAATGGAATCATAAAATTTGGGGCTAGGCATGATTTTAAGGATCATGTAATATGCTGTCTTTATTTATAGAGGAGTAAACTGAGCTTTAGAGAAGTTAAATCAGAAATCCTTAAGAGTTCATTTTCTAATTTAAGGACAGTGTGGCAAGTCTGGGAAGCTGAGGTGATGGATAAATGCAATATTTATTGGCTTTTTATCTCCTCTAAATGATTTTCTTCTTTTGAGACCATGAGTTCTTTTATACAACAGGAAAGGAGGCCATACATGGAAATTCAGGCTCCACACAAATATGAGAAAGAACCTCTCAGCTACAACTTGTAAAATAAGCAAGATCTTGATACCTAGAGGTTATGCTGCAAGTTACACTTCAGAGAGAGAAAAATACTTTCTTAGTTCAGTAAGTTATTGCTACTTTTTCACTTTCCCTTTGTAACACAAACTTCTTAAAACTTGAACTCAAGTGAGCTGGGTCACTGAGCAAGAGAACTAGTCCTACAAAATCAGAGAACTTACTTGAAGTGAACATTGAGTATAAAAATATGGCTTTACAAAATATTCTTTCCAGATTTGGAACAGGTCTTTTCAAAGTAGAGGAACTTTAAGTAAGTAAAAGAATGGCACTGGATTCCTTTCCTTTAACTTCTAGGTCATTTATTTGAACTCCTATCAGGCTTTGGAGCCCCTTCCCCCCAAGTTTTTCTGAAGCATTTGTGGAAAATCATTGGTAGGGTCATGCTTGAGAGGGAGGGAAATAAACTGCAGATAAAGTCTGTCATCACAGGTACCTGCTGCCACTCTGAAGATACAGTCATCCCTCAGTATTCAGGGAGGGGGAGAGGAAGAGTGGTTCCATGATACCAAAATCCACGGATGCTCAAGTCATTTAGATAAAATGGTAGAGTATGGTTCATGCTCCATATCTGCAGATTCTGCATCCGGGTATTTAACTAATCTATGTATTAGAATGATTAACCAAGGCTTTCATCTATGGGCAGCACTTCTTTGTGTTTTTTGTCTCTCCAAACTGACTTCCCTGGTCATAATTTTATTGTCCTGTATTTTACTTCCTCAGGGCCTTTTGAGCGACAGGTCTTTTGTATAATAGATGAATTCTGGCTAATAAGTTAATTTATATTTATATTCAATTATGTTTAATATATTGTTGGTAAGTTCTCTCTTTAAACACATTTATTTGGAGAATACTTTAAAGATGTCCTCCATTTCTGGTAGAACTCACCTTCTGTTGCCAGCTGAGGGAGGAGAGTGCTATAAATTACTATGGGAGAAAGAGAAGAAATCGGGCAACCCAAGAGGTTATGAAATGTGAATACAGAGGTAGTGTAAGTCATGAGAGAGACTGCTTGAAAAAAAAAAAAAAAGAATACCTACTAATACCCTTGCTAGCATCTACAATAGTCAGATTTGTAGGAAACAGCTATTTGAGTCTAACTTCTCTCATCTGACTCTGCACTTCCATTTTTGCTTAGATGTTTTCAGGGACCTGAAGGTTCAAAGATAGTCATTCTGTTTTCTGAGAGCACTAAAGCTTAATAGTCCATAAAACAAAACTCTGTTGTGCCCAAAATAGATCTACCCATATTTTTTTAACCTATGACCCCTACTTCTATCTTCCAGGTCAGTGTAGAACAATTCCCACACCTTTTGCATGTAACATCTATTCAAATAGATTTGTGTACAACTTCCATATCCCCTCAGATATGCTTGCTAGAGGTTTCAAATATATTTGATAATTTTTAGCCTGGAAAGTTTTCCTGTATTATGAAACACCTACTTGCTAATGCTCTGTTAGCAGCTATAGTCTGATAAAAGTAAATATTGTACAGTATTGCAAAGACTTTAAATTTTCTGTTAATGTCATGAATGTAAGAAGCTAACTTCAGAAGCTTTCTGGTTAGAAATATTGGTTCTCTGACTCAATATGTGGAAGTCTTCACTTATATACACCTGCTTGGATAGATTGTGGGAAGACCACAGACAAGTGATTAAACTTGAGATGTTTCAGGCAAAGCACGCTATTTCTTCTTACTGTAAAAAATAAGGAACATTTCTGAGTCATTGCAGTCTCGGAATGTAATGCCAAACAAATGAGAACCAGACCACAAACAGTGAGGCCAAGTACATCATTACCGAGTGACTAATGTGAACAACTTACATAAACTGTGGCTGAAACTGAGTTTTTAGCAGATGACCATAACCTTTTGATTGCATCAAGAACAGTTAAAAGCTCTTTAATCTGCATGTCGTCCTTCAGGAAAGAAAAACTCATCAATCCTATTCATAATCTCTGAGACCTGTAATTTTTCATTAAGATTTAACTCTACCTTTCTCTGATTCTTCTTCTCCTAGAGAGCATCAGAGGCTACTAAAGAGAATTAACTGGGGTCCAAATATGTTGCTTATATTGATAACAGGGGAAGGATGCTACAGGTTAATACAATCTTCTTTCTTTTAAAATACTGTGGAATGGCCTCTTTCAAAAATTTAGCTAATGGAATAGTTCATGTATTTCTTTTGAATACCTGTGTCATATACTGAGTTCCCAATCCTTTAGAAAGTGGATTTTTTTTTTGTATCAGGATCATTTCTTCTTAATCATTATGAACCACTGTCTGCCCACAATCCCATTTCGCTGAGGTTTATTTTCTTTACACACACAAATGAAAGGCAACACAAATTTTCACCAGGGACTCTCTTTAAAATGGAAGCAAAGAACAAAGTAACTCCTTCTGGGAAGGAAAATTTTCTCCTTCGTGTTTTACTCCCTAAATAAAAGCACTAATTTTTAGACGTATGTTCAAAACACCTAGTCCAGGTATCACTAATAACTATCTCATAGCTGAATCAATGTTAATATTTTGGATACTTTCTCTCTGTTCACATTTGAATGATAGTCTAATTGGTTCCTGTGTACTTGGGAAGAATATAAGAAAAAAAAAAAGGAAGGAAACAAGATGTTGAGTTTTCCTGAAGGGTATTGATATTCTCTAAACTTAAATGTTGATCCAAAGTCTCTATCTATCTCACTCTTTTATTCCACTTTCTGTACTGTTGTTGCAGAATCTCAGCCCTTACCACAGACCAACTAAATCAAAAGCTTCATTTTAATAAAAGCCCTAGGTTATCCATATGGACATAAAATTTGTCAAAAATTACTCACTGAATGTCTAAAATTATGATTAACATCAAATATTCTCACCTGAAAACTCCTATTGCCCTATCCCATCTACCTTTTCCTCTTTTTTTTTCCCTCAAACGTCCTCAGTATTAACTTTCTTCTATGCTCAGCTCTTGGGAAAAACTCTATGTAATTTTAGTATCCCTGCATAGAATCCTTTTAATATCCTGGCTCTTCAACATCTTAATCTTGTCTCTTCCAATCTTCTTCTCTTCCTGTCTTAGCATTTGGTCCCATTGTCTTAAAACCTGAAACCCTACCACTAATGAAAATTGTTAATTCACCATAACTTTAGTTTTGATCATCCTACTCATAGGTTATCATCTATTCCCTTTCAATTTCACTCTCTCTGGTGCTCAACCTTTAATGTATTTCTGATCCCGCTGGGATCTACAGTGTATTTGACTTTCCCACTTTATCTTTTTCATTACTCTCACCACATCCTGGTGTCTCTTCTTTCCTGTCCTAAAGCCCATGGCCCATCTATAATCACTCCTTTGAATCTATCTTCTATATCCTTGCACTTTGTCTAGCTATCTTATACTTATCTTCCAAAAGCTCATCACTGGCTAAATTAAACTCTTCATTTAATCCTTTTTAGACTTAGCCCAGCTCAACTGGCTGAAAAAAAACCCCACAAAATCATGCTAATGGTCTTACCTTAATTAAGGACCATTAATTTCAAGTAGGACCTTAGGGCTGCCTGACAACTCTGTGTTTTTCTCTCCTTTTAGACAATTACTCTTCTCTCTTTCTCTACTCAAATATCCAATGTCTCCAGCACATCCTCTCTTCAACCATCATGTCTTCCCTCCTTCTCACTCTCAGTTGATGACCTGTCTATTTCACAGATAAAGTATAGAGGTAATAAGAAGAGATCTCTCCTCCATACACATAAATCCATATACCTACATCTGGCTGCCATTTTGCCTATCAGGACGTACAAACTGTACTTATTCCTAGTAAGTCCAACCTCTTTATTTGGGCACTAGATGGCATTTTTCTGGTAAAGACTTAGTTCTGGAAATTCTCCTCTGTCTCACATGATCAAATTTTCTCTCTGTATTGGATTCATAAATATACAATATAGTGTAATTTCTCCTGTTGAGAAATTTCTTCCATTTCACGCTTGAGACTCATACCTTGAAATCTATTGTCCTATTTTTCTCTTTCCTTTTATAGGAAAATGCCTTGAAGGAGTTTTCTCTATATTTGTCTCTAATTTCTTTCCTCCTCTTTATTAAGTCCACTCCAATAAGGCTTTTGCCTCTATCTCTCCACTAAGACGTTTTTCCTCAAAACCACCAATTATCTTGGTGTTTCTAACTGCAATGGTCAATAGTTAGCACCTATTTTGCTTGATCTACAAGTAGGATTTGACCCAATTGACAATTTGAACTCTTTCTTGAAACAATTTCTTTACTTGGTTTTCTGGATATTACACACTCTTGGTTTTCTTATAATTGGCTGTTCTTTCTCAGTCTGCTTTACTGGTGTCTCATTGTTTCCCTGAATTCTAAATATTGGTGTATCCCAGGGCTCAGTCCTTGATCCATTCTTTATCTGTGCTGTCTTGGTGATATCATTCATTCCTAATTTTCTGTCTCCAGCCTTGGACCCTTTCCTGATCTCTCTTTCACCTACTTGTATCTTCTGCTGGATGCTGAATAGGCATTTCGTACATAACACGCCCCAAACTGAATTCTCAATCTTCATCCCCAAACCTACTTCCACCTACAGTTTTCCACATCTCATTAGATGACAATTGCATTTGTCCAGTTGCTCAAGCCAAAGACTAAGTCATTCTTGGCTTCTCCACTAGCAAATCCTGTCAGCGCTACCATCAGTGTTTATCTTAAATCTGACCACTTTTTCACGATTACCTCCTACATCCAAGCCTCCACCATTTCTCACCCGTAATACTGCAAAAACACCCTGATGGGGTTGCTTATCTGCCCTTTTCAACTCACCCTCCAGTCTTTAATGTGGCAGCCACAGTGATTCCTTTTTTTTTTTTTTAAAGAAGGCATTGGGTCTTTTTTTTTTTTAACTTTATTTTTGGCTGCATTGGGTCTTTGTTGCTGAGTGTGGGCTTTCTCTAGTTGAGGCTAGCAGGGGCTACTTTTCGTTGTGGTGCAAGGGCTTCTCATTGTGGTGGCTTCTCTTATTGTGGAGCATGGACTCTAGGAACGCAGGCTTCAGTATTTGTGGCATGTGGGCTCAGTAGTTGTGGCTTGCAGGCTCTAGAGCACAGGCTCTGTGGTTGTGGCACACGGGCTTAGTTGCTCCGTGGCATGTGGGATCTTCCTGGACCAGGGCTTGAACCCGTTTCCCCTGCATTGGCAAGCGGATTCTTAACCACTGTGCCGCCAGGGAAGCCCCACAGTGATTTTTAAAAATCATGTCAGGGGGGCTTCCCTGGTGGCACAGTGGTTGGGGGTCCGCCTGCCGATGTAGGGGCGCGGGTTTGTGCCCCCGTCTGGGAAGATCCCATATGCCGCGGAGCGGCTGGACCCGTGAGCCATGGCCTCTGAGCCTGCGCGTCCGGAGCCTGTGCTCCACAATGGGAGAGGCCACAGCAGTGAGAGGCCTGTGTAACACCAAAAAAAAAAAAAAAAAAAAAAAAAAAATCATGTCAGAGACTATCTCGCCTGTCTTCAAAACCCTCCAACATGTCTATTACACTCAGAAAAAAGCCAAACTCATGTAAATGGCCCTAGTGATCTACATCTTGCCATTTTCCACCTCATTTCTATGGCTCCTTCTCTTTTTCATTCTAATCTAGTCACAGATGCTTCTGCCTCAGGGCCTTTGCTCCTGCTATTTCTTCCACCTGAGATATTTTTCTCTCAAGTTCCTCCAACATTTTGGAAGCCCCTATTTCTCTACTCTGACTAATTCCTCGCCATTGTATTTATCACACTGACATATATGTCTGTATCCATATCTCTGTCTATGTCCGTATCAGTATCTATTCTTATTTCATTTGTTTAAGATCTCTCTCCATTGACAGAATTCAACCTCCACAAGGGTAATGATTTGAGGCAATTTTGTTCAATTATGTATCCTCAGTGCCTTGTTCAGTGCCAGACACATATTTGTGCTCAATATATATTTTCCAACTGACTGAGTGAATACATGAATTATCTATTAGCCCACTTATAAGGTGCTAGAATTGCTTGTGGCCCAGACTTTCTGAGTTATCCTAAGTTTTCCACCTAATCATAGACATATATAATTTGAAACTTTGTAAATTATCTGATTCAATACCCTCTCTACTGATGGAATTTAAAGGTCGATTTTGTTTGACTGGACTCTGAGCACACATGTTTAATGGGTGCTCACTGACAGCTGTCTTCCTCTGTATACACCCCACCTCGATGAGCCACAGGGAGCCCTGCTTTTATCTAAACTCCAGGGCCAATTACATATTATTGTGGTGGAAAAAGTCTCTGTTATTAATATCTTTATGGATTTTTACAAGAACTTAATAAAGTGCTGTACACCCTATGGGTACTTAATAAATAGTTGGGAAGTGACTGACTACAGTAATTGAATCCATCTGAACTTAATTATTTTATCTTGATCATTGTTTCTCCAGCTTGACAACAAGACAAGCCTGTTGCAGTTTGTTTTTGGTTGTTATATACATGCATAGTGCCCCCTGGAGATCCCAAATATATGTTAATTGATGACAAAGTGAATAGTGCTCTTGCTGGCATCTGTTATGGATTTTCAAAGAAATCTCCCTGGTATATTATCACAGAATTTATTAAACCTAGAAACATTTCCAAAGCATATGTTTATAGTTCATATTTTGAACTGTTCCAAGAATGAATTCCCCTCACTGGTGTTCTAGCCTCCTGCCTGTCTTCCCTCCAGTCCATCCTTATATCCTTGTTGAGTTACTTTCCTGAGTCACAGCTCCAATCAAGCCATTTTCCTGCTGGAACAGTGTTGATGGCTCCCTACTGAATGCCAAATAATGTCCAAATTCATCAACATATATGCAAAGTGATGAGCCTGGTAGCTATTCCATTGCTAAGTCCAATATCGCCCAAACTTGGATTTGTGAAACACTTGAGTCACATAGGATGTTAACAGTTATTCTGTGAAAAAATGTTTAGAAGCCAAATAAGTTTGGAGAATTCTGGGTTAACATGACTTCAGGACTTCTCATAGCTTTTAAAATTCTCAACATGGATCTCTGAAAGAGAGATTCTTTTGACTATACAACTATATTTTTTTTTCAAGAGAAACTGCTATATTCTGCAAGATTCTAGTCTTTTCCTATAACACAGTTTGGGAGGTGCTAAACATAACTTAACTCTCAGCTTATTATCATGCAATTCAAGATTCTGTTCATCACCTAATTGGCTGGCCCCAATTCCTGGTACTCCCCACAACTTTTTAGTATTTCCAAAAGTCTCACCATAGAATGGTACTTTACCCCTCTGTCTGAAATGCCTTACTGACAATCATCTGGCTTACTTCTACTCACCTTTTAAGCATTTCCAAAAGTCTCACCATAGAATGGTACTTTACCCCTCTGTCTGAAATGCCTTACTGACAATCATCTGGCTTACTTCTACTCACCTTTTAAGCATTTGGCCAGGGGTGAGCTTATCATGGAAGCCTTTCCTGAAACCAATATGTATCATAGTACCTCTTATCAGAGATCTTACAACATTATATTGACATTATCTCTTTAGATGTTTATTTCCTCCACTGCCTGCAGCCCACGTGGAACAGGAATTGTGTTTTATTCATCTCCACATACTGATTGCCTAATACAGAATCTGGAAAGTGGCAGGCACTTGATAATTATTTGTTGAACTAAACTAAATTGAGCAGTTTAGTTTATGATTTATGAATGAAATCATAAACTAAATATATGTTTACATATTTGGAAAAGAGGACTATGGCAACTATTTGTAATTATATTTTACATACACAAAGATATTCTGCAGTTTAGATGGTAATAAATGTCTTTGTAAAAATGGAAGAGTCAGGATAAATGAAATCATTGCTGACAAATGTCATCCTGTGTAAGGTAGGCACACTGCATTTCAATAATATACTACACTTCTTGCCTGTTCTGATATGCATTGTGGGCATTGATAAAAGAGCATTAAAAGTTACTGGAAAATGTTTTGAAATGTTTTAGAAACCATGTCCGTCGACTAAGGCTGCTAATAAGTTTAGAAGGTAGTGATTTCATTAGTTCTTTTGCAGTGTGTCCTGAGATGATCTGGCAAAAGGCAGTAGGGAAAGAGATAGCGTTAGCTACAGAGGCTACTCTTTTATTGTTTCTTGGATCTTGGTTGAAGTTGTGAATGCAGAGCATGGATGTAGAAGACCCCAGGTGGTAACTCTTTTCTCCCTATTAGCCCATGGTGGATTGATTCCCAATATCTATACCCAAAACAAGGGTACCAGCTGTGTGCTAAGAATGTTCCTCCTACCCTAAGAAGGTATCATGATCTCATATCAGAAAACCAAAAAGTAATTGCTTAACTTTATGACAGTTGATTTTGACTGTTATATTCCTAAAACATATTAGTTTCCATAATGTTTTCTAAATAATCCTGTGTTTAGTGATGTGGGAGATTCAAAGATGGGTTAAATAATATCTGCCCTCAAAGAACTTACAATGTAATGATGGAAATAGGATAGAACCTCAAATAACTGCAAAGCAATGCAGCATAAGATACCTACATTTTGAATGATACAAAATGCTTAAGAATTCAGTGCCTGGGAATTGCTTCCATATGGGCTTCTCAGGGAGATCTTTGTGGAAGAAGGGACTTTGTACCAGACTGTGGTTCAAGTTGGTTACAGAAATTTGAAAACTGAGAAGGGAATTCAAGGCTGAAGTAGAGAATAGACACAGGCATAGAGATGGTAAATGATGAAACATGTCTAGGAAACGTCCTGTAGTCTAGTTCAGTTGAAATATATTTTCAGTAGGCATAGTGGAAAATCAGACTGGAAAATGCACTGAATTAACATTGATTAAATGTTAGACTAAGTTTGTGATTTTTTTTTAAAGGAACTGTGAAGCCATTAAATGTGTAAGGGGAGAAAATTTTATTATCTGAACAGCAGGTACCAAAGTTTATTTTAAGCAAGAACTGTCATTGGAAAAAATATCATGGCTTCTGAAAAAGAATGACAGAATAAACATATGCTAAAATTCTACCACCCACAGCAAGCATAAGAATGCTAAACGCGGGTGCTGTGAGAAATGGGAGAGCAGCTAGCATATGTTAAGTAGTAAAACAGTGCAAAATTCTCCACACTTATTTAAGGAAAAAAAAAAAAGAACACTGATTCTTTTTAAAGAAATATATTCAGATAATCTTTTATATCATAGTGACAATTAGTATTTTAAAAATAGATTGGTAGGGGAAAGTATGGGAGATTCCATAAATGTTAAGAAAAGTGAAATAAATGTTTATTAGTACCTTATAAAATAACAGTAAAACATTAGTGTGAAGAGTTGCATTAATATGCATTTTTGCAAATCTTTAATGTCTTGGTTAATAGAGACAGCTGAATTCTCACATCTGTGTCTACATTCATTTTGTTGCCATATCACTTGCCATGTAATCTCTGGAACTCTCCACTGTTAACTGTGAGACACTGAGGATGAAATACAAAGAACATCTTAGTATTATTAAGAAAATAGTTTTGCTCTTGCAGAACCTCTGAAAGAGTCTCAGTGATTCTCAGAGATCCCAGGATCACACTTTGCTGCGTTAATTTTGAAAGAGCTGGAGGGCAATATTAATATTAGGCAAAATCAAATTTAATAAGAGAAACATTAAAAAGGACAAAGTGGGAGAATTTTTGTGCATAAATGAAGTAATCCACCAAGAAGATGTAATCATTACAGATCTTCATGGACCTAACATCAGAACCTGGAAATATATCAAGCATAATTTAACAGAATCACAGAGAATTAATTAGAACTTCATAATCATTCCAGGAGATTACACTCTTACAGAATCAGCAGATAAGAAACAATTAATGACATAAATGGTTTAGTGATATAGTTGGTAATTCTGAGCTAATAGATACACATAGATATTGCAGGACTGAAACAGAGCAGACTGTTTAAAAACAGACATGAAAAATATTTTATGCTTATACATTTGAAAACCTAGATGAAATTGACAATTTGCTAGAAACATGTACTTTACTAAAAACATTTCCCTGTTTCCCCTTTTTTTCCCTTAAACAATGAGAGAAAAACTCTGGCAAGATTGAAGAGAGAGGAGAGAGGGGAGAGAGAGAGAGAGGGAGGGAGAAAACAAATAACATTAAGAATAAAATGAGTTGCATAGGCAAGGTAATGCAGAAATTAAGAAAAAAGAATGTTATGAACAAATCTATGTTTATACATGTGAAAAACAAGATGACATCAACAATTTTTTGAAACATGTAAATTATCACAATTGATAAACATACTTTAAAATGAATCCTGAATGGACAAAGCACCAGCTAAGAATTGAATCAGTAGCTAAAAATCTTTCAATTTTTTTGGCTTGCCAAGACCAAATGGTGTTACATCTAAGTTTTGGTAAAATTTCAGGAATGGAATTTCTCTATTATATGCAACTTGTTTTCTACATATGAAAAGAAAAGAGAGCTACAAAAGTTAACTAAGCGGGACAATGTAACCTTGATATCCAAATCAGACAACAAAATTATTGGCCAGTTTCATTTAACATAAATCCTAACTAAAATGTGAAATTAAATCCAACCATATGTTAACACACACATAGACTCATACACTCACATGCACACATATAGCATTACCTAGCAGACTATCTCCTAGGAGTTCATGGATGATTCAGTATTATAAAAAAATCTACTAGTATAATTCACTACGTTCAAAGTTGGTTGGAGAAAACCAGATGATCATAATACACCAAGACTTTGGAAATTCAATAATTACTTATTGTAAAAACGCTTAACAAACAAGAGCTATAAGGGAACTACGTTAGTATTATAAAAGGTAGCAACAAATAACCTGTAGTAAAAGCCACACTTTCTGGTAAAATTCTAGAAGCATTTCTATTAAAGTCAGGAACAAGATAAAATTACACCTATGCTGGAGCCACATCAATAATAATATAAAGTAGGGGAAAAAAGGCGAAGACTATGAAAGAAATAGGTAAAATTGATACCATTTTAGATAACTTTATCTACATAGAGACTCTAAGATCCTGAATGATTGAAATCAGAAATTATAAGAGAATTTTGAAAAGTGACCAGCTACAAAATCACCATAAAAATAAAAATAGTAGCACATCTATGTAGACATAACTAGTGCTCACTGCTTTTCCTTTCCTTCCCAGTTAACACAGAGAACTATATTTCCCCAGCTTTTTAAAACAGAGGCATGTGACTAGATCTTTCAGGTGTTATTTCCCCAGAAATGCTTCTCAGAAGTAGAACTTGTTTTATTTTTGAAAGCCAAGTGCCACACTGTACCCAACATCCCTACTCTGCCTTGGAAATAAAGGCCATCTTACATACCTGGCTCATCCCTTTAGGAACAATTCTCTCTGGGAAGACTCTTCATCTCAAAACAAAAGAAATTTTGTAGGACTTTTGTAAGTCCTACCAGGCAACGTCTAGACATATTTAATCCCAGCAGTGGATATGGTTTAAATTCCATCCGGTAAACATAGTACTGACCCATTTCAACCTAAATAGAGTTAAAGATTCTAAATTCAAGGAAGAAATCAATAGTTAAACTGGGTGTTCCCACTAAGAACCTTTCCAATAAAAGCACTTATAAATTTGAATTAAAAAATCTATTGTGAGGTCCGGCATTCTGCATATACCCTTAAATGACAAACACATGTTTCCCTTTGATGGCTATAAAGGGCCACAGCACAGTGTAAACCACAACCAAAAGTTTAAAATCTCAGCATTATTAAAGTTCAGAATATTTATAATATTTGGTGTGTCAGTATGTTTTGTTTCTCTCCTAATTCTACTTCTAATTTTAGTTTGCTTTCTTTCTATATATCCTCTAGCTTTTCGAGATGTTTGGTTGTACAAGTTAGTTGCGATTCCTTATAGGAGCAAAGGCAAAGTTAAAGTTTATTTTCTTAATCACTGTGGAAAAGAAGACTACTGGTTTTAAAAGATGCTTACTATGGCTATATTTGAGCCATTTGTGATGAGACCATTATTCAGTGTATGGGCAGAATGCTATAGATGTCCCTCCAAGATTCCTGTCCCCTGGTGATTCAGTCAAAATCTATGTTCTGCTGTGAAAGAGACTTTGTGGATGTGATTAAGTTTACCAATGAACTGACTTTAAAATAGAGAGATTATCTCTAATTATCTGGGTGGGCCCAGTGCCTCATAGGAGCCCTTAAAAGCAGAAGAGGAAGGTAGTCAATGAAATGGGCAAAAATGGAATTCAAAGAGATTCCAAGCATGAGAAGGACTTGATGAACTGTTGCTGTCTCTAAGATGGAAGGACCCAGGTGCAAGAACTGAAGAGAAGCTTCTAGGAGTTGAGGGCAGCCCCCAGCTAACAGCCAGCAAAGAAATGGGACCTCAGTCCTACAACTGCAAGGAACTCGATTCTTCCAATGACCTGAATGAGGCTGAAAGCAGATTCTTCTCAGAACCTCTCAATAAGAGGCTAATGAGCTGACAACTCGGTGATGTCCTCGTGGGATCCAGAGCAGAGAAATTAGTGAAGCCATTCCAGACTTCTGACCTACTGAACCATGAGATAATTGATGCGTGTTGTATAAGCCCCTACTTTTGTGGTAATTTGTTACAGCAGCAATAAGAAACTAAAACAACCATCATGGTATCACATTGAAGCAGAGTGTTGGAAAAGTTCATAAGTCAACGTGATGTCATTTCAGGAGAGGTTATAATAAACTTTTACTGAATAAAACTATAAGTGAGCATGTAGTTAATTTAATAAATATCATTTGACTAAGTACATAAATATAGCTCAATTTTGAGTATCAATTTGATAAATGAAACCCCAGATACAAAAAAGAAAATTTGGAGTATCTTTTTTAGGTTTATTTATGTAAAATATCTATTCACTTTAAGAGTCACCTTGGAGTCCCTATACCACTGGATACCCTTAAAACATTTAATATGATTCCTTTTTCAAAATTTAAATTTGTTCACAGCTTTTTTGAAACATATCTATTGAATATAATTTGCCAGGTTATAAGGTAGCTAGTTCCAATATTTCATTATTTTTCAAAGTACTTGACTTTTGAATATTAGTTGCTTATTAGTACCAGTTCCAGAAATTAAATTATAAAGGAAGAAGAAAGCAAATATACTAATTTTACTGATTGCTGAATGCTGTAAGAATATATCTTGAATTATTGGTTGAAATAAAATTCAAATATCTATGTTTTTATTTTATCTAAAGGAGAAAGTTTTTCCTTTACCTACATTGTTGAAAAGCATAAACTATTTATGAATTGATTGTATAAACAGATTAAAGACCCTACATGAATCTATTCTGATAAAAATACAAATAAGGGGAGGTTGTTTGCCCATATAGCTTAGTGACTATTTCCGTTAGGTAAAGTCGATGTGACCGAAGCAAATGCTTGTGTCACTAATAATTATATGGTGGACTCTTTCAATTGTGCTGGACTACCCTGGGGAGTAATTGGCATAGTTGTTTGTTGGCCTGTGGGGTAACCTGCACTTTCTGACTTTTCTCCATTTCCTGTACCTCTAAAGGAAATATGACCTGACATGCTTGGAAACTGTCTACTGACTATGACCTTGTAAAATGCGAATTTGCTGGGCCTGCTTTGAAGAAGTGGCCTGACTCTGAGCAGATCCCCCTGATTTAAAAAAGAAAGCTAATTAGGCAGTAAGAAAAGTCCCATTCTTTTGAGACTGAAAGCATTCCATTTGTTCACATTCAAATGGTCTGAAAGACTTTATACTTAAAAAAAAAAAAAGTCTCCTTGAAAACTAATAAAGGATTTGCATTTATTTGGGTTATTATTAGAAGAAATAAATTTAAATTCTATTTTCTTAGTACATGCTCAAATTGTAGAGTAATCTACTCTATCTAGGATAGCTATCTTGACATCAATTACTTTCTTAGTAAGTGCATCCGGTTTTTTCATTTGAAATAAAATGTGAATGAATCATTGATTAAATTAAGATGTGTAGCTTTGTTTTGCTTTGCATATTAAAACATTACTTTGAAAATAGGTAAAACTCTCTGCCTGAAGTCATGGAGGTAGAGGAGATTTTAAGAAATTGTTATAAAGCAGATCAACAACAAATAGTTTTTTAATGTTAATAAGGTCTTCTATTTCCTTCTGTTTTTCTTCAAAGGAACTTAACATATCACCGGAAGTATCTTATTAAAATGTCCCTATGAGAATTGTAAAGGAAAAAGACATTTACCTCATTTTAAAGCTGGAGAGACAAATATTGAGAAGTTTCTGTTATATAAAATATATATTAGGTATTGTTTTAGCCCACTCTAAGGACAGAAACTCTTTATCCAAATGTAAATTTTAGCCTGTTTCTCCATGGGATGACCTAATGAAATCTGATCAAAGATTCCCATTTGACCAGTCAGCTTGCCCTTCCTTTACAGCTCTCTGTTTACTTCCAATTAAAACTGGTGTCAAGCTCTCCCTGGCTGATGACACAGATATTTCGGCACTTAATCTTCTTGCCTGAAATGGATGAGGATGAAGTTTCTATTCTGTCCTTCTTGGCCATTTTCCTTGATCAGCAATGGACCCTGGTTCTAATTACCTGTAGGGCCTCCATCTTTATCCACATCAGAGATTTGGTGCCTGGAGAGACAAATAGAAGAAGGCTTCTTTCTTTTTTATTTGATTCTTTTTTTTGCCTTTCTATAAAAGTTTTACTGCTATCACTTTCCCCCCCCATTTTATTGAAAAATAATTGACATACATCACTGTGTAAGCTGAAGGCATACAGCATGATAGTTTGATTTACATATATTGTGAAATGACTACCATAGTAAGTTCAGCTAACACCCATCTTCTCTTATAGATACAATAAAAAGAAAAGAAAGCAGAAAAAAGGAAAAAAATTCTCCTTGCGATGAGAACTCTTAGGATTTATTCTCAACAATTCTCCTGTATATCATACAGTAGTGTTAGCTATAGTTATCAGGTTGTACATTACATCCCTAGTACTTATTTATCTTATGGATTTAGCTATGAACTGAGGCTGAAATAAGAGTCACTTGGAAAAATGACTTCTTGAAGTTCTTGGGACAGAAACTGAACTGCTTGTAGTTATGAAGAGGCACACCCAGAATACAGACTGGTGATGGATTAGATCAAGGTAGCAAGTATCATAGACTATGGAAATTTGCTGTAGAACATTAAGGCACTGCGTAAGTTATCATCGAATAAGGTAGGGGCTACTACAGCCAATTACAAAAGAACCATACTGTTAGCTGGTCAAGCACACACATGGAATCCTGAAGAAGGGTTAGTCCTTCCTTCTCTTCACATTCAAGTGACATAGCCCAACTGATACAGAGACTCCCACTTAGTATAAGTTAATTAGAAACTTATTCATACTATACATCTTGCTCCAGAACCACATCAGGGCATGAGGCTTAGCCTCACTTTCTCCATAGGCAGCACATTGCCACCCTTGTATGGCAAAAAGCATTGCTTCTTCTGGAACTTCTCCCCTTCAACCTCCCCACAGTTGCTATGGTTCAGCCTTTTTTCATTCAGCCTCCAGTGCATGCATTCTCTGCTCTGTATAAAGGCAAATGCTGAAGTAGGGAAGTGGGAGATGGGAGAAAGTGAGTCTAAAGGGAAGGATTCAGATTCTGAACAGTGAAGAGGGGAAGAAGAAGCCTTTGGGATAGTCTAACCTCAGACAGAGTACCTAAACACAATCTGATCTTCAACCCTGGGAAAATTAACATCGGGCTCAACCTGATTGCAAAACAAAAATCAAGTCTGTGGAGCACCTTTCCTTAATTTACATTAAATAACAAAAGGCATTGGGATTGTATATGGAGGAATAGTCATATAGGCAGTAAGAGAGAAAAGGACAATAGTGCCACCATATTTGCAGGTGGTTTGTATAATTTATATTGCTTATATTACATATTAATATAAATATTTTGAAGTAGGTCATAGATTCATAGCATACCCTTTACTCTCTGAATCTCTAAGAGCCAAGTGATATACCTGTTTGATGAAAAAAACATAAAGTAAAAAGAACTGGGACTTCTGTATTAGTCTGCTAGGGTTGCCACAACAAAATACTACAGACTGGGTGGTTTAGACAATGGATTTTTATTTTATCACACTTCTGGGAACTGGAAGTGCAAGATCAAGGTGTCTGAAGGTTTGGTTTTTCCTGAGCCCTCTCTCCTTGGCTTGCAGATGGCCTCTTCCTTGCTGTGTCCTCAGGTGGCTTTTCCTCTGTGTGCCTGCATCCCTTGGGTCTCTCCCTCTCCTTATAGGGACACCAGTCATATTGGATTAAGTCCCACTCATATGACCTCATTTAACCTTAATTATCTCCTTCAAAACGTTATACCTAAATATGGTCACATTGGGGTTAAGGCTTCAACATATGAATTTTTAGGGACACAATTCAGTCCAAAAGAACCCCTCACTCCCTGCACTGCCAGATTACCTGTATCTGTGAAGCTCAGACTCTGATTTATACCTGTACCTCATTTCCTAAGTCTTGCCATCTAATATCTGTAAAAGGAATCCTCTGATTCCTACTGTTGACAATAGCAACCACAATTGGAGACAAATTCTACATGATCACTGGTTAACCTGAAAGAGGATTCTCCAGCCTTTGATAGGAGCTGACATGGGCCACGCTGTGATGTTGGAATATTTCCATTCATGAAATTTGTAAGCCTCTAAAAGAAACAATTAGTACCTAAATTCATACAAGGCACATTTGGACAGTCAAAATGTCAAAAGTGATCTTTTTATGGGAATTTTTCTCTCATTCTGTGGGAAGGTATCATAGAGGAGAAGCTCTTTTGGGCAGATGTGACTATTAAGAAAATACTATTATAGTATCATCATGTCTCACTACAAAGGACATCACTTTCAGAGATTAAGAAAAAAAATCTATCTGGATGTAATCAGAATAGGTTAAGATGGAAATCAATAGAAAGCCATATTTTATCGTTCAGAAGTTGCTGAAAACTGAGATTTGTGCCAGCCCACCATATTGAAGAGTAAGCTGATTGGTTAAATCGTAACTTATTGCTTCACATAGATAAAGCCTTGAAGTACATGTGGTTAAAAAGTACTGAATGACATTACCCATTTGTAAATGGTAAAATGAATACAGTTCCGTAAAAAGAGGTAAGATACAGAGGAATGTTAAAGTTGTGTCTTATGATGGGGTGTTTAAGTTGAGATAGATACTGAATTGAAGGAACGGCAGAAATAGAATTCAGAACAATTCTCCTGCTTAAACTATGCTCTAGGAATAGGGAAAGAAATATTTTTAACAAACTACAGAAAATGTTTTCTAGGGGCTGTTGTGAGAGTTACCATCATGGTGCTTATTTATTGCTTAACATTTTTAAGGCTTGGTTGTGATTAATCCCAGGAGACACTTGACTGCTTTATATATCATTCAAGTTATATTAACCTATTATTAAGTCTTTATTAACTTTTAACTGTTATAGTTTTATCAACAATATTAATAACCTTTCTGTGATCTCTGCCAGCTATATCACCCTCATTTTAGAAGAGGAAGGAAGAGGGGAAGGTATTTATTAATGACAATTCAAGTTCTGCAGTGCCTGTGTCTTTTTTGGAAATCTCCCATATCTTTCCTGAGATTCTGACCTAGATTTTAAACACAAATAAAATAAAAGCCAGTCAAAACATTTATCTGTCAGGAGGGCACAGGCAATGCTCCGTCAGATGGGGCACCGAACAGCTAGGCTGGATGCCAGCTCTAAGCAACCAGTGTGGCCAAGCTAGAGCTTGCTGGCTGAATACCAGCTTGGCAAATGGCACTTCATTTTGTTTCACTGTTTTACACTCTTCCAAGCAAATGAAATAGAAATTAATGTCAGATTCTACCCTTATATGCCTTTTGATAGAAATCGGGGTTAGGGGAAAGCTTTCATTAATTTCAGTAAAAATCGCCTCTGTCTTCACATAACAGAGGGTAGAACTTGGCATCAAGAGGCCTGACTCCCTATTTATGCGTTATCAGCAGCTGTCTGCTACCAATCTTGATGAATACTTGACATAGCAATACTCGTAAACAAGACATCCTTCCAACATGCAAAATGCTTTTGCTTCACAAATTTCAAAAGCAAGTTGAATAAGAAAATGTAAAAGAAATTAAAGTAATGGATAGCAAAGCAGCTTATATTTGAAGCAGAGAATATTATAAAATTCTTATAATACTAAGAGCTGTGCCAGCTCTTAATAATAGAAACACACACACAAGCAAAAGGATGTCTTCTTTTTTAAGTTCTGTTCATCAAATATAGTCTCATGTTTGATTGAGAAGGATACTAATATCCTTCCAAATATTCAAAAAATAAATGAAAGAAAATCTTTTTAAAAAACTTCTGTATTGCAAAATATGTTGCTATTAAATATATCCATATTCATATCCACATCCACCTCTACATCTACAAGTACAACTACATTTATACCTCCATCAGCTACATCTATCTATCTGTCTATTTTTTAAAACAAATTTATTTATTTTTGGCTGCACTGGGTCTTCATTGCTGTGCGCAGGCTTCCTCTAGTTGTGGCGAGCGGGGGCTACTCTTCATTGTGGTGCTCGGGCTTCTCATTGCGTTGGCTTCTCTTGTTGCAGAGCACGGGCTCTAGGCATGTGGGCTTCAGTAGCTGTGGCACGTGGGCTCAGCAGTTGTGGCTTGCTCTAGAGCGCGGGCTCAGTAGTTGTGGCACACGGGCTTAGTTGTTCTGCGGCATGTGGGATCTTCCCAGACCAGAGCTCGAACCCATGTCCCCTGCATTGGCAGGTGTATTCTTAACCACTGCGCCACCAGGGAAGTCACTACATCTATCTATATATTAAAAGATAAGGTTTATTGAGTCAACTCAATGAATGGAAATGGGTTTGTGAAATCTTATCGCTGCTTTACCCTAAACCCACTAAAGGACTCAACTCATTTTTCTTTCATCTTCAACCAAGAGAAAGAAGCACCCAGAGACAGATAAAATTGTGATAAGTACTGCTTTTATTTGCATGGTACATCTTAGAAAGTAAGTCAGGTCGTGTCACTTCCCTGATCACCTCCTCTAAGGGCTTCTCATCTCACTCAGAGTAAAAGACACATCCTATAGCCACATCCTTAAGGCCCTGTGTGATCTGTCCCTCCACCCTGTTGAGTCTCACCTCAACTACTACTCTTCCCCCTGGACCACTCGCTTGCTCCAGCCATGCTGGCCTCCTTGCTGTTCATGGAACAAGGTCTGCATGCTCCCACCTTATGTCTTGGCCTCTGCTCTTCCTTTGGCCTGAAGAACTTCTGCTCTGTGTGGCTGTTCCCTCTGGTCTCTCAAGTCTTTACTCCAGTGCCAACTCTCAGAGGAGCCTCTCTGGGCTACCTTTTCAAGATTTGTATCATTCCTCTTATTTCTCTTTCCTGCTTCATTTTTCTCCTTAGAGCTTATCACTAATATCCAATGCATTTTACTTATTAAATTATTTTCTGTTTCCCCCACCATAATGTAAAAGACTTTTCGAGGGCTTCATGAGAACAATACTGCAGTGTTTTCTTCACTGATGTTTTCTTTGTGCCTAGAATAGTACCTATGTCATGTAAGTGATAATAGGGAATCAAAGATTCTGTGCTTCCTATAACGTATCCCCTGCTGTGCTACTAGGGTAAGAAAATATCCATGATGTTTTTATTTCAAATTTTGATAACTTATTCATCAATGATTTTTTACATTCATTTTGATTTAAAAAATATTGTATCAAAGTATTATTTATATTGATTACTGAGTTTTTTGGTCTCCCTTCAGTTTTGTGTCTGAAGGAAGAGCCTTATTTGTCTCTTTCCTATCACCATAGTCTCGACCCTTGAAGAAAAAAGTCTCCTTGGTCTAGTGCTGGGTTTGACAGAGAACCTTTTATTCTCCTTCTAGTCAGTGACAGCACTTGCCTTCTTACAGGGAAAGCCTTCAGACATGGAGAGGATATCCACAGCGCAACTAAGCATGGAAATAGCCATTGCCTATGATTAGTCAATAAAATCAGTTTGCAGCAGGTTGAGGGACCCCAACCTCTCAATTGTATTTCAACTTGTTTCTCTGTGTTACCAGAAGCAGAAGTAGGTAGGGCACATCATGAGAAGCACCTCTATTGGAAAACCCAAGAACAAATCCAGTATTTTTAAGTTCTATGTAACCTTTTTTTTTTCTGAATACAGTGTTTGGATTAGGATGGGGAGAATAAAATTGAAGCCATGGGATGCTAGTCTGGGTATACACAAAGTTCATTAAAATTTAGTCTGGTGACAGCGGGACAGATATTTAGATCTCTATCTAGTGGTTGAGTCTAGTGGTTGGCTTGATGAAGAGTTAGACAGAGGCAGCTTAATAAGAGATGGAAAATCTTTTGTTAATGATAAGTATAGTTAAATAGAAAATGTTTAGGGTTATTTAGCTTATTAACACTTCTAGCACTTGTATTAGTTTCCTATTTCTACCATAATAAATCACCATAAATTAGCAGCTTAAAACAGCACTCATTTATTATTTTATTGTGCTATAGGTTAGATGGTTTCTCTGCTTCAGATCTCACATGGCAAAAGTCAAAGCTGTGTACCATTCTGGTGGCTCTAGGTCCTTGTTTCCTTGTGGGCTGTCAGCTGAGGGCCATTCCCAGCTTTGAGAGTCCACCCATCTTCCTTGGCTTGTGGCCTCCTTCATCTTCAAAGGCAGCAATGGCAGGGCAAGTCCTCCTGTCTCATTCCTCCTGCCTCTCCTGTTACATTACTTTGACTTCAGATGGGGAAGGCCCCTTGACTTGGCTTTCAGAAAGTAAAAGAAAACAACCTTATAAAAATTAATTGATTAAACTTGTTTGGAAAATCTGAGCATTTGTATACTAATCATTAGACATGCATCCTAGGGAGTTATATATCATTAAATCCTAACTAATGAGAAGACTAGAATTATGGACGTGATTTTAAATATTCTAGAAAAAACTGTGAAGTTTTAGAGTACTGGCAATAGAAACAAAGTATAACTCCTCAAATTAGAAAAACCTACATTCTAAACAGCCTCTGTCTTTGAAGTCTCCCTTAGGATTATAGCCATGAACTATAAACTTTCTAACTCTAGTCTCTGTTTCAAATAACATTTTATGCCACCACCAAACTAATTTTTCAAATCAAATTCAATCCTCTCTCTTCCCTGCTTATAATTCTTCAATGGATATCTTTTGGATACAAAACAAACTCCTAAGCAACATGTATAGATTTTTCATGATCTGTATATGTAGACTCATATCCCAAGGCTCTCTAATATACAACCTAAACCCTAATTGCACCAAGCTTCTTGTCATTCATGAAATATGTCATGCTTACTCATAACTCGTGCCTTTGCAGATGTCACTTCTTGTTTGAATAGACATGAATAAGGAAGTCTACCATTTCTTCTATTGTTTCAATATTCAACAAACCTACTGTGCATCTACTTGGTGCCAGACACTGAGAATACAGATCAAAAACACACTTGTCCTTAAAAAAAACATAAAGACAAGTCAACAGACAATAGAGTGTGAATAGGGTCTGTGGTGGGAAGATTAACAGTCCCGCTAAAGATGTCAACATGTTTCCTTGACTGGAAAAAGGAACTTTAGAGATATAATTAAATTAAGGGTCTTGAGATGGGAAGATTATCCTTAGTTATGCAGGTAGGTTCAAACTACTCACTTGGGTCCTTAAAAGTGGAGAACCTATCCTGGCTGTGGTCAGAGAAAGAAATGTGCTGACTGAAGCAGGATCAGAGAGATGCTATGTTGCTAACTTTGAAGATGGTGGAAAGGGACAAAAACAAAGCCAAGACATGTGGGTGGCCTCTACAAGCTGGAGAAGGCAAGGTAATGGATTCTCCTTCAGAGCTTATAGAATAGAATGCATCCTACGGACACCTTGATTTTATCCCAGTGATGCCATTGTTGAACTTCTGATTTACACAACTGTAATGTAATAAATTTGTGTTGTTTTAAACCACTAAGTTTGTGATAGCTTTTTATAACAACAATGGAAAACTAATACAAGGTTTGTAATAAAGTTTATATTTGTTGTATTTCATTGATTCCAAGATGGACTTTGCCCCCCCTTCCCCAAGCTGAAGAGCTGTGAAATTGAGTAATGTCTTATAATTGCTGTAATCCAGGAAACATTCATGACATGGTTGAAATGATCATTGCCTACTTATCAAAATTGCAGAATGGGTGATAGTGGCTTGGAAGAGAGTCCTGAAAACAACATTGGACTATATTTTCAAAAAATGCTTTATTACCAATGCTCTTGATGGAACAGAGGACACTACTGTGTGAAAAAATACAGTTGTTGATGACTCCAAGTAGAAAAGTGATTCTGAAAATTGAACTTGAATGTGAAAGATGTATGACAAAAAGCTTAGCCATTTATTTTACTTGTATTTCTAAGTATATGCACTAGAGTTATATATTACAAAACATATACCTAAATAGGTCTGGATGAGCCCTTTCACCAGTATTAAATTAAAAATCTAAGTGATAAATCATTGCATAGTAGTTTAATTTGCAATGTTAGTTCCCATATTTGATAATATTTGATAATTGGTGATATCTATAAAAGTAATTATTTTGTTATGACTTGATTGTACCTCCCCCCCCCCCACTTATATGTCGAAGTCCTAACCCCTAGTATCTCACAAAGTGACCTTATTTGGAAATAAGTTCACTGCAGATGTAATTAGTTAAGATGAGATCAGACTGGAGTGGGTAGGCACTTAATCCAATATGAGTGGTGTCCTTTTAAAAAGAGGAAATTTGGACCAAGAGATAGACACACAAACAGGGATAGTGCCCTCCCAACCCGTCTGTTCCTTCCAGAGGAGGGGGTGATTTACTTGACTGATGAGTTTAGAAGGAACTGACAGAGTGTCTTAGGCCCTTTCTCTCATCATATCTGCCTAGTTGCAGAGAACAGTGTGCCCATTTACTCCTGGCCAAGTAGTGGGCTTCTCAGATAGGCTCTCTCCCTGTGTCAGCTCAGTGCCCCCTGTGTTGTGTGAATACTTCTAATTAAGAAGTAAAATATTAAAAAGCCCGCCCGCCCCACAGGTCTGAATCATATGCTCTTGTACCTTTTATTAACTAAAAGTGTGATATTTTGACCTCTGTCTGCTTGACTTCTGGGCTTGACAGTTGGTTTCAACAGGCAAGGAAAAGGGAGTGCCATTTATGACCTTACTGATCATCAATATAGGCTCTCAAGCACAGTGTACAGAAGAGAGATATAAATCTACTGATAGAGTATAATGAAAAGAGAAATAAAAAGGCAAGGCATAAATGTGGGCAGAGGCAACTCATCTAGGAAAAGTAAGGAAAGGTTTTTCAGAGGATGTGAAATTTGACACTAGAATGATGACTAGGAATTCTTCAGACAGAGAAAAGGGTAAGGGCAATCTAGGATGAAGGAAGAAAACATGAAAAGTCAGAGCACACAGGACACATATACAGAGCCAGGTATCTTTAGAGAACATAGGAAAATGTATTGTGACTGAACTGAAGCTCAGATAAGATAGGATTGGTTTGGGGCAGGATGAAGCAGGAAAGGGCACAAGGAACTATGAAACATTTTAAAATAAGAAACAACGAATTATGTTTATATTGTAGATAGAAAATTCTGGCAGTAATGGGGCTATAGTACAGGAGACAAGGACGGGAAGCTGGTCTGGGAGTTGTTGTAGGGCACTTGCTGACGACGATTTGCTTTAAAGTAGTGACAGTGGGTGATAACAGGAGATGACATATCAGGTGCTCAGGATTATTTGTTCGGCATTACTCCTTTTGAACAAATGAACAGAGAAAACAGAGTGAGGTAAACTTTTAATGGAATGATCTTTTAAAAATTTTACTTGTAAAAAAATTTACCTATAAATGTCTATGGGTTCAAGATTACTAGAGTTTGGCTAGAGGTAGGATATATATGGCTGGGTAGCAGAACACACATAGTACTCTTGTTCTGGTAGCTACAATGAAACAAAAATTTTAAAAAAATTATCTGGGATGAAACTGAGCTTCATAGTTGGAGAGAATTTTCCTCAAGAAAAAAAAAATTGTGTCTTCCTAAATGTGCCACCTGAAGATGGTAGATAGTGGTGGGAGGTCAGAGGGTTAGATGGAAGGAGAGCTCTTTAGATGACTAAGAAAGTTATCCTGATTTGAGATGTGCTTGGGGATAGCAATCCCTACACATCAACAAAAAGAAAAGAAGAAGAAAAACTTCTCAAGTAATATGAAACGTACAGAGCATCATGATGGAAGTTAAAACCAAAGACTCTGAACAGAGTCGGCTATAAGCAGGTAAAGCTCAGAATTCAGAACAAATGGGAGAAAAGTTAATTGTTTAAATCTCTGCTGGAAGAGAGCAGGCATTAGGGAAGTGGGAGGTTGGGATTATTGTTGGCAATCCAAGGGAAAAAGAAATTAAAATGGAGAAAGGAGAGTACAGGGAGAGGAAATTCAAATTCACACCACAGCTTGTTCATATTTTATTGGGTAAAACTTTAAAGCTGGAAAAGTGGATGTCACACTGCCAAGTCTAAAAATCATTTATGTGCCTTTTAGAATCTACTGACTCCAGGCCAAAATAAAAGTGAATCTTTTTTTTACCTTCTTTCTGGGACTATCAGCCACTTGGACATGTTGGCTTTTTAATCACCTTGTAACTGATATTGGTATTTTAAGAGAGGCAGTGCTATTTGCTGGATGGCAATATTAATATTATTTTTAGGATAATGATGTGGCATTCATCCAATGGTCCTGACAGGTTGGTGTTTTTGTTATCATCCTTCTTTGCCTTTTCAGTTAATTTTTTTTCTTTCTTTTACATGCAATTTCTCCAGGGTTGTAATTTAATAAATTTGAATCTTTCCCATTCACAGGAATTACTTAATCATGTAAATGCTATTCCCCAAAGTTAACGTTTTAGTTATCTTTCAGTGCCTGTGACTGTTTTAACATTAAACATTTCATCCATGAGTCAGTAAATTTTTCAGAAAAAAATTTCTTTTACTTACATATGATTTCAATTGTTTCAATTAATATACCTGGGGAAAATAAATGTGTAGGACTTTATACTCATTTTATAATTTATAATGGAAATTACTTTAGTGTGCTGTAACTACTTCCAAATACTCATTATATGAATATCATAATATTATTCTGTATCTTGGTATTTTAGAGGAATGAGAGCTGCCCTTGGATGAGATGTTATTATAATCATTAGAAGATTCTCTAAAAGATGCAGAGTTAATTTTAGCAAATCCTTTTTTTTTTTTTTTGCGGTACGCGGGCCTCTCACTGTTGTGGCCTTTCCCGTTGCAGAGCACAGGCTCTGGACATGCAGGCTCAGCGGCCATGGCTCACGGGCCCAGCCGCTCCGCCGCATGTGGGATCTTCCCGGACCGGGGCACGAACCTGTGTCCCCTGCATCGGCAGGTGGACTCTCAACCACTGCGTCACCAGGGAAGCCCAGCAAATCCTTTTTTAATGATAATAAAACAAATTCTAGCATATAACATGTACATTAAATTTCTTCTCCATTTTTTGTGAAAGAGTCTGTCCGTTCCCTACAATATACTAAATTAGAAACCAGTCTATACTTACAGAGACTTCAGAATTAGAAAAAAAAAATGACTTTTAGATTATGGCCCTGTTTTTCTCAAGATGAGATTCTGTAACACATTATTCCTGAGAAATGCTCCTTTAAAAACATTTCATGGTTAAATAAATTTGGGAATCACTGAATATGACCATACTTGGAGACCTACAAAGTTCATTTTCATATTAAAGCCTATAAAGCCCTTGTAGGTTCTTTTATAAAGTTGCATTTAACTTCTTTTAATCCAGTGTTTCTCAAACCTACTGGACCACTGAAAAAATTTCTCAAGGCTCCAGCACAAACATCTTGTACTACACAAATTGGGAAAAAACAATCCAGTCCCATAATAATATAATTAAGGAAACCTAATATGAGCCTCAGGACAGTCAAGCAACTAGCTCAATGTGGTGCCACTAGTTAATGCCAGTATCTAGAATAATTTATACATTTCCTAATTAACAATGACTTGTGGCCCAGGGGCCTGGATGCCTGAAGAGATGAAGAATTTAGGCAATTTTATGATAGCCTATATCTTATGACTTACTTTACTCCATATGACAGACTCTAGGTCCATCCACATCTCTACAAATGATCCAATTTTGTTCCTTTCTATGGCTGAGTAATATTCCACTGTATATATGTACCACATCTTTATGATGTGGTACACTTCATTATATTGTTATGAGGTTCAATCCAGACACGTGTAAAGCATTTTATAAAATCTACAACATTATGCAATTAAAACAGCATTCATTCTAGTGTCTGGTCTTACATTTAGGTCTTAATCCATTTTGAGTTTATTTTTGTGTTATGGTGTGAGGAAGTGCTCTAATTTCATTCTTTTACATGTAGCTGTCCAGTTTTCCCAGCACCGCTTATTGAAGAGACTGTATTTTCTCCATTGTATATTCTTGCCTCCTTTGTCATAGATTAGGTGACCATAGGTGCATGGGTTTATCTCTGGGCTTTCTATCCTGTTCCATTCATCTATATTTCTGTTTTTGTGTCAGTGCCATACTGTCTTTTTTAAATATAGATTTTAAAATAATTAATTAATTAATTTTTGGCTGTGTTGGGTCTTCATTGCTGCATGCAGGCTTTCTCTAGTTGCGGCGAGCAGGGGCTACTCTTTGTTGCGGTGCGTGGGCTTCTCACTGAGGTGGCTTGTCTTTGTTGTGGAGCAGGGGCTCTAGGTGTGCAGGCTTCAGTAGCTGTGGCATGTGGGCTCAGTAGTTGTGGATTGTGGGCTCTAGAACGCAGGCTCAGTAGTTGTGGTGCATGGGCTTAGTTGCTCCATGGCATGTGGGGTCTTCCCAGACCAGGGCTCGAACCTGGGTCCCCTGCATTGGCAGGTGGATTCTTAACCACTGCATCACCTGGGAAGCCCCATACTGTCTTGATTACTGTAGCTTTGTAGTATAGTCTGAAGTCAAGGAGCCTGATTCCTCCAGCTCCGTTTATCTTTCTCAAGATTGTTTTGGCTATTCAGGGTCTTTTGTGTTTTAACACAAATTGTAAAATGTTTTGTTCTAATTCTGTGAAAAATGCCATTGGTAATTTGATAGTGATTGCATTGAATCTGTAGATTACTTTGGGCAGTAGAGTCATTTTCACAATATTGATTCTTCCAATCCAAGAACATGGTATATCTCTCCATTTGTGTCATCTTTGATTTCTTTCATCAGTGTCTTATAGTTTTCTGAGTACATGTCTTTTACCTCCTTAGGGAGATTTATTCCTAGGTATTTTATACTTTTTGTTGCAATGGTAAATGGGATTATTTCCTTAATTTCTCTTTCTAATCTTTCATTGTTAGTGTATGGGAATGCAAGAGATTTCTGTGCCTTAATTTTGTATCCTGCAACTTAACTCTTAGAGGAAAACATAGGAAGAACACACTTTGATATAAATCACAGCAACATCTTTCTTGACCCACCTCCTAGAGTAATGAAAATAAAAACAAAAATAAACAAATGGGACCTAATGAAACTTAAAAGCTTTTGCACAGCAAATAAAACCATAAACGAGATGAAAAGACAACCCTCTGAATGGGAGAAAATATTTGCAAATGAAGCAACTGACAAGGGATTAATCTCCAAAATACACAAACAGCTCTTGCACCTCAATATCAAAAAACAAACAACCCAATCAAAAAGTAGGCTGAAGACCTAAATAGACATTTCTCCAAAGAAGATATACAGTTGGCCAACAAACACTTGAAAAGATGCTCAACAACACTAATTATTAGAGAAATGCAGATCAAAACTACAATGAGATATCATCTCACACTGGTCAGAATGGCCATCATCAAAAAATCTACAAACCAATGCTGGAGAGGATGTGGAGAAAAGGGAACCCTCTTGCACTGTTGGTGGGAATGCAAATTGATACAACCACTATGGAAAACGGTATGGAGTTTCCTTAAAAAACTACAAATAGAACTACCATATGACCCAGCAATCCCACTACTAGGCATATACCTCGAGAAAACCATAATCCAAAAATACATATGCAACCCAATGTTCATTGCAGCACTATTTACAATAGCTAGGACATGGAAGCAACCGAAATGTCCATCGACAGATGAACAGATAAAGAAGATGTGGTACATATATACAATGGAATATTACTCAGCCATAAAAAGAAAGGAAACTGAGTTATTTGTAGTGAGGTGGATGGACCTAGAGTCCATCATACGAGTGAAGTAAGTCAGAAAGAGAAAAACAAATATCATATATTAACACATATATGTGGAATCTAGAAAAATGGCACAGATAAACCTATTTGCAGGGCAGGGATAGAGACGCAGATGTAGAGAGCAGATGTGTGGACATTGCAGGGGGTGGGGTGGGATGAATTGGGAGATTGGGATTGGCATATGTGCACTGTCATCTGTAAAACAGATAGCTAGTGGGAACCTGCTGTATAGCACAAGGAGCTCAGCTTGGTGCTCTGTGGTGACCTAGATGGATGGGATGGTGGAGGTGGGAGGGAGATCTAAGAAGGAGGGTATATATGTATACATATAGCTTGTTCACTTCATCGTACAGCAGAAACTAACACAACATTGTAAAGCAGCTATAGCTCAATTAAAAAAAAAAACCACCAGCATTCATTCTAAAAAAAAAAAATTACCCATGACTAACAGTGAATGTTACTGTTGGTACAGAGACATTATGATTCTTCCTTTTTCTAAAGAGTGCTTTATAATTTTCTTTTAAAACTTCTGAGACTCCACTGGTGGCACAGTGGTTAAGAGTCCTCCTGCCAATTCAGGGGACACAGGTTTGAGCCCTGGTCCAGGAAGATCCCACATGCCGCGGAGCAGCTAAGCCCATGCACCACAGCTACTGAGCCTGCACTCTAGAGCCCACAAGCCACAACTGCTGAGCCTGCGTGCCACAACTACAGAAGCCCATGTGCCTAGAGCCCGTGCTCCGCAACAAGAGAAGCCACCATAATGAGAAGCCTGAGCGCCGCAATGAAGAGCAGCCCCCGCTCACTGCAACTAGAGAAAGCCCACGCATAGCAACAAAGACCGAACACAGCCAAAAATAAATAAAGTTTAAGAATAAATAAAAATATTTTTTAAAAAAACTTCTGATACCTAATGAGATAAGGTGATATATCACACATTCCTCCTGTCTCTTTTCCCATATCACAAATGATATAACAACATAGCTAAGTGACAAACAAAGGAAGAATTTACATCTAAGCCCTCATTCTGACCAAATTGAAAATGTTCCCTTCTCTCATCCACATACCACACTTGCTTTAGTTCAAAAGATACAGACTCCCATAACTCCCATTCTCTCCCCTTCATCCATCTCCCCTCACACATCTTTCAGGAACAATTCTTTGGCTTTGGCTCCAGGGTTTCTTGACGGGCTACAGGGCACCCATAGACACACAGTGATGCTCTAGCGAATTGTTCTGGATGTCACTGTATGATTATATTCTTTTTCAACTACTTTCCCTGAGAAGATTGTTCCTTGGTCTTCTTCTTCCTCATGCTGTGTGACTTTGGGCTCTGGTCAACATAACCATTGATCCTTTGCAATGAATTCATCATATGAAAGGAAGAATTGATACAGAGCCTGGATACCAGAGTTTCATCATGGAGTGGATACTGATTGTTTACATATCAGCATCTATTCCACTGATCTCTAGCAGCCATGCTCATCTGGATGGGGCTTCATCCCCAGGTCCAGTGGATAACATATAATCGAATTCCTTCATGTTACGAGTCACCAAGTCTCAATTCCTGGACTTTTATTTTGAGGAAATGGAAAGGAGTGCTCTCTTTCCTGCAAGCCATAAATCTGAAAGCATATTGAGCTGAAAGAGCTACAGTCATTTTTTTTAACGATGAGGGAAGAATCTGAGAAAATAAGAAGCCAACATAGCATAACGTGGATCCAAGAGATTGAGGGAGAGAAACAGGCTCCTCTGATATAGTCTGATCAAGTGGTACTAGGAACTAGTTACCTTCAAATTTTCAATTACGGGAGCCAATAATTTTTTCTTTCCCTTTAGGATGTTTGGGTGAGTTTTGTACAATTTGCAATTGAAAGTTTTTATTGAAACATATCACTTACTCTACTGTCACATATCTTTATGTCTGTATGGTCTTCAGCTGCTCTTAGGTTGCATCACCTTCAAAATAAAGAGGATAACCTACTGCTTAGATGATTTCTAGTTACCTTACAGCTGTAATTTTCCATTACCCCTCAGTGGCTAGAAGTAGAATTAATGGCTTTTGACTTTCAACTCTGGGCTCAGACATTGTAACCGATGATCCCAAGTTGGGTCCCAACAAGAGTCCTCCTGCCCGTGTCATTAGAGCTGAAATGCTTTATTCTTTGATCAAGGATGGAGAGATGGGAGCTCATGCTTTAGACCAAGCCAGTACTGGTCCATGGCCTGTTAGGAACCAGGCTGCACAGCAGGAGACAAGCGACAGGTGAGAGAGCGAAGCTTCATCTGTATTTATAGCCACTCCCTATCACTCGCGTTACTGCCTGAGCTCCGCCTCCTGTCAGATCAGCTGTGGCCTTAGATTCTCATATGAGCGCAAACCCTACTATGAACTGCGCATGTGTGGGATCTAGGCTGTGCGCCCCTTATGAGAATCTAATGCCTGATGATCTGAGGGGGGGCTGAGGCAGCAGCTGCAAATACAGAGTATCATTAGCAGAGAGGTTTGACTGCACACAGACCATAATAAATCAATTGCTTGTAGACTCGTATCAAAACCCTATCAGTGAGTGGCAAGTGACAATTAAGCTGCATCTGGTAGCAGGCTTTAAGTCAGAATCCGACGCTCGTTTTAGTCCGCGTGTGGCCCGCCCATTATTTTATTTACCACTTCCATCCACGCCGCTTTCCCGCACTGCGCACTTGTCTCAGTCACAGTTTTGTTAAGCCCACAAGCTAACCCTCGCCAAAATGAGTAAAAAACACACGTTGCTGAAGAGCTTCTTTGAAAAGGGGGAAAGACCCAATGATGAGAGAGCAGAAGACTCTAAGACTGCCAACAAAATGAAAGCTGCATTTAAAAGAAAATACCAAGAGTCCTACTTAAATTACAGGTTCATTGCCACAGGTGACTGACATTCTCCAAGCCCACTTTGTATAATATGTGGTAATCAGCTACCCGGCAAAGCCATGAAACCTTCAAAGCTGCTTCGCCACATGGAGGTCAAGCATCCTGCATTAAAAGACAAGCCTTTGGAGTTTTTCAAAAGAAAACAACGTGAACATAAAGAACAGAAGCAGTTACTGAAGGCCACAACTTCATCAAATGTGTCCGCCCTGAGAGCATCATTCTTAGTGGCTAACCGCACTGCTAAAGCTCAGAAGCCCTTTACTACTGGTGAAGAGTTGATCCTGCTGCTGCTAAGAACATTTGTCATGAACTTTCAGGAGAGGTTGCAGTCCAAAAGGTGGCACGTGTTCCTCTCTCGGCTGGCACCATAACTAGACAAAGTGATGAAATAGCAGAGGATACTGAGGCACAATTTTTAGAGAGAATTAATGAGTCACCATGGTATGCGATCCAGGTTGATGAGTCTATCGATGTTGACAACAAGGCAACAATGCTTGTTTTCGTGTGATATATTTTCCAGGAGGATGTGCATGAGGATATGTTATGTGCACTTTTGTTGCCAACCAACACCACAGCTGCAGAACTATTCAAGTCTTTGAACGATTACGTATCAGGAAAACTGAATTGGTCATTTTGTGTCAGTATATGCATGGACGGAGCTGCTGCCATGACTTCACAGCCTTCTGGTTTCACTACTCGGGTCAAAGAGGTCACTTCTGACTGTGAGCCTACGCACTGAGTCATCCATAGAGGAATGCTGGCTAGCTGAAAAATGTCACCTGAACTTAACAGTGTTTTGCAGGATGTGATTAATATTATCAACCACATTAAAGTACCTGCCCTTAACTCACGTCTGTTCATGCAGCTCTGTGAGGAGAAGGACGCGGAGGACACACGTCTTCTCTTATACACAGAAGTGAGATGGCTTTCTAAAGGTAGATCACTGGCCAGAGTTTTTGAGTTATGAGAGCCACTCCAGAGATTTCTTTTAGAAAAACAGTCACCCCTGGCAGCACATTTCAGTGACACAGAATGGGTCGCAAAACTTGCTTACTTGTGTGGAACATTCAACCTGCTCAACAAACTCAATCTGTCACTTCAGGGGAGAATGAAAAATGTGTTCAAGTCGGCAGATAAAGTGGCTGCATTCAGAGCCAAACTGGAATTATGGGGGCGATGGGTGAACATTGGGATTTTTGACATGTTTCAAACATTAGCAGAGATTTTGAGAGACTGCGCCAGGGCTTTCTTTCTCCCAGCTGGTGCATGATCATCTATCCCAGCTTTCAAAAGAGCTTGAGCATTACTTCCCAACCACAAAAGACTCCCAAACTGGGAAGGAATGGATCCTCGACCCATTTGTGAATAAGCCAGGTAAATCGACTTAGTCCGTGCTAGAAGAGGATCAACTGCTTGAGACTGCAAATGACAGTGGTCTTAAAAGTGTGCTTGAGAAAACTTCAAATCTCCATACATTCTGGATTAAAGTCAAGGCAGAATATCCTGAGATTGCCACAGAAGCACTGAAAAAATCCTGCTTCCATTTCCAACATCCTATCTTTGTGAAGCAGGGTTTTCTGCAGTGACAGCAACCAAAGCAAGATCATGGAGTAGACTGGGCATAAGCAACACACTTGGGGTGTCACTGTCTCCCATCACCCAAAGTGGGACCACCTAGTTGCAGGAAAACAAGCTCAGGGCTCCCACTGATTCTGCATTATGGTGAGTTGTATAAGTATTTCATAATATATTACAGTGTAATAATAATAGAAATAAAGTGCACAGATAATGTAATGTGCTTGAAGCATCCCGCAGCCACCACCCTCCCCTGCTCCAGTCCATGGAAAAATTGTCTTCCATGAAACCAGTCCCTGGTGCCAAAAATGTTGGGAACTGCTGCTGTACAGCACACACCCTCTCCCCAACAGACTGTGGGTGGGGCTTCTTTGTAGGGCTCTGAACAGCAGAAGTGGGCGAGGTTCTCCCCAGGCTGGCACAGCTGTGCCTCTTTCACTCCAGGTTGCAGTAGGGGTGCAACATCTCTAAACATGGCCCACTGCTGCCATCTTGACTCGCGGAGTCATGCATGGCGCTTCTGCACATGGTCCCCATCCCTGAGCTGAAGGGTCCAGTGCAGCCATTTCACACTAGGAACTCCACTCTGGTCTGAGGTGCCGGGCACAAGGCCTCTGGCTGAAGTACTCTGTGAACAAGAGAACCCAAACTAAGCACAAAGGTTAAAAAAGAAAAGGTTAGACTTTATTCTATTTTTATTTCCTGGGAATTGTTAATGGGCTTGACTGGTAACCAAATGTATTCTGTAAAAATCCTTTTCGTTGTCCTAAGAGGTATGGAGGACTTTTACTTGACAATGTTTCCACAGTTCTATTCATTGACACTCAGGTCAAAGAACTAGGATTAATAAATTTTAATTTCTGTATCAGAAAACTATTTAGTTTTTTATGAACACACGATTTTAGGGTTGCTTAGCCAGATCTCAGTCCTGTACAAAACTTGAGATAATAAGAAGCCAAGAAAATTCGTTCTTTTTAATAATGTTTGGTATATATTCTGATTTTCAGACACCATTTGATTCATTTAAAGTAAACATATCTATGTTTTAACATCCACCCTGACAGCAGAAGCAAAACAAAATAAAGCAAATCAATAAATTCTTGGCAAGTAAGATGATTCCCTCCCTCTCTCTCTCCCTCCATTCTTTCCTTCCTTCCATTTCATTTAGGGTTGTAAGCACTCTGCACGTTATCAAAGAAACAACAGTGCAAAACAATCAAAGATACTTCAATGGAAACTTGCAGTCTAGCGAGGGAAACAGATGTAAATAACCTAATGAATGATTATTATACATAATGATATGTTCTTTGAAGGAAATGTGCAGGGTGCTATGCAAGTGTGAAACAGGGGCAACGCACATGGTGGAGAAAAAAGACTGCCCTAAAAGAGTGCTGTTTGAGCTAAGATCCAGAGCAAAATTTGCAAGTAAATGGTGAAGGGGATACAGGTGCTAATGTAGTAGGCAGAGACAGGTAGGAGCATAGTACGCTTAAAGGATTAACACAGAACAGTCTAATGTGGTTGGGGTATAGACAGGAAGAGAAGGGGGTCAAAGCTGATGCTAGAGGTAGTCAGGGGCCATGGGTCATGCAGGACTGCGCAGGCTACATTCGAGCTTTAGGTCTTTATCCTAAGGGCAATGAGAAGACATTAAAGTTGGAAACCAGCAGGGCCACAATCAAACTGGCATTATAAATGACCACTTTGTGGTGTAAAGAATGACTTCAGAGAATGTACTGAGAGTGGAATGTATTGAGATCAATGAGAACCTTCCAGCAGTAGTTCAGGACGGAGGTAATGGGGGTTTGTACCTGGGGACTGTAAGGTGGGTGGGAAGGAAATTAATTAAGCTAGGCTGAGGAGGTAAATGAAGAGATTTTCTTGAGCTTTTATACCTCATTTACGTTTGAACCCTAAAACTCTAACCTAATGTCTAATTTCAAACAATGACAATAAATAATTATTGAATTAAATTTAGCAATGATGCATGCACTATTTAAGGGCAGCTGACTCAAGAGATAATTATTTAAATGAATATTGACATATTTAAGCCAATCATTCTCCCTCCTTTAGGAAATTTTAGTATAGGCCCAGTAAAACATAGAACTGAGTCATTATCATTAAAAACAGCCAATGTGGCTCATTTAGACCCAAATCCCTACAGTCAGACTGTGTGGACAGTCACTGGCTGTGGTTGTCAGTTTAAGTACTCAGAGTTCCTTGCTTAGATGATGACTCTTCTGGAAGCTATTCTAAATTCATTTACTTTAAACATAAGGAAACATTTCCAGGAAATAACAGTCTTTTTGGCAGGAATTTTTATCACCAGAAACTCTGACATTTTACAGAATGCAACAAATAAGTAGTGTAAATATTGCATACTCAAAGGGAATTTCAATTTTAATTAAAGCCCACCCTCCATTTTAAAACAAATCTTGTTAAAAAATATCTCCTCCCCTTAAGATGGTTGTAATTTTAGGGTAATATCCTCTAACAAAAGGCAGTTAGTTATCTGTGATCCAGTGTAAATGTAACATCTTAAATGCAAAAGTACAGCAAAATTCAATGAGCTGAAAATTATCTGAAGCATTTTAGTGAATAGATTTATTATGTTTTTTTCTCTGTTATTTATTGAAAAGGAGTCTCTTTTCTGATATTCATGGGGTTTATTTTTAACAATGGACAATATTTAACAGAAAGTTATATTAAGGTGTTAAATTTACTCTAAAGGTGAAATACCAAGCCATACATGCATATCTCAGGAAGATTAAGAATTTCAGGCCACCATTAGTTCATAAACCCTTTCCTCTCACTACAATCATTGGTGCACCCTTTCTTTTCCAGGATGTTATGTAAAACTTAGTCATAAATATACTGATTTTCATTGATTCCCAAATACATACTGAATGTGCCCTTATTCGGTTAAAAAGCTTCCCCAAGGCTATGTATTTGCACACTGGATATCCAAGAAAACCCTCCTGATCCATCCTCAAAGACCTATTATTTCTGCTGTTGTAGGCTCTGTTTTCTAGATGGAAGGCATGTCACCTCTTCCCATTTCACTTCCCAAGGATCTACCTTTCACAATGCACGCTGGGATTGTTAATTTTTGAGTCAACTTGCCTGCTGTAAGAGATGCCCAGATAGCTGGTAAAACAAATCTGGGTGTGTCTGTGAGGGCGTTTCTGGAAGAGATTAACATTTGACTGTGTTGACCGAGTAAGGAGACTAGAATCATCCAATCCATTGAAGGACCTAAAGAAGCCAAAATGAGGAGGAAGGGGGAATTCTCTCTCTTTCCTTGAGCTGGGCTGTCCATTTTCTCCTGCCCTCAGACAGAGGAGCTCCTGCTTTCTCGGGCCTTTGGACTCCAGGGCTTACAGCAGCAGCCCTGCTTTCTCAGGCCTTCAGTCTCACACTGGGGTCTCCTGGTTTTTGGGCCTTTGGACGCAGATGAAATTATACCATCAGCTTTCCTGGGTCTCCAGCTTGCAGAGGCAGCTGTGGGACTTCTCAGCCTCCATAATCATGTGAGCCAACTCTCATAATAAATCTTCTCATATATACTTGTATACATCCTAATGGTTCGCTTTCTCTGGAGAACCTGAATAATACCCCTTAACCTCAGCTGTGAGTGGCTGAAGGTAATGTCATCAAGGCAGCCCATTTGGATGTCATTTCATGCAGTTTAAGATCTAATGCCAGTTCCTGCCAAGCCCCACCTTGTTTCCTCTTATCCTCTCTTTTTTTTTTTTCTTCTTATCCTCTTTGATGCCTCATAGTTCTCCAACTTTGCTAGCTGGCAAGATTGTTTGCATTCTCTTCTCTCAACATTTTCCCCTGATGTATCTATAGGATTTATCAATGTCAGTAACTCCCAAAATGCATGGCACTTTTTTCTTTTGATATAGTTTATTCCTAAAACTTGATACATATTCTAATTGAATCTCCTCATTTCTTTTATTTTAACAACGAAATTTAGACACAAAAATGTAGGTGACTCACTCAAGGTCACAAAATAAATTAGTCGCAGGACCAGGACTGCAACGCATATTTCTATGTTCTGTAAAAGTTTACTCTCTGCGTAGATAAATGAGGAAAGATTTTAAAGGCATAGTGTTAAGGAAAAAAGAAAGAAACAGATTGATACACATAACATAACACTTACATAAAGTAAAAGTTCAGGCATTAATGTGGGAATACACATTAAATGTTAGGATATTTGCCTTCAGGGTGAAGGAAAGGGAATGGGAATAGAACATGGGGAAAAAGTATGATAAATAACTAAAAACATGAGAGATTTTGCATGGATCAAATATGATAATGAGCCATGAACTGAGTATAATTTTTTATTGATTCCTTCCTTGGGTTGGTTTTTTACTGCCAAGAATAGAGCTGTCTTTCTGTCACTTGTAACCCATGCAATCTGACAAAACATAACTTGTTTCTAAAACTTTTACACAAGTTAGAAAATCAGTTGGCCATCTGAACCAAATGAAGCATGAAGACCTCAACTTGGCAGCATGGGAAAAGGAAAGAAGGGTGCCAAGGAGTGTGGAGAGAAGGGGAAACACTACCATCATTTATAGCAGAAAATCATAATATTTTTGCCAGTTGGTGTAGTCATGACAAATGAACACAAAATCTAATTGTGGCTTAGAATTGTATCTCCCTTAAAATAACATACCACAGACCAACGTAGTCAAAAATAAGTTGTGTGTGTTTTGCCAAAAGAAAAAAAAATTATTAATTTAATCAAAGGCAAAAAGATGAATTATATTTGAAGATTACTTCTGAAGAGGCTTTAAACTGTTTTATATTTTGTTCAGCATAGGACAAAGTTCTTTACTTCTTCTTATTTGGAAAACAAAGAAATAAATCTGAGAAATATATGTTTAAATAACTGACAAAAATAAATAGATAAATAGATTAAAAGACTTTAAGTAGCATTGATTTTTTTTTTTTACCAGAAGGACTTACATTCATTTCCCACACTCAGTGTTTAAAATTTAAAAGTATGTATTTAAAAGATACTTTATTAATAATATACCTCAATAATACTATTTCTACTTTACAGTTGATGAAATCAACAGAGAAGATGATTGACATATCTGAGGTTACACAGAGAATATAGCTGCAAGTCTCAAAAGTAGTTCCAAAATATCACCTAGATGTCTATGATATGATAGGAAATTAGTTCCCTATTGAAAAGAAAAGAAATTTCTAGCTCTTCTCAGGTATTTCATGGCCAGTTAATCCTTTCTGTGTGCTTTAGGATAATTTATAAATCATATGATTGAAATTATAGATGCCATACCAAAAGACTCATTATTATAGAGTTTTCAAAATAGTCTCTCTCCCTCTCTCTCTCTCTCTCTCTCTCTCTCTCTCTCGCTCGCCTTTCAAACACATTTCCACCACTGAGCCCATTGTCTCTACTCAAAAGAACACTTTTCCCTGGAAAATGCTGCCTCTAAATTTTAAACTATACTTGTTTACTTTTAAATTAACCAGATATGCTAGCATTTAAATCTGCTTCCAGAAAGATAAAACACTCCAATCTTCCAAGACATTTCCTTAAATATGTGTATTTTATGATGTTTAGTAAATTTCTGGCACCAGCAAATGTTGTCCTTTGGACAAAGAAACATCTGAGACAAAAGTTTTCTTTATCACTGTTGGTTGAAATACAGGAAGAAAAAAAAAAGTTTCAATGGCAACAAAGAGAAAAATGCTGGAGGTTCCATTTTGCCATTGAAACCAGTCCTATACTGTAAGTTATATTTAATTAAGAGTCCTTTATGTCATCATGTGTGCATGTTGTTTCTTTTACTTATGGTAGTTCCCTTGAGGCCCCTGAGCACTTTTAGGTTCCCTTCAGGCCTAATGTGCTTTATTTTTTTTTTGAAGTAGGATTGTACCAAATTCTCTAGCAGACTCACATATTCCTTAATCACCCTGTTACGTATTATTAAAATTTTCATATATTATATGATATTGTAATATGAAACAGGAAAGAGGCCAAAGGATATTTTTGTTAGAGAATGTGGAGACTTAGGCATGTTTTTATATTCCCAAATGCTATTTGTTTGTTTAGAGATTATTATCTTTAAAGGTTTGTAGGGCAAGTCTGTGGAATTCCATTGGATTTTCTGTTTAAATCCACTAGTTTGAATTTGAAAAATGGTACATAAGAACATTCTTCTTAGTATATTTTTTATATTCAGTAACCTAGGGCAAATTACTTAGCACCTCTAAACCTCAGTTAAGTTACCTCATTTGCCAACTGAGACAAATCTCCCTAATGGGCATATTAGTTTTAAAAACCTTTCATGTAGTTTGTATATATGTCCCGAATAGTAAAATTTGGGGTCCAGCAGTCCCTTTCAAGATAAGATAACCCAAAGACCCTTATCTCAAATGAGAAAATTGTGATGCTGATATGCTAATAATGAAAGTATTTTACACACACACACACACACACACACACACACAAAACCCATATTATTTCAAGAATATATGATTCAGTAAGAACATTTCTTGTTAAGCTATGAGAGGTTGATTACCTCACCTTTATGTGGAATTATTCTATAGTACTTTATGAAAGCGTGTTTTCAATTGTGTCTGACACAATAAATCAAAACTGCTCACTAAAACGTGAAGTAAATAAATGTCACCTTGAGCTTTGTACAACTCTGATCCGAAACCCATAAACTAGTTAGAATTTATGAATACTATAATTTTGTCTTATACTGGATTTCCATTCCTAAATAAAATGTAATCTCCATAGAATTATTAAAAGTCATATGGTTTTGTGCTGTTTCTGCCTTTACGGTGGAGAAACAAAGATATGTTTGGCAACAAGTCTTAGTTCACATAACTTATTACAAATTAAACTCAGGTTTCTTTTATTACCTGGGCAAATTCCAGATAGTTTACTCTTCACTTTTGTTCAGTCATCAAAATGATTAACTTGAGAAACAGAGTGGGCTGTTCTGGAACAATTCTGGAACTACCTCTTTGCATTAAGCAGACCCAGCAAAAAGTCCAGGAAAACCTAGTTGAGAAGCCACAGGTAATGCTCATAAGTAAATCTGATTGTAGGAATTCTCAGTGACAAACAAGTTAGAGGTGAGCAAAAAACGAATCATAAAGAAGTGGCCACTGTGCTCTTTTTGTTATATGTTATGCTCTTCTCTTGCTCAGATGTTTTTTTGTGGTAGGCTATTTAAGCACACACAGTTTTTACTGAAGCTATTCTGTCACCCTACATATGGAGAGAAAAGGGGAAGGGGTACAGCTGGCACATGTCTGCTTTTTAGACTGTGGAAGAGGTGCTCTCCTTGCTGCAGGGCCTTTGTACCCCCTCATCGGTCTGTTTGTAATAACCTTGTGCCCACACTTTTCACTTTGCTAAGTAGTCAACATAATAAAAAGTTCAGGTTTCAATTTGAATGTCATGTCTTCAGGTATGCTTTCCCTAACTCTACAGTAAAAACTACATCCTTCCAGTCAGACGGTCTCAGTGTGGCCATCTCTATTGTTTCAGAGCAACTGCAGGTTTATTTGTTTAATTTCTAGTTCCTCGACTATACTTTGAAATGTGCAAGGACACATCTTCTCCTACTGTCATTGTTTTCTATCCAGCATGTCATGCAGCACCTGGATTATAGTGTTTAATCAATATTTGTTGAATAAATAAACTGAAAATAATAATATAGTGTGATATAATACAATTAATATAATATAATATAATATAATATATTTAATGAACAAAGAGGTTAAAACTGCTGTAAGAGGATCAAGGAAGGAGAGTTTTAAAGAGTGTTATTAAGAGGTCAGGATTGTTTTTTCATCATTTGAGATTAGAGTAGCTATTTATTCTATATTTCACTTATAGTGATTTCAGGTCCATGAACTGAATTCCTGTTTTCCTCTCATTTGTTTTTATCTCATTTTTAATATCTTGAAAACTTCCATAGAAATATACTTTCCTTTCCCCCAAATATGTGTAATAGAGCACTAAGACCAAATTATTTTTTTTCTTTAGGCTGGTTAACAGTAGCTACTATTTGATAGGCTTTAGCCACAGTCCAGATAGTACTGAATCAGTTTTTCTTAGGATTTCTTCAGTCTGTCTGGAAGATAGCTCATCCGGTTCCAAATGTAAGGCTATTCTTAAACTTTAAAAATCTTAAACCCTAAAACCTAAAATCTAAACCTCAAAATCTAAATCTTCAAATCTTCAATCCTTAAATTTAAAATCTAAACCTAAAACCTTAAAAATCAGGGCTGACTATAAGAGGTGGCATGGTGAAAGCATGTAAAGGATGTAAAATGAAACTAAGACCTACAGGAGTGTAGAGGTTCACATCTCAGGGAGCTCAGCCCAGAAGGGCCCACTTGAACTACTTGCCCACCAGGCCTATTAGTCCTGACTTCAATTAGAGATAAAGGCAGATTTCTGAAAAGGAAGGACAGTCATTTGACTTCCAGGTGTGCAGAAGTGGAAGATGTCATTAGATTCAATGTAAAGATATGGTACAGGGCTTCCCTGGTGGCGCAGGGGTTGAGAGTCCGCCTGCCAATGCAGGGGACGCGGGTTCGTGCCCCGGTCCAGGAAGATCCCACATGCCTCGGAGTGGCTGGGCCCATGAGCCACGACCGCTGAGCCTGTGCGTCTGGAGCCTGTGCTTCGCAACGGGAGAGGCCACAGCAGTGGAAGGCCCGCGTACAGCAAAAAAAAAAAAAAAAAAAAAAAAAAAGGTACAGTCAGGGCTCTCAGGCCAATCACAATAATAGTGATAATAATAATTTTAGTGTGTCTTATTTGTTAAGCACTTACTATATGCTATGTACCATGCTACATGCTTTACATATATCATTATTTTTCATCTTTGCAACAACTCAATTTCTCTAGTGAGGAACTGAGAGTAGAGGCTTGGGTGACATGCTTGGGTCACACCACGGTGGTAGCAGAGCTGGTCACTGAAACCAGGCATTCTGACTCTAGAGCCATGCTCTTAGCTTGCTTAACCACTATATGATACATGTTGATTTTTCCTGTTTCTAAAGACACTTGGGGTTTCCACATCACATCTCTAATTTGTAATCCTGTTAGTGCCAAATGCTGTCCATTTAGATCCATGGACTTTTTATTGGCAGCTAAAGCTTCCTACAGCCATGATACACACATGAGTGGTCCTGAGCATGATAAATACACTGTTTTGTGTTGTGAACTTGGACGGAGGCAGAAGGGGTACAGGGTTACTTGTGCCAGAGGTTGTCAGGTAGCGATGAAAAGAACACTTTGGTCAAGGGAGCCTGGTACTCCATACAGCAGGACTAAGATAAAGGATGATGCTTGTTAATCTGAAGCTAGTCTGTAATATGTTCTCCCAAACAATTAAATTATGCTCAATCTCTAATATCTTCCAATTATAGTTAGAATTTTAGTGTGGAAGCCCTTTGGTTTCAAAGATAAATTGATTTAAAGTTGAAGGCAGCAAAATTATTAATCACTTACAACTACGATTTCCTTGGTTGAGTAAAATTTTGTTCCTTGGGAAATTTGACTTATGTTCACCTCTAATATGAAGAACAGGATATATAGGTTATTAAAATAAATATTCATAATGAACAATAGTCAGTCATCAAAAGTCTTCAGAAGTAAGGCACAAACACATCACAAACACATCACAAGGTTGGGATTTATGATGTCACTTTTTATATTGATCCAAGTCAGCCTCACTGGCTCCACAGCTCCTTTTCAGAACTTCACAGAATGCCTTCTCTTTCTTCTCCATGATGGCAACATTCCTAGTTCTCACCCCTAAGCCTTTCCTTGTGTTACTTAGTCAAGCAGAACATTTCGGGTTATTTTGACTCTGCTTTCTCTTATCCCACCCTCAGACCACATTTTGTTCTACCTCTCATATTTTTTGAACTGATCCTTTCTTTTTCATCCCTGTCATCACTATATAATTTCATCATCTTTTTTTTTTTTTGCCTGAATTATTGGAAGTGTTTCCTAATTCATTTTCCTGTCTCCTCTTATATTCCTCAAATCAACCCTCAAACTTCCTGTCAGAATGATTTTCCTAAAGGCAAATTATTTCATATCACTTCCTTTTTCAAAACCCAACAATGACAATTGCCTTTAGGAAAGCACAACCTCCTCCGCCTTGCATGTAAGATCCCCGATGATCTGGCCTCTGCCTACCATCTCTCTTCTCCTCTCTGAGAAGTTTATGTTCTGGGGAATTTTGAGGTTCTTGAAAGTGCAGTGCCCTCTCTCACTTCAATGCCTTTTTCATTGTTCTTCTCTTTGCTTGGAATGTGCTTCCTCACTTGGTCCTAAAAAATTCCTCTTCCTTCTTCAGAGGCTCAGAGGTCTCTCTACATCCATAAAGCCAAGCCATCTCATTTTTGTTCCCCTTGGATACCGTTATTCTCTCCCTTTTCTTTGTTTGCAAATATTGAAGGCATAACATGGTATTTAAATGGTGTCATAAAGATCTTTTTCTGTGTACCGTACTTGACATGACATGGCATGAAATTCTCATTTTCATTGGATGTTCTTTAAGAGTGCATGCTCCAGAAAGAGACTGTGTCAGCTCAAATCCTGCTCTGCCATTTACTACCCCTTTGATCCTAGACGACATGCTTTATCTCTCCATACCTCCACTTCCTGATCTAAAAATGGGAATATTAGGGCTTCCCTGGTGGCTCAGTGGTTGAGAGTCCGCCTGCCGATGCAGGGGACACGGGTTCGTGCCCCGGTCCGGGAAGATCGCACATGCCGCGGAGCGGCTGGGCCTGTGAGCCATGACCGCTGAGCCTGTGCGTCCGGAGCCTGTGCTCCGCAACGGGAGACGCCACAACAGTGAGAGGCCCACGTACCGCAAAAAAAAAAAAAAAAAAAAAAAAAAAAAAAAAGGGGGATATTAATAATAATGTATTATACTTCAGGCTCCAGATTATTAAATGAGATAATGCATATAAAGAACATAAAACAGTACTTGGCACTTACTGAGTGCTCAGTAATTTATTACTTATTAGCTGCTTTATTATTGTTACAATTTTCATTTAAAAATGTGATCCTAATGACTGGCCAGAGATATTAATAATAATAATAATAAATAATAATAAAAATATGATTATTGTTGCTAGCACTATTATATATTCTGCCAGAATCTGAAAGAGAAGTAGGCTAAAAGGACCCTTCATGGTACATGAAAATCTGAAAAAGACATTTATGACTAATAAATAATTAATAAATAATAATAATTAGCATTAATATTATATAAGATTAATATACTGTATAATAATATAATAAACCATAGATCATAAAGTTAAATATTTTTCATTCATTATCACATAGCACTAATTGTCATATTCATATTAAACTTACATGTATTCTCACTCTGCATATCAAGATACAGCTATTCACCTATATATAAACAGCAGGAGGAAGAATGAGAGACTTAAAGAGTCAAAATAGGTCAAAGATGGTAAAAATAAACTCTTGGATAATTGAGAGTATTATTACTTTTTTCAATAGACTGCTGTCTCTTCAATGTCTATCTCTGGAAAGCCAGAACATTTGTTATAATGTATGTATAGTCATTTTAAAATGATTTTCTCTGTTTCCAGAGAACAGTTTGAAGCAATCATTTTCTTATGGCTCATGACTGACCAAGAATGGTGACTCATATGCAGAGTGCTGGCCATTTTCTTCTTCATTTTGATACAACAGGGAGATTGAAACTCTGTAAAACAGTTAACTCTTGTAATCATTTAAAAATACATTTTTATCTCATCTGCTCTGATTGCTAAAGTACCTATGTAAATTTTGTTAAAACTCATATAAAGTCAAAAAACATAGTTTACTGCCAAACTGACAAAACACCAAGAAACTGCTCAGTTTTGTGAAAGTTTTTCAAAATTAGTAAGCTATAAAAGCAAGTGGCAATTTACAGGTCTTGGATAGTCTATTGCTATGCAAGCTAGCGTCTAACATGTCAGTGGGACCAATGTGCTAAGATATGGTATATGGACAGACTCTACTGCTGTTACTTTGTTGTTGTATTGATGATACTTCAATGCGTGGGACTGTTGTCTGTCTCTAGAAGCATTTTTGTCCTTGGTATATATGCATGCTGTGGTTTTGCACTGTATAGGTAATAGTGCCCCTTAAAACTTTAGTTTAAAATAACTGGGGAAGTCTTCATGTTAGAAAGAAATGGAGAGATGCATTTTCCCCAAACTGATAGTGATCAGCTAAATCATAATCATAAAATTTTATAATTTGACATTTTTCAAAAGTAAAATTAATGAATTAGAATTAAAGATTCACATAGATTAAAAAAAAACTTCCATTGGGGTTAACCATTGGTGACATTAATAAGAGTAATTTTAGTGGCACAGTAGAGGTGGAATTCAATTACAAGTGAGTTGAAGAAGAAAGAATGGGCAATAACTAAATTAAGGTGAATGTCAAGACTTTTGCTACAACCTTGACTGTGAATAGAAGAATGATTTAAGGAGGTGCCTTAGGAGGGAGGGAGGCTGTATGAAGTGAGACAAACTCAGGAGAGGAGGAAGAGAAGTATAATGATAGCCTTAGACAGCAGGGTCACCTCTCTCTCAGACCAGAGGAAAAAAGGTAAAAATTGTAAGGTTAAATGTGTATGTTGTGGTGAAACTATGACGAGGGGAAATTGAGTGCATTAATGCCTGAAGACGGCTCTTTTTCTAAGCAGAAAATGCTAAAAGTGAAGGTGATCTGAGTGGGACAAGTGCTTAGAGGAGGCTCTGCGTTTCTGCCCCTTCAATTCCCTGATCTATCGACTCCATATATCTCTTAGTACTTCTACTTATTTGTTGTACCTGCATTTACATATGTGATAGCTGTTGGTATGGTGTACTTTATTCTGTTTCACTTTCCCCAAATGGTTTTATTAATTTTTTTTTATTTTTAACTTTATTACTGTATCTATAAAGAAATAAAAAAGAAGTAAAATGAAAACATAATCTCAGTTATATCTAGTTTATCTGAGATAGTTAAAGAATACCTTTCCCTATGAATATATTTTCCATATAACTGAAACATAACCCAAACTAGAAAATTAGGACTAGAAAAATAGAAAATAATCATTTTTGATGGGAAACTTTTTAAAGTGTTTGATAACATTGGCCTCATGTGTCAGTAATTTGGAGAATATACTTTCCTATCTGAGTTCTTTCCCTTTTTCCCTAGTTTCCCAATAAAAGGTGCTGTCAAGTGCTAGGTGTGTAGCCATGTTAGGACTTGTACAAAGCTGACATATGAAAGTAACAAGACAGAAACACCATATCTGGTTTATAAATACAATTAAACCATCTATTTATAGTAAATGCCAATATATAGCTAGTAAATGGCTCTAGTATGAAATATACATATGGCAAAATGTATGTTCCCCAAACCTTACAAATCACTGTTATTTGCATTAGAGTATCTTTATATAGCATAAGAGAGTAGCGCTCTTAGATATCTGCTCACTGGCTACCTGCCAAAACTCTTCCTGTCATCTTTCCAAAAAGATTCCTGACAGAACTTAGAAGAGTGGTTTTTAAAAGTTAATGTGCTTAAGAATCATTTGAAAATCTTGATAACAGTTAGGATGGATGGGTCTTACTCCAGAAGTTCCACTATCAGAAAACTGCTCTTGTTAGCAAATTCTCCTGGTAATTTGGCTATATGTAGTCCTTGCAACACACATCTAGATGGCTAATATTTTCTATTTATCTCTATCAACTTAGCTGGAAGCAGGCTATATTCCTTGTAATTTTCATCAGTAGCCAAAGATTTTTTAAGATAATTGATAATCTTCCTCACAGACAACTTTGAAATTACCTTCTGTTAAGACCTAGTTCCTGCCCCAGGGTTGTTCTGTTATACAACATTAAGCATTCTATACTTATTTGTATTATTTATTCATACACACACTATAATATCTTATGCATAGCATTTGTGCAATCGTCTCTATATGATACCAAATTCACATTAAATTCAAGTTGATTAAAACTATGTTCTACACGTCCTAATCTTTTTAAACAAAATAAACTCACCATAAATTAAATGATTCCTAATAGCACCCATTGTTACACTGTTAGGCAATACAATTTTTGTCTTCTTTTATATTTTTCTGTGCCATTCCCTATGGGTGTCTTGCCCATAGTAGGTGCTCAGTAAATATTTGTGGAATAATCAAGTTAATTGTATGGTAAATAAGAATCCAAAGGCTATGAATTAGGGCCTAGAATTAAAGTATAGGTCTTCAGTGCAGGTTGATGACATTCCTTTAGCATGATAAAACTATGTTTTAGTTTCCCAGTTTCAGAAAGTTAAGGCTGATGGAAAACTAATTATTTAAAGTGTTGTAGTTCTATTTTTTGTTATTAAAAATAAATTCTCCATGTTCACACATTTTTATATAAATACTTTTTTTATAAATACTTTATGAATCAATTACTTTTCAGTTCTTTGTTTAAAAATAAAAATTACTTATTTGTAATCTATTATTTGAGTAGGTAAACAAATAAACAGAGCATATTTTTAAAATATAGCCTTTTTGTATAAAGATATGTAAAAACAGACCTTTATATCTTCTTAGTAATTTCTTATCATGTTGCAGAAAATAGCCTATCATTACTCCATAATATAATAATTTTTCTTTTTGTGAAAAGCACTTTTTAATTTTGCAACTTGTATGATAAAATATCACTTATATTTATTAATTTAGGGTTCTAGAATATATCTTACATTTATATATTACTTGTTACAAAAACTCACATTTAGATTACACTTTAGATATTATCTTTAACACCTACCTTAATTGAGGTCATCAGCATTCCTACATGATGAACTTGATATTACAATATGAATATTTTATGCTGTAATTTGAAATTCTCTGAGCCATCAATTCATAGGAATTTGTTTATATGCATAATGTGGGTCAGTGATCTGTGTCTCTCCCTGGCTATTTGTTTATTGGAAGAGAAGAAGGATGATGGAAGATAAATAACTTTTTTTTCCACATTTGTTTCCTCACAAAGATTTGGTCATAAATTCAACTGTAAAGCAATTCAGTCAGTTCCCTAAATCAGAAATGAATGGTTGCTTTTGGTATAAAGTTATACTCAGATAATTTAATGACTTGCTCATATATGCTGCTCATTTCTTGTGTAGGAATAAAATCAAGTTGGAAAAAGGAAATAAAATTTCACAATATTGACTATATTACATGTTGCTTCTTTTTGAAGCCCATAGTCTTCTTTAGCACATTTTTATTAATTTTAGAGGTAGAAATAATTGATAAATTTCTTATTCAATTCAAATGAATAGTCATTGAGATTAATACTGAAGTCTCTGCATCTCTTGATATGCTTTAGGTAAGCATAAACCTTATGATTACTTTTTTTTGTTGAGTGGGTACACAGAAGTTGCTATAATTATGTAGAACCACACCCTTCATATAAAACACACATTCTACAGTCCTTAAACAAAGGTTGTTTAAAGCACATAGCACAAATTTGATTTAGACAAGGTAAGGCATTCTCGAGTTATCCAATAGTTTGGGACGACCATGATAAAAACCTGAACTAGATTTATGCACCTAAAATCTGCCTCTGCCTGTCCTTTGCTATTACCACAGGGGATTAGGGATGGGTGAACCCAGCCGTGTTTTGGGTTCATCAAACATCTTGAACTACTTTTCCAATGTTCTGGGTTAGGCAAAACCCAAAATGTGTTTTGCCAAGCACATTTTCTCTTAATTCTTAAACCCAAGAGTATTTTAAGGTAAATTTAATCCATATGCTTCTGATTCATTTACACTAAACTCATCACAATGTTCTATCTTAAGAGCTATCTAATGTGCAAGAAGCTTTTTGAATATTTTATAAGCCATTTAAAGTCAAATCTATTGGACTTTTACATTCAGATGGGCCAAGAGCAAGTGAACTCAGACCCCAAAACAATCAAGTTTGGTTGCAAAGTCTAAAACATCAAGGTTTGTGATGGTTCTAAACTTGGCTGTGCATAGCTCAATTCTTGGTAAGAATATATATTAACATTATTTTTGCACAATGTAGACTGTGTAACACAATGAATAGTGAATAAAATGCAAAATAAGGCATGGAAATATAAAGAAGCCAAGTGACAAATAATTCCAAGCAGACAGAATGTCTGTTCTTTAGCAAGAACCATGCACGAGCTAACATAATGGAGGATGACACTGCATCTGTTTTCATTTTTCTTTCTTTTGGGAAGACTTTCTTCTTTTTGGACTGTATTTGGACTTTTCTACAGTTCTCTTCCATTTCTATCTTTTGCATAGTCACAGAACTTACAGCTAACATTGTAGCACTAACATTAAATAAAAGAAAATTATGTTTAATTATGTTTAATATCATAAAAAAGGGCTCATTTTTGTCATGAAAAAGCTAAAATGGATTACTAACTTTATTTCTTAAGATATTATAAATTTTAGGTTTGCAAAATAACTAACAGGTTGAGATTCATTATGAATTTCACAAATCAAATTCACTATCAAAGCCCCAACTCTTGTAAATTTAGGCTGGATAATACTTACCAAAATTTGTAATAAATAAGAATCCCATTTGATTATATATAGGTAAATTCATTTTGATCTCTTTTGATTATTTCTATATGATTTAGAAGACCAGACTATATTTAGGATTTGTACATAATGGTAGTTAGGGGCTTGGCTATGTAAATAAGAAAACTAAGCAGTAAAGTAGAATAAGAGAAAGTAGAATAAAAAATTGGCATGGAGAAATAATTTATTACATGCTAAAAAGCTAAAATCTTGTTCCTACTTTTCAGTTATGAATATTTCTAAAAACTAGACCCAGACATTGAATAAAGTTAAATAAAAATCAATAATAATTTTAGCATAAGCTTTGCACATAAGAAAAGTTTGTTTTTCCTACTGATGTTGTCGTCGTCGTCTCAAAAAGCATTTTAGTGCCTTTTCAAATATCTGTTGTAATAAGACACGAAGGATAATAAATATCTTTATAATCAGTATCTCAAGCATCCTATATTCCCTTTCAGCACTTTCTCAGAAATTTTGAGGTGTGACATAAATGAACATATCAGTGGACAGCAGGAGGTAGGAACAAGTATATTGCAGTGAGATTGAAATTCTTTACTAAAATGACACGCTTGAACATTTTTTTCCCTTTCTCTATATGCCATATTTTTGTTTAATAGTGCCATACTCAGATAATAGTTTTTAAGAGTTAGGGCTTTGGCAGTAGTATATTTTAGTGTTCAACCCTCACCAGCTGGTTAACTTTGAAAATTTTTAAATCATTTTTTAACCTCTATTTTCTCCTCTGTAGAATGAGGACAAAAAGCAGGATTCTTAAAATTATTGCCAATGACAATATACATGAAAAGCTTAATATCAAATGAACTTAAGACCATGTGATAAGTGCCAAATAAATAGTACCTGTAAGATGGGCAATCTACTTTTTTTTTTTTTTTTTAACTCTCAGGGATGGATTATCTACTACCGAAAAAGGTAATGCCTATTCCAATTATGCAAGACTTCTTGCTTTGTCAGCTTGGCTAGGTTACAGTCCCCCTTTATTCAACCAAAAACTAACCTAGATGTTTCTATGAAGGTATTTTCTAGATGTGATTAAGATCCATAATCAATTACTTGCATTTAGGTGAGAGAAATTATCCTAGATAATCTGAGTCGGTCTGATTCAATCAGTTGAAATTCCTGAAAAGCAGAGCGGAGGCTTCCCTGATGAAAAAGAAATTCTGCCTATGGGCAGTAGTATTTGACCCTGACCAAGAGTTCCAGCCTGCCTTTCCCGATAGCCTGCCCCGTGGATTTTGGAGGTGCCCAGCCAGTCCCCACAATTGCATAAGCCAATTCCTTGCAACAACTCTCTTAAAACAGATCTCCTGTTTCTGCTTCTCTGCTTGAAAGCTGGCTGTTGCATGAATTTATTCAGCAAATACTTACTAAGGGTTTTCTATGTCTCAAATCGAGTATTATTCTAGAAACCAAGGATTCTGTACAGAACAAATTAGATATTTCCCCTGTCATCACTGAACCAACAGAGGATATTTCCTGAGATAAATTATATATAAATAAATATTTAAATTAAAATAATAAAAAGTGCTTTGAAATAGAAGAGATAGAAGCATTATTTTAATATTAGCCTTTTTAGTTTCCATATGGAACAATTTAAATTTTTTTCTAGTGAATTTAAATCATACTTATGTCCTAATTCAGTGAGTTTTTTGTTTCTGTGAATCTAGAGTTTCTATTATTTAAATGCAAATTAGATTTTCTTCTAAGTGGAAAAAGTGTAGAAATTTAAACTTTCTGAGTTTAATGTGTTCAGTGAACAAACACTGATACATTGATTGAGTGCTTCTAGGTACATGAAATTGAGGTAAACAAGGCAGGGAAGGGCCATTTTACCTGCATTAGGATCTAATGTGTTACCCAAGTGATTGTCATTGTTATTTTTTTTATTGTACTGTCGTGTAGCTAATATGATGTGCTCATTCATGTGACTACAACATAAAAAACTCATACTTTCAGTGGGAAATACTTAATCATTAAATGTCTTTATCAGAATAATTAGAAGATCCTTTAAAAAGTAAAAAGAATTTTCATCATTAAACGATGAAAATAAGGATTAAAATTTTGAGATTTGGTATGTGTTTCTTATTTAAATCTTGAAGGAATAAACAAACACATCATCAGTAAGCAAATTTGAAGGGGATCCAACCCTTCAAATAGAAAGTGTTACAAATAATTTTTCTATTAAAAACATTATTTTCAATTTCTTCTACACTATTCCAATATCACAGGCAAGTTAGCCTTTAAATCATGTGTGCTTAAATTCACACAAGTTTATTACAGTTTCTCATTTATAATTTCACAAAATTTTCCAGAAATTAGCAATTTGATTGGAAAAAAATGAAATGTTTTCCCTTTTCTTTGATTGTCTGTGAACACACAGCTCCTGCCCCCGTGAGCAATCAAGAGGACCATTTTACATGCCTGCTTAAATTTCAAACTGCCAAGCCCTTTAGTGGCCGAGCCCTAGCCTAGAATTTCATCAGATATTAATCAGACTTAAAAAATAAGAGCTGAGCTTCCCTGGTGGCGCAGTGGTTGAGAGTCCGCCTGCCGATGCAGGGGACACAGGTTCGTGCCCCTGTCCGGGAGGATCCCACATGAGCCAAGCAGCTGGGCCCGTGAGCCGTGGCCACTGAGCCTGCGCGTCCAGAGCCTGTGCTCCGCAACGGGAGAGACCGCAACAGTGAGAGGCCCGCGTACCACAAAAAAAAAAAAAAAAAAAAAAAAAAAAAAAAAAAAAAAAAAAAAAAGAGCTTTCTTCAATTATAAGTGTAAATGCTTTCTTACTGAATTGGATGAGTATAAGACAAAATATGATATTTTCATTTGAAAAATAATCGTTTTGGTAACTAGGAAAGCAAGATGTTTGCAAAAGCATTTTAAACATGGATATTCAATTTGCAAATGCTTTTTAAAAAATTATAACTTTTCTCAAACATGTTTTTTAATTACCCTGAACAGAAAGGAAATGTAATATGGAAATCTCCAATTTCTCAGACTTTAGTAATTTCGAAGGTTAAAACAGTTGCTATATTGTGATTTTTTTTTTTTTTTAAAGAAAAAGACATTTGCTATACCATCAGCAAATGTCAACAGCTTTCTAGGAAGAACATTAAAGGAACAAACTTTTCTACATTAAAGGAACAAATCTTTTCTAGGATTATTCACGTATAATGAAACAATTTATCATAAAAATTAGAGCCAATACAATTGGTAATTGATATCATTAAACTATTGCTTATTGCAGATTTTACCAATAATTGTCATGAATAGGCTGTTGGTATACCAAGAAATCTTAAAGTTGCTTTTACTTTTACAACTAGTTTTATATTACAGCCATTCAAATATTTATAAAAATTCAAATATTTGTAATTATATATTTTAAATTATGAATTAATCTTATCCCTTATATAGACATCCTTAGCTCTTGTTTACTCCACTCTACCCTACAATTAGCTCATTTTCTATTTGAGTTATGATGGAACCTATTGCTTTATTGTATGAACCCTCTGAGCCAAAACAGAAACTAGGCTAATCTTCTCTAATTAGCCTAGTTTCATAGTCTTTTGAAAATGCAAGTACCCACAAATTAATAATGCAGAACTCCTTAGTAATTCTCATGAAAAGGATTTTATGTAAAATTAAGGAAATACAAAAAAGACCAAAGCTCCCAAAGCACCTCATTTAAATGTTATGTAGTTTGCAAAGAGCAATTAAAGTGATTTTATACGTTACTTTCCTTCAGTTTTTCTTCTTTGTAAACATGTCCGAATAAAACAAATGTTTACACACAACCAAGCAATAGATCAATATGCAGTGAAGTAAGGAAGAAAATATTGAAGGAAAATCTGTAAGCAGTTAGAAGACATGGAATTTTGAACCTTAAGGACCATAGTCCATAATGAACAAATCATGCCAGACCATGATGATAGGCCTGTTTGATAGAGTTGCAAAACTAATTGGATGAAGAGTATGGAACTGACGTCATGTATTTGGGCTTCAGTGAAGCATTTGAAACAGTGGATCATGAACTTTTAGTTGCAAATTAATTATAATTGTTTTGGATGAGAACAGAGTCACATGGATTGGGAACTGGCTAAAAGATCATAAACAAAAATAATAAATGGCAATGAATCCAGCTGAGGATAACTGCAGCAGGTTTTCATAATGGTCAAAGTTTTGTAAATCTCTATTTATTTGTTGCTAAAGACTATTTTTCCTCAATAATTTTGAAGTAGAAGTGTTTTCAGAGGTACTCAATATAGTACCCAGAGAAAACAATCAGATCAAAATATGAGTTCATATGAATCAATATCTAATTTAGAATTTATGTTTGACTTAGGTTGACTTTTGAAAATGTTATATAAAAGAGTAGGAGTGCATAATATTCAGGCAATAACTAGTATCAATAGAACAGAATATTTTAAATATTTTAGGTGTTATTAACTGTCTTACCCCCTTAGTAAAGTAAGTTCAGTAGCATCTCTATTAGAAATGTATCAAAGAAAAAAACTAATCTTTTAATTTTTATAAATAATGCCTGTGATTTCTCTATATTTGTTTAAATTAAATGGATTTTTATAGTAATAGGAGAACAGCATAACAAATTTAAAACATAATATACACAATGCAGATTATTTTTTAGGTTTTTTTTAAAATTCACAATACAAAATTTTAAAACTGCTAAGAGACTATCAGAAAATAACACTGAAAATTAGATTCTTTTATGAAAGAAGAAGGAAATTATATATAGATTTTTTTTAACACCCAAATCGCTTTTATTGGAGGGAGATGGGGGGAACAGGAGTGGGGGGAGGTTCTCCAACTACACAGCTTGTTCATTGGCGCTGCTTCCTGAGTCCTGCGGCTTCATCACACAGAGCAGGCAGCTCAGGTGGGCTGGAGAAGGGCTCAATGCACAGGGCTTCAAATGCTTCATCTGCCCGGAAGGCTAGCTCCACAGTGGCTGCGGCCTGAGGCCTTGCTCTCTGGCTGGTGAAGCTACACTCACCCAATGTCTTCCCATAGTCCAGAGTTGGTCGTCCTGGTACAGCTGCTACACTTCCAGCGGCCACTTGAGCTCAATCACGTTGCCCTGCTCCTTGACATCCATGAAGATGGTGGTCTTGTGGCAACGGATGACGAGGAACACCTCCATGGCAGCGGAAGCCTCTCCCCGAGATTTATAATGAAATACGACAGAACAGCTTTTCCGAATTGTGGGCTATGAGATAATTTTAGAAGTTATGCAATAACGTTTTAAATTATATGCATTTACCTATATTAGGGGAAAAAGGGATTAATTGACATAAATATTACTTAAAATATATTTGAATTCAAACAAGTACGTTATCTCAAGAAAAATATTCAGGGCTTCCCTGGTAGTGCAGTGGTTGAGAGTCCGCCTGCTGATGCAGGGGACACGGGTGCGTGCCCCGGTCAGGGAAGATCCCACATGCTGCGGAGCAGCTGGGCCCGTGAGCCATGGCCACAGAGCCTGTGCTCCGCAACGGGAGAGGCCACAACAGTGAGAGGCCCATGTACCGCAAAAAAAAAAAAAGAAAAAAGAAAAAAAGAAAAATATTCAGTGAAAGATGGTACAGTAGTATAAAATATGCCAAAATTCAGGTAATTGGTACACAGAAGACTAATGTTTGGGAAATGTTGCATTTAAAAAGCCAATATTGTCTTATCCATTGAACCAAAGATAGGTTTAATTACATGAAAGAGTAATGTATTGAGACCGATACTGGCAAGATTTTCAAGGAAAAATAAGATTAAAATGTTAAACAAATAAACAAAAATAACTTTCATAACATTCTATATAATCCCCAAATTTCCCAGCTCCAGCAGACAGCTCATTTAATTAAACAATATTCCATTAAATTTTTAGCATCACAACAAATGAACCTGAAGATTTTACTAAGATTTAACCTACTGAAGTGATAAATTCTTACTTTTTTACCCCTTCCAATTTTTAAACATCAGTAGAATGAAATAAAAGCGCATTAAACCTAGAAAAGAAAAAAATTATTGTCACCATTAGGTTTACTTTAAATGAAAAGAGTACATTTGCTGCTTGTAACTGAACTCTTAGTTGAATGAAAACTACTGCTCTAAGATTATATCACCACTTATTTTTATTTCTAAAACCTAAAAAGATAGAGGCACAAGAGAGCTAGAGTAAAATACACACATTGAGGAAAAGGCAAATTTTAAAATATTTTACCCAAGTAGAAGCAATGGAAACTTTTGGTTTGCACAACAGCCTCCCAAGGGTAAAAGTGGGATTTACATCACTGATTGTACTTAAAATTCACCCTGAAGAGCACTGAGGCCAACATTTAAGAGAATTCTCACAGGAGAGATTAGATGACCTGTCATGGCTTTCCATTTCATATTTACATGATTGTGTTGTCCTAATAATTATTCTTTTGGAAAACAATTTGCTGGCAACTTAAGGTTTTAGTTATATCCTTGGGAGTTGTCTGGCTGTGTTCAGCTAGAGTTGAGCTGTCATGTCTAAAATGGCGAAGTTAGGAAAAGGCACACCATGGATCCCAGCCTTTCCTTGAGCCTTTCTGCTTACAGAGGCAGTGTTAATAATTCTCAGCTTTTGGAAATGAAGAAGAAGCACTACATTTTACCTTACAGATGGAATAATAATAATGACATTAACTTTATCTACAAATATCTCCTACTTCACCATAATTCTTGGTTTGAATAAGGTCATGACCCTTGTGTTATCATATTTTTGCTTGAAACATTAGCATATACTTATTGATTCATTAATTCTTCCATTTAGGAAATATTTCCAGTGTCTACTCTGGTAGTTGTGCTGGATATTGAAAACACAGTAATAAAAAAATACACATCCTTGATGCCACCAGAGGGCATAATCAGGCAAATGAGTAATTATAATAAAAGTAGTAAGTGCTCTGATTAGAAAGTAACAGATGTTTTGGGACTATATTGGTGGGACACCCAGCTCAGCCATCATGTTGATCGCAGGGGTGATGATAAAAAGTATCTCAGAGCAAATAATATATATGTGTGATGTGTGTGTGTGTGTGTGTATGTATGTATATATATATAGATATATATATACATACATATAGCATATATGAACATATACATAATACACATACATGCTACGTATATTATCTAACTATGCTATATACACTAGGCAAAGAGTACAGCTTGTCTGGAGGCTCCAAGGTAAGAGAATATGAAATGTTTAAGGAGACAAAAGATGTTTAATATGCTACAGAATAGAGTTTGAGAGGAAGATGATAAAAGATGAGGCTAGAAGGACTCTAAATGTTGCCTACTCTACAACTCCAGGGACCCCATTCACGCGGACTGCATCACCCAGGTGAAAGAAGTAGTGATTTTAGTTAGGCTAGAAATAGGATGGCAAGAAGTAAACTGAGCCAAGAAATATTTAAGAGGCAAATTAAACAAGACTTAATGATTGGATACGGAGAATAAAAGAAAAGGAGAGAAGATATTTTGCTTTATCAATTGAGGTGTAGATGGTACTGCCTTTAACTAAGATGAGAAACATTGAAGGAAAAATCGATTTCAGGTAAAAAAGCTTTCTTAAGGTGGTTTGAACTTGTTGACTTTGAGGTATGCCTGGGAACTCTAAATGGGTATTTCTTGCAGGCAGTTGGATATGCAGATTTGCAATTCAGAAGAGGAATCTAGATTAGATACATGTTTTGAATAGATGATAATTGAAACCATAGGAATTAGAAAAAATTGAGAGGAAGATTAGTCTCTTTTCTGATTTTGGATAGGATTATAGCTATATAATTCTAGATTTATAATAATTATTGAAGGATATATACAGGAGTAGATTTTATAATTTACTTTGATAATCCACATTTTAGCTTAACATCCATGTGATTTATTGACTCAATTTTCCAAAATAGTATAGAAATACAGACACTACAAATAAGCAGAGGAAACCAGCCCGTTTTTTTTTTTGTATATATTTATAGTTTCTGCAATGGATATGTAATTATTTTTATAAGGAGAGACAAGTAGATGCTATTGAATGTCTTTCTAAATTGTTTAGGGGAATAGATAATAATTGGCTCATTTTTGATAGCTGAAATACTATTTGTTTTTAAGAAATTAAATGAACACATGAGTAAAGATATGGAAATCCTTAATTTATTTAATAAAAATATTGGTATGGCCCTTAAACACTTAGTTGGACAGCTGAAAATATTGATATGGGTTTCTATTCTTCTTTATCAGCTTACCCTATTGTGGAGATAAGAATGAACAATAAAGTACCACACTACTGAGAGAAGGAAGAAAAGCAAAGAAGCCATAATTATGAAGGAGGCTATTTGTATTCCGGGTAAGTGACAATTATTTGCCTATAATTAATGTTCTTTTTGGTACCTTACAAAAATGTGAAGTAAGAATGACTATAGTAGATACATTTTTCTTTATAACATAGATAGCTATGAACAATATAACACAGTCCTGTGTATTGTTCTGAATTTGAAGATGATGATTTATTTTTGATCACTGGCATGTGGTTGTGTATATAGAAATCCAAAACAAGTGAAGCAATCAGTCCATCAATTGGTTATTTTGTTTACATGAAATCAAAAGAGTTAGCTTGACTGATTCCCCCCTCCTTGGATGTTTGGGCATTAAATATGTAACCCAGATGTCAGCTGGGGCCACCTTGTCTTCCTTGAGATCTAGATAAGATTGCCTTGAATCTTGATACCCACCTTGTGGAAGGAGGAAACACTTTTCAAATGTCAGTGAAATCCAGGTAGCTTGAATTCTTAATGGTTACTCTTCCTCCAGCCTGTGTCTAGGTTTCTATGCTTCCTGTCTCTTTTATCCACCATATCATTCCAGATTTACACTCTGAACTATTTTTTTTCCCCCACAAAACAAAAATGTAGCCCATGCAAATGAAACATTCGTGACTGTAGAGAACTTTTTGGAAGATTGGGACAAGGGGATTAAGAGGGCAAAACGTTTACACTGCTGTAAGAAGAATGACTCTACATTTAGTATAAGGCTACCCTGTTCCCCTCAGTTATCTTTCTTGATGGAAATTTCCATCAGTCCTTCAGCCCCTCTGGAAGTGTGCTCTGGAATAAATTTGTGAATTTATCTATACATCTCAAGATTTAAGTAATAGTATTGTTTATAATAGCAAAAATTGGAAACAAAGTTTCTTATATAAGAGCCTAATTAAATCGATTAGGATAATCCATACAGTGTGACATTGAGCAGTCATTTAAAAATAATGAACATATGTACACCCTTGAATGGAAGAGTTTCCAAGTGATATAATTAAGTAAAAAAATCAGGGTACAAAATGATGTCTCTGGCATGTTTCTAGTTTGGGCAGTAAATAAATATATTTTGAACTGGAAGAATACACCAAAATTATAATAGCATTTCCTTTTAGGGAGAGGTCCTGGGTTAGTGGGAATGACTATTCCTTTCATTTTTATACTTCAGTACTGCTTAATTAAATTCAATTTAAAGAAAGTATGTTAAATTAATTAATAATGGATTGATTTAAATAAATCCTTTTATTATCTCATTTAGAATAGCTGAGTCACTCCTATATGGTTACAAGAAAAAGAGCTGCTATTAGAATAAAATCCAAAGTTCTTTACACCCTAAGTTCTGGACACCCTGGCCTTCCTGGTGCCTCGCCAACTTGCCGCATCTGTTCCCAAACCAGATTCCTTGCACTTGTTCTTCCCTCTGCTTCTAATTCTCTTTAACTGCTGCATCACCTCATTTGGGTCTTGATTCAAATGTCACCTCTTCAAAGATGCCTTCTGTGACCATCCTATCCATCCTAAGTCCCCTAACCTACCTAGTTATTCTCTGTCTTGTTGTCCTATTTGCTTCATGGCACTTATCACTCCCTGAAATTAAGCATATGTGTGTGTCTCTGTGTGTGTCTGCCCCACTAGAACATTAACTTTATGAGATCAATGGCTTTATCTGTTTTGTTTGTTGCTATAACTTCAATGCCTGATAGTAAGCACTCAATGAATGCATGAGTGAATGAATGAAGGAATGAATAAGTTAAGGGGTCCACATGTGCCCCCTGGGTCTTATCTTCTATAATCCTGGAGTTTATCAAGAATAATTTCTTTCCTAGGAGGGACTCATGTGTCAACTCTTAAATATTACACTTATTTTGTTTTGAGTATTTATCAATTTATACCATGTAATTTAACAGGATTCAAGAATTGGAGCAAGTTTTGATAAACTTGCTAGAATAAATATAAGCATAATTCTAAAAAATTGAACCATCACTAGGTGCTCTACATATGCATTATTTTAGTTAATCCTCCCAATAATCAGATGAGATGGCCCCTCTTATATTTATCATATTATACCTGATTTCAGATTCTCAGAGGACTCATATTCTCACAAATCACTACAGATTTCCTTGATTGAACAGGGCATGTTTTATGAATTTTTCCCATTGCAGGAAAGAAAATGACAAGATCTACTAAATTTTTGAGCAGAATAGTAAGATACGGTCAATTGAATTATAGGTGCATACTCAGCGGTAATGGTTCTCTTTTTCTCAATACATCTACATACATTTCATAGAATTATCAAAATAAACCAATTTCAATGTGTTGAAATTCTGTTGATGGTGATTACCAGTGTTTGAGAATAGTTTATAGCCATAGAACAGATGGAAAAAACATTTTTAAGGAACACTAATGGAGCTGAATGCTCCAGGTAAGACTATTAGCCTCTCCGTCTTTCTCCAGCCAACGACACTGCTAGTCTCGCCACTTTAACTGCAGCCAGGAACAAAATTCAATAAATAATGCATAATTAGAATCAAATAGCCACCTTGCCCTCAGAATAAACTGCATTATGTCTTTCATCCCTTTTCTCCCTCAGTTACCCGCAGAAATACAAGCCTCCAAGACCTTCTACCATCATGCAGTCTTAGATTTCTGTATTCTCTAACCTGACCAAATTAGATCATCCCAGGCATTGGTGTCTCCATTTGTATTGACATAGATCTTCCTTCTTAGAGCATGAATGTCTTTTGCCTCAGTCATGCTAGAAACCAATACTATTCTCTTAAATGTGAGTTCCACCCTATTCTCATCCAACCATTGCTGAGAATAATCAAGATAGAATGTACTAAGCAAAGAATGGGGAAGGTGAGCCCATTATGAGAGATCTGCTAAGGGGAGAAGAGAGTTTATTGCAGAGAATAGTAGAAATAAAGAATTAGATACAGTAGGCCTGTATTAAAAACCAATTTCCTTTAAGTAGTTTGGACTGTATTTTCAAGCTAACTTTTTAAGCAGGGGTGTCTGGTTTATGGTCACCCTTGTAACAGTGTGGAGGATGAGACAGAGACTAGGTTTTACAACTGTTCAGTGGAACCAAAGAGTTCATTGGAGGTACTAATCACAATCTTCAAGCATTTAATCCACATGCAATTAAGAAATAATAATTGAACATTTAAAAACTGTAATTAATATGCCAATCAGTGCTATAAATAGTTACCTTCATCACTCCAAGCTAGAAACAAGGTTAAGAGCAGAAAGGTTAAAAGCATCTTGCTGTAATAAAACCAGGTTGGTTTTATTCATACCTCAGTTATGAATTTTCAGCCCATGGGGTTGACTGTAGGTTACCTGAAATGAGCCATCACTGAGTGGGGAATCACCAAACTGTCTTATCACCTAGACTACTGGACCTGTTAGAGTCTTGCCCAGCTTCTGGGGAGGCCTGTGTTGGTCACACTAAGCCACTTCCTTCCTGTGACAGTGACAGTCACTAAGCACCTTGATGGATCCCAGGGAAAGACATGAGCACATGTATGCTTCACGGAGCACACCCAGTGCTCCTGGACCTGTCTGCTACCACTCTGATAGTAAAATGGGAAATGTTTTTCTTACCAAAAAATGCATGTAATAAGAAATGTTGAATATTGGAGACTTCAAGGTATTAAGAGGTGATTTTGGGTTAACTCATTTGTTGTGTGTTGAGCTGAGAACAAAGCTCCTCTGACTGCTTTTGAGCGTTTATTTAAAGTACTTATAAAAATATATTTGATCAGGGACTTCTTGCTCTGTACTGATTTTGAACTCTGTTTTTGTTGTGGATGTTTATTCATGTATTTGACCCATATAGCCCTGTGAGAATATTCGAGTCAGACTATTATTTCTAGACCCAAGCTTTGCAATAACACACCTGACAAGGTGCAGGCACAGCAGCTGGGTTTAGGCCCTCAGCATCTTTAATCACAGTTGCACTGTAACAAGTGAATACATAATGCCTAAAGTGGAGCTAAAATAATACTGTAGTTCCTTTTGCATTTAGGTTAAGTTTAGACTTTTTTTTATATTTGACTATTTTATATTTGACAATGTTACTGGACATTTTCAGTGGTTTCTTTTTTTTGGTCTAACTTTTGTCAACAGTTCTTTTATAGGAGAGGTAAAATAATTACCTTTGAAACCAGAAGTAGACTTTTGGTTATAAATAGAAAATTTAAAATAGCATTTGATGATGGCTGTGATGAGAATGATTAGGCTGAATAAAATATGATAAAGTATAGCACAAACTAATTTCACGACTAGTGGTAAATACCTTGAAAACAGAATAGCACAAAATGGTGAGAGGTTCCCCCCCCTTTTTTTAATGCCCTAGGTGTGATGCGAATCACACTTCACACTACTTCAGATCTGGGCAACAAGGACCTCTGCTGTGGGTCCCGTGCTTTAGAGGGTCCTATTTTTATCCTCCTATGGCTGCATCCCTCTCCACAGAGCACATGAGTCCGTGGAATCAAAGAGATAAGTCCAACTGAAGCCCACAACTCTCTTTCAGACTGTCCTTTAGGTATCCTGCTTCCCAGAATTCCCTGCCCTCAAGCACACTCCCGGGTAACATGAGAACAACTGGCCCTCAGTCTGCAGTCTGCCTCCTTCTCCTCCCATCACAGCCTTAGTCCACACCCTGGGGGGCTTTGCATGGATGTGTGTGCTCACCTTGGCTACATGCCAAAGCTCCACAGACACCCAATAGTGACCCCTGGGTCACCCCTCAGTCTTAGGGATGTACACACCAGCAGTATAGAATTACTTCAGGGAGGATGGATCCAGGTAAGATCCTCATGGAAGCAGAGTTGTGGGGTTGGGGATGGAAAGGAAAGGAAGCTGAAGCATAGAAACTTAATGAGGTCCCTCCCATAATTCTTTCTGTCTAGAAAATATGCCCCATGTAACTCTCTGCCAGCAGCTACCTGCTAATTTGTTATGATTTACCCAGAGAAGACCGGACAATCACTAAAGAGAATCACCTGATTCTGGTAGCACTATCATACCTTCTTTTCTCTTTATTCTTAACTAAACACACATTGTCTTGTTAGCAAGTGTCTCAGAAAGCTAATAGCCTGTAACACCCCATGTAAAGGGAACTTTTTAGTGCCTCACTCCACTGACTAATAACAAACATCAATTCCAAACTTTACAAATGAATGTAATAAGCAAAAAAAAAAAAAAAGAAAAGAAAAGAAAAAAAACCAAATGAACAAACAACAACAATAATAAAATAATTTTGTATCTATTTCCCTATTTCTCTCACTTGTTTCCTCAAAAGCAAGGTCTTGATATTCAAAAACTGGAGCATGCATAAAACCCACAAGGTGTGATTTTAGCTATAAAACAAGACAACTGCAGAAGACAAGAGACTTTCTGGAGGAAAATATATTCAAGTCTAAATATTTCATACCATCTGTAAATGGAAGTCACACTAGTGGTTATCTTGAGGTCAGGAGTATAGATTGGGAGGGGGCATAGGAAAACTTCTGGAATTCTGGGATGTCCCATATCTCCTCCTGGGCAGTAGTTAGACACATGATTAATTATGTTAAAATTATCAAACTGTACGCTGTGATTGGTTTACTTGACATACTTTACTATGTTATACCTTAATTAAATTTATAGTACTTAAATTTTGTTCTGTTACACCTTAATTGAATTAAGGTGACATGCTTTACTATGTTAAAAAAAAAAACTGGGGCATGGAAGAAAATCAAACTTGCTGTCTCCTGGAAGATCTCTGGTGCACACCAAAGTCATTAAGTAGTAGCTCTCTCCTCCCTCCAGCTGCACTGAATGAGAGGTGAGCCCTCCTCCCCACCTTAGTATGGCTACTGGCTTTGTTCACTAATGAAATATTACTGCCAGAATTCTATTTGTTGGAACATTACCGGTTTTTAAAAAACTTTTAGAGTAGTATACATAGCACTCAGTGTTTGCACATCAAATTGTTATTCTCTTTTCCCTTTAAATCAGAAAAGAGTTTGTGACATATTGAACAAAGGGACTGCAATGAAGTTTTTTAAAAAAGAAAGAAACATTGTTACTATGTCCTCACACCTCCCAATTAGATGGCCATTGACTATGTACAACTATTTCCCATTTTGGCAGGCCCTAGTGCTGAATCAAATGGCAAATCCTGAGTATTCCACCTTCTCTTTGATAAGAAGTAAAACCATTTGTAGTTTAACTGAGGGGACTGCCTTTTATCTTGCACTTTGGCTATGTCTATGTACAGGATGTGAAGTTGACAATTGAAATAGTGTCTTGGTAATATGACTTTAAAACCCACTTTGTCGGACTGTATCAGATAATTAACCAGAAGTGACTAAAGAGAAAGTTTAACAAGCCAAATAATTGATTTTCTCAATTTTTAGATAGCCTCTATGAGTTAAAATATGAATCATATATATTTTTATTCTTATAAATGGGATTATTAAGTTCCTTCCTAAATGAGTGTATTTTTCCTGATTTAGTAAGTGAGGTTTTATCTGAGGCAAAACAGCATGGAGAGTGTTTACTTACCAGATGGGGAGAATAAGGCAGCTGGGATTCCATCCCTGACTTGACATGAATGGTGTGCGCTGTGCCCTTTCCTTTGGTACCTCAGCAGCTACTAAATCCTGCTGTGCTTCCTATTGCTGGCTGACAAGAAACAGAAGCCTCTTCCCACAAGTGACTGGTGGCAGATGGATCAAGCCAGTGAAACACTACGCCCCAGACTTTCATCTGTCCAGCTGAACTGGGTCATTACAAAGTGTGCTTTCACGCATTGTTCCTCTTATGGCTGAAATTTATGTGTAGTGTGGGCAATAGTTAGTTTAATTTAGCAAGTTTATTTTAAACATTGACTACATGCCTGGCAGTGTGCTGCTTACTTTCCAAAGGTTAAAAAAGACATGGACACAACATATTAGCTTGGTGTGTTTCATTTTTAAAGGGAGTAATAAATGTAAATTTAGGAAGAAATGTCATTGAAATAAATCCAGATCACTTGGTTCTCAATTTTCCTGTAGATTAACAAACTCTTTTAGGGGTAATTAGTGAGCAGAACAGTTGGAAAGAGAAAGAAACAGGATAAACATAAATAGCTATTTGGGGAAAGGGAGTAATAAATTTTAAAGTCTTAAAAGTTTTGAGTATACATATTGAAATTTAAGTAATGTATATTATTATTTACTTTTTGGTTTTAGATGTAGAATTACAGAGGGGGGGTCTCTTATTTAGTTCTGAGCTTATATCTGTCTACCTCTTTCTCTATCCATCTGGTATTCATCCATCCATCTGGTTCCTTATTTTGTATTTAGAGTTTTCTTTGATGAAAACTGAGTTTCTGAACCATTTATCATATAATCCATAATTAAATTTTTTCATCTAAACCTGTGACTGAGGAAAACAACTTTGAATCAAGTGTATTGTTTAGGATTTCCATTCTAAGAAAGCCAGCTAGTGGGCAGTACTTCCTCAAAGGGAGGCTGGCAAAAATATCTGAAAATCCAAAGGAAGATCTTATTCTGAGATTTTATGAGCCCACAAAATCCTTCCTCTATTAAAAAGCTTGCTGACTTTTGTGTGCGTGTCATTTTTTTTTTTTTTCTTCTTAAGCACTTTAGGAGACATAAACTGGAAAACATTATCTGGTTTCAGACATGCACCACAGCTCAAGGCAGGAAGAAAAAGTGAGAGCAGGTTTGCAGACTTGTTCTCTAGATGCAAGTGTCCGGGAATGTCTTGCTGCACCTAACCCAGAATCAGCTAAGAGTATCTATTTGAGAAAATCCAACAGATAGACACATTTGGTGGAGAAATTGAATAAAACCCAACTTATGTTTGCTGTTTTACAGACCATTAGCCATTCAAGTTCCCAGCAATAAAACAGTCTGTCCTCAGTTTTGACGATTCCATGAGTCTAAAGACTCATAAGACTACTTTATCTGAGATTTAATACAAAATATATGTCAATTACATTTATTTGAAGATAGGCATTCACTTTAATTAACTTGTAAAATATGCCTCTTTAAAAACCCAACACATCAACACATTTTTTTTCAAACCAGAATGAACACAGATAGGCACACTTTGGTGTAATTGTACATATTCTTTCCAAGTTAGTGCTTTGAAAAAGTGATGAAATGCTTCCTTATTGAAAGAAGAGTCAAGCAGGAATGCCACACCGATCTGAATATGACATATGAAAGGTGACCTAAGCAAGAGTTACTCTTTATTAAATAATTCACTGCTTTAAAACATCTTAACAGTCATAGACTGATTCTTAAGATTTTTGTGGCAAGTGACATGGACCTGATGAATTTTGTTGCAATTTGAGACACCTGACTCCAATTCCTTGGGAATATTATTTGAGTTTTTTGAATCTACAGATTTTACCTAGGAATTTGGACTCAGTTAGTGTGGCAGAGGCTGGGAATCTATATTTTTATAAGGGCCACAGGCATGTCTGGGAATCCTGCCAATCAAACCTTTGCCATGTATATGTATATACATATATACATGTATATACATGTATGTATATGTGATTTGTGACTAGTTTGTGAACTGAAACATTATTGATTTATTGTACAGTCCCAGTTTCCTAATGGTTTTGACTCCATTGCATTCAAGTGTTAGTGTCTGTTTAAAAAATACTGTCTAAAAATAATTCCCATCTTCCCTATACTTTCTACCTCTAGAAACATTTTTATCCTTTTGAGTCGATGCAAATGTCGCCACCTCCAGGTGGTCTTCCATGATCATCATAGCTGAAAATAACACTTTCCTACACTTACAAGAATTGGTCTTCAACAGAAGTGATTTCTCTAATAAGCTTTTTGGTGTGGTATGTGTGCATATTTGGGGAACATGTCTTTCAAATTATTGTGGACTCTACCATAAGGATTTTCTTAAAAACATTACCACATAGTGTCATAATGAGGATCAGAACACATTTTTTTTTCCCAAAAGAATACTTGTATTTTTCTGCAGGCAGTGTGGCAAAACAATTAGGATCAGGGATTTTGAAACCAGACTGCATATATTAATACCCCAACATAATTACTTACATGCCATGTGACCTGGGGCAAGTTGCTTAATCTCTTTTGCCTCAGTTTCTTCATCTGTAAATTGAGGATAAGTGTAATGCTTACCTAATAAGGTTATTATAAGGATTAAATGAGTTGATATACGCATAATGCTTAGAATAACACTTGGCATTTAAAATTACTATATTAGATATTTGCCATAAGTGGTTTGTTTTTATATTATGAATTCTGAGACTCTGTTCATCACTTTTCTCTCTTCATATTGACTGAATGTAGACTTAAAGCCAAGTTTGTAACCTGATCATAACAAGGAAGGAAACATTTTTAGCCTTGTCCTTTTGTCTCTTCTAGTGCATTTCTTATCTCCCATTTAGTTTATGCAATCTTGTATAATTTTATGAATTCATGGATGTTGCTTGACATTCTTTCTGGAAAAGGGTAGGGTATATAAAAATAAATAAGTACACATTTTTTCTTTATCCTCATTCCAAGACAAAGCAAAATATAGAAAGTTAGCATTAAAACACAAGAGTTTCAGGGGGGGAAATATGTGTTAAATAAACAAGGAGGGTCACTGGTGGTAGTAGACAATTTTCTTCCCAATTTGCTTTGCTCTCAATATATAGTTTAGTGTAGCTATCCAGTGTGAACTTCCATATCATTTTCAGTGGGCAGATGGTCCTTTTGTGACAGGAGATGAAATTTTGGAGTCACTGAATGAAATGACAGTAAAACTAACCTGACAATTTGTAAGCCCAATGCCATAATATTCAAAAAGCCTCCAGACACGGGCAACACAGCTATTCATAAGAATTTTTTTTTTTTTAATTCCTTAAGTGGCTTTTTTAAACTGCTGTCTTACGTTGAACATTTTAACCATAAGAACAATAAAAACAATCCTCTCTACCCTGTTTATAAATAACACTGCATGACTAGGGATGGATTTCTATCCTTGAAATCTCTCAGAGGCTCAGAATGTTTTTTTGCAAACCACAAGAGCATTACTCCTCCAAAAAAGCATTATGTCTGTGGTTGTGATGTCATCTGGACTTCTTGATTTATTTATAGCATAATTAACCAGCCACCTCAGTTCATTAACTCAAGTATTTTTCTCAGCTTAGGTCATGTGTCCTGTCAAATCAAGACTTCTCTTTAATTCTCAGTAATGCCCTGATGCTGGAATACTGTAAATTCCAGATTAGGAAAAGGTCTTTCTACTCCACGACTCATGTCTTCAACTTTTATTGGACACAACTATTCACCCAAAGACTTACACTAAGTGAGACTTGGTCACAACATGTTTTGGGTTGAGAGAGTAAAGCTATCAGAGATGGCAAAGATCTACTGACTGAGCACTAGAACTCCTTCCAAATTATAGCAAGTCCCACTTGAAGGGGATTTCTGTGCCTGGAATCCAGGCAATGAAATGTGAGCATCACATATGAATTTAATTGTTAACTATTTAACTCTTCATATTTTATTCTCATGTACAAATCCTAAATTTTCTGACCATTAGCAAGTACAGAAACCAAATAAATCTGTCATTTTAAAATGTGTTGCTATTATACAGTGATTACAGCTAATAGAAGTAATTCCAGAATTTTTATTCTGGTACACAAATATGTGGGATTAGAAAATTGTACATAATAAGCTACATATTAAAACAAAAGCATAACTACTCAGTAAAATTATTATGCTAAGGTAAAAATGACCACTGGAAAAAATCCTAACAATATTCTTGGATATTCATGGTAGGCATTCAGATAATTACTGTGTGGAACAAAAAATAATCTGGAAATATTTTAAGAAATTCACTAAATATCAAAATCTTGGTTACATTTATTTCCTCTCTTATTTTTCATAAGCGTTTTACAAATGCTTTGATTTTAGGTCAGAACTTATACATGGTCCATTTAGAGTTTGGGAGAGAATTCTTGATCTACAAATGTTTGTGGTCTCATGAAATATCTTGCTTTGCATGTAGACTTCTATCCTCAGCCCTGTCTTTTGCTGAGTAAGAGTAGCATATGTTTGTATGTAGAATCTTGCTTTTGGAGTTTACCCTTCAAGAACAATTTTATCAAAGAGTAAAATTTAGAAAAGAATATTGGAAATACTTTTGATCATTCTTAATTTCAGAAATTTCATTTAACTTCCACCACCTTTTTCCCAACCAGCTGACTGAAATGAAGACAGACCTTATTTCTGATGATAGCAATTGTCTGTACTTTTTATGACTTCTCCTTTATGACCTTTATTTTAAGAAAATAAAATATTTTATATTTTTTAGGAAGGAGAGTGAAGAGGGTGACAGTGCATAAAATATGTATTTCAAATGACACATGTATATCTTTTAAAAAGTAATTTATATCTTCAAATGCAAATAATCTTTCTGATCTAGAATCTTAAGATAATAGTAAAAAGAGTCAAATCTCTTTGTTTATGAATATGAAACATTAATATCTCACTGAAACATATTTTTTAATGAAATAAATGTATGAGTGTCAATGTTGATTGACATTTTATATACTTACTGATATTTATGGAAATATATTTAAAAAAAGGAATTAAACATACTCTGCAATTTCAAAAGGCAAAATTATTTGTAGCCCAAAGCCACTTATATAAATTACATTGACAAGTAGGCATCAACTTGATAGACTATCATTCGTAGAGGACTGCCATGTGAAAAATTATGATTATGGTAATAGAAAAAACAAAGAGTACATTCTGGTCAGAAACCCAATGCCTGTCCTTAGAGTTAAAGGATTCTACTTTTGATTACAACTTCTGAGCATTCTCCAACCTGAGCAGTTTATACTCATGGGATAAATTCATGGTCTTTATGGCACTGGATCTGTTTCATAGTCCACTTGTTGACTGTTAAACATCTTATGATGAGAATAAGATCTTATTATTCTTCCTATGACTTTTCCATCTTAATGGTATCTTGCATCTTTTCTTAAATTTGGAGACATAAGAAGGACCCCATTAATATACAACTCTGTAAGTCTCTCTGGCTAATTATATCTGTCATTTAGCATTTCTTTCCTAAAATGGTGAGAAAATCCACAAGGAAGCAGAATCAGCCTTTTATTTGGCTAAATGTATCAACAGCATCAGCACCAAAAACTATCCATTGAAATCTAGAACTGGATTGAATCTACCATTGTAAATTCTAGACATGCCTTGGGTAAGCATCTTAATCTTTCTAAGCTTCAGTTTCCCCATCTTGCTAGTGGGCATAATACTGACTTCATATATTGCTGGTAGCATTAAATAAGATAAAAATCCCTAACAATAAGACCTGGTGAGTAGAAATAGTCAGATTTTCTCTTCTGATTATATTTATACTTTCTGTCTTCCTCCTTCCACAGCCAGACAGATACATGACCTTTACAGCTATTATTACTTTTTGTGCTTGATATTATGCTATAGTTTACTATTCTCTGCTTTATGTGTATATATTTTCTTTATTTCTGAGAAACAAAATTTGAAGGCAGAGGTTATATTTCCTTGTGTTCTTCCATGTAGTAGTAACAGACAGTTGGATACATGGTAAATGTTGAACATACCTGCTTACCAATTTGTTGACATAGGCCAAGTCTTATTCAAAATTAGTACTTTTGACATATAAATGTTCTTAAATGTATTCTCATTTCCATGGGTAATTAAGAGTTACCCATGAGAATCATATCTCTAATAACTATTTATGGTATAGAGGATGAAAGTTGTGGGTAGAAAGGAAGAAAGAAATAATTATTTGTTAAAATAAATATATGCTTATCTGTACTAGTAAATATCTTCTAAGCACAAGTTAAAAATACTGCCATTTCCAGGAACATGTCCTCATCTGAGTAACTAAATCTATTATACAGAGTTTGAGAAGCTGCTGGAGATGGTGGAATGAAATTCTCACTAGAGAGTTATCTAACAGGAAATATCTAGAGAAGATTTAAATTTTTATAATTCACTAAAACAATTACATTAGTTGTACAAAATTTCTCTTGGTTTTATAGTACAGGGTTTCAAAGAATGATACGCCTAATCCATATACTAAAGCATGCAGTTTATAGCTTGAAGATTGTACACGAGTGGAAAATTATGATTTCCAATTGCATTAGGAGGAATCATCCATTTCATAGTATTATTTACCACATTCTTGGCAAGCTGTCTGCCTAATAACTGAAAGGCCTATTGTAAATAGCCTATAAGTTATTTTCAAATAGGAAATCATTTAAACATCATTTCACTTACTTACCAAAATTTTTTATTTTCTTCTCTCCACAGCCTAGAAATATAGTGTATATGTGAAAATAGTTTCCATTAACAAAGACAGAAAAGGCAAATTTATAATACAATTCAGATACTAGCAATACAAAAATTCACAGAAGACCACCTTCTTTGTAAATTGACTTTATGTCTGCCAATAATACTATTAAAAGTTAATGTAAACTCTAGGATGGGATGTTAGACTTGCCTATGACAGATTGGAAGGAGGATTCTGGAACATTTCAAGGGTAAAAGAAAATAGGACTTGACAGATTAAAGAGTCCTGAGCTGTGCTCACCTTCCTCAAATTGCCCTTTATCAGATGGATTAATGCAGTTTTACCATTGGAAAAGACAGGCTGCTACCTATGACAGTAACCAAAGAGCTTACTGAATGTGGCCTGGCATTAGTAGGGGAAGAACTGGAAATGTTTATTTCCCCTGTCACTATACTGAAAGAAATAGACAGCTGTTGACCAGTGGCTTATCTTAAAATAGCTTCATTAACACAAAGAAGCAAGTTAGAAAATAACAACATAGGGACTGCAAAGTCTAAATGCCGAAAACTGAGACATCTGGCCAAAGAGCATATTTACTGGGTAAATGTGAGTTAATTTGGAATTTTGTCTTGTTTTTAAGAAGGGGCATATTAAGGCAGATTCACCTCTGATTAAGTAAAACTTAAAAAATGCTTCTGGATTTTTATTTTTTAAATGTATTGATTAGAACATTTTTAAAAGTTTTTTTACCTTAACTTTATTAAAGTATAAAGTTCATAAAACAAAATACATCTATATTAAGTGTACAGCTCCATGAGTTTTGAAAATTAAATGCCTATATAAACATCACCCCATATATACACATGTCCATCATCCCAAAAAGTTCCCTTATTCCTCTTTGCCCTCAATCCTACTCCCTTATCCCTGACCCCAGGTAAACACTGATCTGCTTTATTATGCCATAGATTAAATTTGCCTCTTCTAGATTTCATATAAATGAAATCATCCAGTATGTTCTTTTTTGTGTCTGGCTTCTTTTACTCAGTATAATGTTTTTGAGCTTTGTACACGTTGTGTTCCACTTGTATCAATTAAAAATTAATATAAATTAACTATCAATTGAAGTATTAATTTCATTGTATGGCAGTTGCACAACTTGCTTACAGATTTACTTGTTGATGTACATTTGTGTTTCTTCCAGTTACACACTATTATGAATAAAGCTGCTAGGGGTATACACATCTTTTTATGAACATATGTTTTCATTTGTTAGGGTAAATGCCTAGGAGAAGAATTGCTGGATCACATGATAAATAAATTTTTGACTACACAGAAACTACTAGGTTGTTTTCCAGAGTGGTTACACCACTTTACATTCCCAACAGTCATGCATAGAAGTTTAAATTTCTCCATATCCTCACTAACACTTGGGTATTTCTAGTCTTTATAATTTTAGTCATTCCAGTAGCTGTACAAAGGTAATTCACTGTGGTTTAATTCACATATCCCTTGTGAATAATAATATTTGGTATTTTTTTTCATTTTCTTTATTTGTATATCTTCTTTGGTGCAGTGTCTATTGAAATATTTTGCCCTTTTTACTGGATTATTTGTATTATTATGTAGTTGGAAATTCTTTACACATTGTAAAATACATGTATTGTGAAGACTTTATTTCAACCCATGGCTTATCTTTCCATTTTGTAATGGTGTTTTCAATGAACAGATTTTTAAATTGTAGTAAAGTTTAATTTATCCATTTTTTTACTAATCAGTGCATTTAGTGTCCTATTAAAAAATATTTGCCTACTCCAAAGTCACAAAGATTTTTCTGCTATTTTTGCTTTTAGAAGTTCTACAGTTTTAGCTCCTACATTTAAATATATGCTAGATATCAAGTTAACTTTAGTATGTGCTGTGATGTAGGGTTGAGTTTCATTATTTTGGGGCTATGGATATCCAATTGCTTTAGTATCATTTGTTGAAAAGACTACATTTTAAACTTAGAATTACTATAGAACCATTGCCAAAAATCTATTGCATATGTACATGTATGCTTATGCTGCTTCTACACTGTCTTGATTATTGTAACATTATGGTATATCTTCAAATAAAATAGTAAAATGTCTCTAAATTTGTCCATTTAAAAAAATTGTTTTGGCTATTCTGGGCCTTTTGCATTTCCATATAAATCTTAAAATTGTCTTTCAGTTTCTACAAAACAACCTGATGCTATTTTGATGGTTATGTATTGAATTTAGGGAGAACCGAAGGTTTAAAAATCTTGAGTCATACAATACATGACTATGGTATTCCATTTATTTCTTAATTTAAGATATCAGTTGTAATAGGATATTTATACATAGGATGTTCTACATATATAATTATAATGTCTATGAATAAAGGCCATTTTATTTCTTTAATTCCAATCTCTCTATTTTCTATTTAATTCTATTTATCTATCGATCTACATATTATCTATCCTTCCATCTATATTTTAGTATCTTTTATCTCACCTTATTGCGCTGGTCAGGACCTCTACTATAGTGTTGAATAGTGATGGTGAAGATAGACAAGGCTTGCCTTGTTCTTAATCTTGAGAGAATTTTTAATTCTTTCATCAGTTGCATATTAGATGCATGTTGAGAAAATTTGTTATTATTCCTAGTTTGCTGAGAGTTTTTATTATGAATGGATGTTGAATTTTGTCAAATGATTTTATATTAAATCATTTGACAAAATGATTATATTAAAATGCATATATTAAAATGATCACATTCTCTTTGGTTATTTTGCTCATATAGTACATTATTTTGATTGATTTTTGATAACAAACCATCCTTGCATTTCTGGGATAAACACCATTTTGCTCTTTTTATATAATGTTGGAGTCAGTTTGCTAATATTTTGTTAGGAACTTTCACGATTATGTTCATAAGGGGTCTTTGTAATTTTCTTTCTTTGTTATGTCTCTGTTGGATTTGATTTTAGTACAATGCTCGCTTCATAAAATGAATATGGAAACATTTCAGCTTCCTTTACATTCTCAAAGGCTTTGTGTAGAAGTGGTATTTTTTTATATTAAAATTTTGGTAGAATCGTCTGTAAAGCTATCAGAGAATTTTCTTTGAGGGGAGATTTTTACCTACAAATTTTATTCTTTTAATAGATCTAAGTCTATTTTTTTATATGTTATATTCTTTTGTCAGTTTATAAATTAGTGTCTTAGAGAATTTGTTCATCTCAACTTGAATTTATTGGCACCAAGTTGTTTATTACATTACCTTATTATCTTTTAAATATATCTAGGATATGTGGTGAAAATCTTCTTTTATACCTAATATTGGTAATTTGAGTTTATTTCGTATTTTCTTTATCATTCTAGCCAAAGATTTAAAACTCTTATTGATTTTTCAAAGACTCAGCTTCTGGTTTTATTGATTTTCTTTTTTATTTGTTCATTTTTTAATTTCCTTAATTTCCACTCTTTGATATTTTCTTTTACTCACTTTCAATTTAATTTTTTTCTGCAGCTTTTTAAGTTAAAAACTCAGATAACGGATTTTACTTATTTTTCGTTTTTAATATATGTATTTAAATCTATAAAATTTACTGTAAATGCCACTTTAGCTACACCCCCTGAATTTGGATAACTATGTTTTCCCCATTACAATTAAAAAAAAATTTTTTTTTGTTTTATTTATTTACTTATTTATTTTAGGCTGTGTTAGGTCTTCATGGCTGTGTTGGGTCTTCATTGCTGCGTGCGTGCTTTCTCTAGTTGCGGTGAGTGGGGGCTACTCTTCGTTGCAGTGCACGGGCTTCTCATTGAGGTGGCTTCTCTTGTAGTGGAGCATGAGCTCTAGGTGCACAGGCTTAAGTAGTTGTGGCACGTGAGCTCAGTAGTTGTGGCTTGCAGGCTCTAGAGTGCAGACTCAGTAATTGTGGCATGGGGCATAGTTACTCTGCGGCATGTGGGATCTTCCCAGACCAGGGCTTGAACTCATGTCCCCTGCACTGGCAGGCAGATTCTTAACCACTGCACCACTAGGGAAGTCCTCCCTGTTACAATTTAATTAAAAATATTTTCTAATTCTTTTGTGATTTTGATCTATAGATTATTCTGCAGTGCATTGCTTAATTTCAAAATATTATAGGGTTTCCTGATTTTTTAATTGATTTCTGAACAAATTCATATAGTCAGAAAACATATTCTATATTATTTCAAATATTAAATTCATTGCTACTTGTTTTATATTTTACTGTTTAGTCTATATTGGTGAATATTCCATGTGCTCTTGAAAAGAGTGTATTTTTCAACATTGGTGTGTAAATCTCAGTTTGGCCAATTTATTAGTAGTGTTGTTCAATTTTCTTACTAATTTTTGTGTTTCCTTATTTTCTTACTTCCTGAGAGAGGACTGTTGAAATATTCCACCATAATTGTGGATAGGTCTACTTCTCCTTTCAATTTTTTTATCTTTAGAAATTCCATTGTGTTTTTAAGAAACATCTTCTATTTATCTCTTCATTATGTTCAAGTTTTCCTTCAAATGCTTAGACACATGTAAAATAGGTTTTTGAAAGTTCTTGTCTGTTAATTTCATTCTCTCTAATATTTCTGAATCAGTTTCTATTGACTGAGATTTCTACTGCCGATAGGAAACATTTTCCTATTTTTACACATGTAGTCATATTTTATGAGATCCTAACATTATGACTGCTATATTGTTGAGTCTCTGGATTTTATTGTTTTCCTTTAAAGAGCATTGAAGTTTGTTCTGATGGGCAATTAAGTTAATTATAGTTCAGCCTGAACTTTTTGAAGCTTACTTTTAAACTTTGTTAGGGACAGGGTCATCTAGATAGCCTTTACTCTAAACCTACTTTAGCTCTACCACTAAAGCAAGACCCTTCCAGTGTTACTATTATGTACCCTACATGTTTAACAAGTTTGTTTCATTTTGGCTAGTCAGAACTCAACCTGTCTCCTAACCCAGTGTTAAGTTACTGAAATTGTTTAGCCTACAGCTTGCAGGTAGTTATTCTTTGTCTAGCAGTTATATTTTGCCTGGCCTTATGGAGTTTCACCCTACACAAACACAGCTTAATATTCAGCCAAAAACTCAAAGGAGCTATGCAGATTTCTAGAACTCTTTCTCTGAAGAGCACTTTCCTATCTGGTCTTCTGCACTACAAACCTTTACTGCCTTAGTCTTGCTTAACTCTGATTTCTGTCTCTTTAATGAGGGAGACTAGCTTGCTTGGGGACTCCCTACTTTTCACAGTCCAGAAAGCCTCCACGGGCAGAAATCTGAGCCAGTTACTGGGCTCACTGGGTTTGTACCCCTTCTCTCAAGGATTACAGCCCTGTATGGCCTGTTGTAGAATGCCTGAAAGCAGTTGTTTCATATATTTTGTGTAGTTTTCTAGTTGTTTGTTATTGGAGAGCAAGTCCAGTACCAGTTACTCCATTATATTCCAAAATAGAAATCTACAGGTAAACATTTAGCAGTAAGTTTCAAAGAAGAATGGAAAAATATATACTGTGATTTTATTTTTTTAGAAGTTCAAACCTAAGTCAAAACTAAATTATATTATTAAAGGATCCATGTGTAGGTGGTAAAATTTAAAGAAATCAGTAAGATGAAAATAATGATCACTTGAAGGGAAAGAATGGAATTGTGGTCAGAAAAGGGCACACAGTGGAGCTGGGGGCTAGAAATGTTCTATATCTTAATGTGGATGGAGATTACATGAGTGTTCACTTTATATGTATTCTTTGAACTGCACATACAGGCTTTATGCAGCACTCTATATGTGTGGCATATCTCACAATTTAAAAATATTTTATGTGCATATACATATATGCCTATAATGTTGAAACCACTAGAAGAAGATCCTGTCTTTGTCTTTGTTTCCTGCTCTTGAGTGGTGACATCAGGAAAGAAATAGCTGGTCTTTACTGTCCCTGAAGAATCATGTGATGCCAATATTGATGCAGAGGTAACACAGAACTTAATAAAATCCCTGGAGTTCAGAGGCATTTGCTTTTTTCCCCCAGTATTGCAATCAGTATTATCCATGAAGTGGTCTCCCTTGGAAAAAAGACATGCTCTATAAGGGAAGTAATAGAAAAGTTTGGGTAAACATTGTGACACCCTTAATTTTCAGCATTTCATAATTTCCCAGCAGAATATCAGACCATGTGTCTTCTCTTAGCCCTGAGGAACCTACAGCTTTTGTGTCTGTACTCACTAATGGATATCACTTTGTCTTATATGTATCATTTGGTTTGGTATCCAACCTCTCCTGTTATGAGGCAAATCTGAGAGCCCAAAGAGGGGTTGCTTGAGAGCTCAAGTCACTGTCAATTGCACTGGATTATAAAAAATGTGAAATATCATAATTACCTAAGAAAGAGCCTCTTATAATGTAGAAAATGTCCTTTATTTAGTATTCAATGCTTTCATGGTTAATTAACATCCATGTATAAAAAGACCCTTTTGGCTTTCTGGAAAATGTTTCTATTTTGTTTTATTTTCCCCATAATATTTAGTCCATTTCAGTTATCAGGTAAAGAATTTTGATTCTCAACCATGAAAAAAAGATAATATTCTGTTTTTCACTCCGATAATGGTGATGTAGGGTTTTTGAAGTTATTTGTGCCAATATACAGTCCCAAGTGCTCAATGGAACAACTGCTCAGTTTGGGCTCTGGATATGCTGAGGCCAGATGCTTTAACTGACCCATAGAGTAGCTGCAGAACAACAACAACATGAGTTCCAACACGTTAATTAGAGAGAAGCACTAGGCATGAGAGATTGTTTTGGATTTATTTGTTTTGAAGTTTTACATGAATTGACCCAATATAACATGCCCTCTCCAGTATTAAGTTCATAGTCAAGGGAGAGGAATATAAGGGAAAATGCTGCAATTAACCCATGATATTTGCCTCATTGATTCTCCACCCATTTTTTGTCTCATAATAATGGAAAGGAAAGAACACAGCCCCTTCTAATGTGAGAATGGCTTGTCTTGTCCCCATTGCACAATGCTTACTGCTTAAGGATACTACTGAGTTATTGGACTGTCCAAATTTTTATTAAGAAAATATTCAACAAATGTAGGAGGTCTAGATATTTCAGATGAGTGCTTGAACACCGAAACCCTGACATATTTCTTGTGAAATTGCTCAGTGTGAAGTTGTATGGCTTTGTTTCAGACATCTCTGAATGAAATCCCATTAATAAGTTCAAGGAGTCAAATCACATACTTCATCTCCATTCTTAACATGGATCCTACACTTGTTATGTAACAATTGAAATATATTTAACTCTGACTTTAAGAAGCCTGGGGCTGAATATATTCATTTAGTATTAACTATCTTTGTGATTTTGAGCAGTTTTATTTTTCTAGCTCTTTGGGGCCTGAATTTTACAAAAGTGAATAGTATTTGCCTGAAGGCAACTCCAGGATCTTTTGTGATATCAATTACTGAGAACTGCTTTTAATAATAACTGTCATTTGTTGAAGGATTAAATCATGCTTATGTTCTAAGAACTGTGCTAAACTGTGTGCAACTCTATGAAGTTGAATGCTATCCAAAGGAAAATGGTTGAGGTTAAACTATAACCAAAAAGTACAAAAAGTAAATGCCTAAGATAAAGAAAGGTTATATCTAGACTGAAAACAAAATACTAGAAATAAGATTCACATTAGAAAATATAAGAACTATAAGAGGCACTATGAAAATTTAAATCATATGGGTCTGAATGCAGAGGAAAAGAAGAATAGCATAAAAACCATGAAAATGAAGATAATAGGTATGGCAAACAGAATTATAAATGATCCTAAAGAAGAACTACAAAAATTGTAAGAGAATTAGTGATCAAAGTGCTCATTAGTATTAACACCTTCCTAACTTTAAAAAATACTTTAAGCATGAAGACTGAAAGGAGTTGCTTCTTTCAGAAAAGAGATGGTGAATATAGAACCCATGTAAACAGATATTTGAGACTTTTTTCATTTCAAGAACAGGTAAACATTCTATAAGTACATGGAAAAAATGGTTGTATACAAACAAGCAAAATTGAGGTTAAGATTCAGACTACTTTGTAATATTAAAAGCCAGAAGCTAATGAAACAAAAATCTATGAAGTTTTGAAAGAAAATTTGTAACCCAAGAGTTTTACCCTTCAGCTAATTATCATTTGTGATGAAAAATTTTCTTGATTGTGTAAAGATTCCAAAAATACACTATCCAGAGTATGGGTATGCTCAATAGAAAGTTATTTTTACTTAGGGTAATACTACTTGGATTTTAAAACCCAATTGACCAAAACTGACAAAGCTATTAAAATTTACCAGTGCTTTATCTGTGTAGAATATAATGTTCGCTGCATCAAACAAAATAAGCGCTTGATTAAATGTTAAATATTGTTCTATAAACTCTTAGCTACAATTTTAACTGTCTGAAAAATGACCCTTCAACAGAGCTATTCACTCAACAAATATTTATCCACCTCTCATTACAGAGGTTTACAGTGAAGAAGGAGAAGCAAACCAGTAAACAGATAATTACATTCCAGTGACTGGTGTTATGATAGAGGAAACAAGTGAGTGTTACGAAAACACAGTGAGGTACCTCCTAACTACCTCCAGAGGTAGAAGGTATCACAAAAGAAATAACACCCAAGCTTAAACTTCAAGTTTATGGAGGAGTAAGTGAACCAAAGTAATCCCGATCAAGGGTAGTCATTACAAAAGCCAACAGGAGGGAGTTGTGTTGCTAAAACATAGAGTGTAAACAGAGGAGTGGTAATAGTTATTGAAGGCCAGTGCTCTCTGGCCTCATGCTCTGTGGTCACCATATTAAAATACTTAATAATTTTGTCTCTGAGTTTGTGTCTTATAATTGAATTCTGATAGGACAGTAGAATATGTGCCAATGACCCAGAGCCGTGGCCCACAGTGATCCCACCTCCCACTGTGTCTCTGATTCCCCTGGACTGATTGTTGGCCACCAGCTTCCCCATCCCCTGCACCCCACCCAGCCCAAGTGATTGCTGTCCTCCTTCACAACTGACAGGGATCTATGCTCCAGGCTACCAGTGCCATATTGCACTGGGTAGAGATCAGTGAGAACAGGCCTATTTAGGCATTTAGGCATTTAGGCATTTATCAAACCCTGCTTTGGGATTGCAATCCTGCTTTGGGGGTCATACTACCACTGTGGGTTGGGACTGTAAGCCATGGGAAGAGGAACTATCTGGCTTCACTTCCCTGCCCCCAACCAGGGCATAGCACTTTTGTCTGGCAGTTGGAGGGAGGGAAACACAGCAGCCACATGCATGCCCTACTCTCAGAGCAGCGTCCTCAAGCACCTGAGATGGTCTGCACTTGTGACATGAGTATCCCTGTGCTCAAGGAAGCATGCCATTAAGGATCACGCCACCTCAACTCCCCCCCACCCCGCAAAGCACAAACGAAAACCACCATGACAGTTCAAAGAGAAGCAGTAGAGAGTCTGTTTCTGATTCAGAGGCTAACACTGCATGCCCCCCATCAATTCCTGTTCAAAGTTTAGTCACTTGCCTTGTGGTGAGAGAGGCCACATAACATGGGCCTTCCATTTCAGGCTGAATTTTGAGCTTCTGGACTCTCCAAGGTGCCTTAACACTGACATTTTTTCAGGTTATGGTGTTGCTTTTCCTGTTTGATAAGCAAACACTGGCAGCAACATTGTGGCCCTTGAAACTCATCTATGTCATGTTTTCAACTTTCTGAGCCATTAGTGATCTGACAGTTGTGCACCTTGTATTGCAAAAGTTACTCAACAACGGGCTGATTGTCAAGGTATTTGTTGTACCTTCCATACTTCCAACCATTGGCAGGTATCACCTGTTATTAAGTATTGAAAAGACGTATTCATTGTGGTTTTGATTCGCATTTCCCTGATGGTTAGTGATGCTGAGCACCTTTTCATGTGCCTCTTGGCCATATGCATGGCTTTTTTTTGGAAAAAAATGTCTATTCAGATCTTCTGCCCAGTTTTTAATTGGGTTGTTTGTTTGTCTGATGTTGAGTTGTATATATATATATATATATATATATATATATATATATATATATATATATATATATTACATATATATATGTAATATACTTTGGATATTAACCCCTTATCATTTGCAAATATCTTCTCCCATTCAGTAGGTGCCCTTTTCACTTTGTTGAGAGTTTCTTTTGCTGTGCAAAAGCTGCTTAGTTTGATGTAGTCCCATTTGTTTATTTTTGCTTTTGTTTCCCTTGCCTGATGAGACAGTTCCAAAACAATATTGCTAAAACCCATGCCAGAGAGTATATTGCTTATGTTTTTTTCTAGAAGTTTAATGGATTCTGGTCTTACATTTAAGCCTTTAATTGATTTTGGGTTTATTTTTATATATGGTGTGAGCAACTAGCCCAGTTTGATTCTTTTGCATGTAGCTGACCAGTTTCCCAACAGCATTTGTTGAAGAGGCTGTCTTTTCCCCATTGTATATTTTTGCCTCCTTTGTCATAGATTAGTTGACCATAAAATTCTGGGTTCATTTCTTGGCTCTCTATTCTATTCCATTGATCTATGTGACTGGTTTTGTGCCAGTAACATACTGTTTTGATTATAGCTTTATAGTATAGTTTAAAATCAGGGAGCATGCTACCTCCAGCTTTGTTCTTATTTCTTAAGGTTGTTTTGGTTATTTGGGGTCTTTTGTGTTTCCATACAAATTTTAGAGTTATTTATTCTAGTTTTATGAAAAATGCCATTGGTATTTTGATAAGGATTGCATTGAATCTGTAGATTGCCTTGGATAATATGATCATTTCAACAATATTAATTCTACCAATCCATGAGCACAGTATATCTTTCAATTTGTTAGTGTCACCTTCAGTCTCTTCCATCAGTGTCTTATAGTTTTCCAAGTACAGGACTTTTACCTCCTTGGCTAAATTTATTCCTAAGTAATTTATTCTTTTTGATGTAATTGTAAATGGGATTGCTTTCTGAATTTCTCTTTCTGATAGTTCATTGTAAGTGTGTAAAAACACAACAGAGCCTTTCAGCCGTAATGCATGACTTGGCTCAGTCCAGTTCAAGATGCTGACAAACTTCAGGGCTGGTGCTTGAAAGAAGCTTTTCAAGGAGATAAGGTGTATTTGAACATGTGATGATTGAGAGGTTTTTGCTTTCTTTGTCCCTTTCATGGTGGTAGCAGGGTGAACTTTCAAAAAGGTGCCAAATATCTCTAAGAACACATATCTGCCCCATAGAGAATTTCTACAGAATTGAATTCCCTTATTTAAAATAGTTTTTTCCAACCAGCTCGAGCCTGAAGCTTGACACAGTAACTAGACTAGCTATTCTACAGCTATCTTAAGACAACTTTGTCAGCTGCTTTAATGTACAAAGATTTAAATCCCATTCTTTTGACTATTCTAAACATTGTATGTTTCAAAGTATCCTTTTAAAAACTTGGATTTTTGTGTTTACAATTTTTTCTATAATAGATCATTCTGATGATTAAATTTGACCACTTTGACAGAAAACAGATAAGTGGATTCCTAAGGATAGAGAGGAGTTCATTGCATAGGTGTTTAGGGGTGGGGTGCTTTGAGGAACTGTTCTACACTTTGATGATGGTGGTGATTGCATTTGTCAAATTTTGAAGTGAATTTTATTGAATGTAAATTCAACTTCAATAAACATGACTAAAAATTTTTAAAAAAGAGACAGAAAAACACAACAGATTTCTGCAAAGTAGTTTTGTATCCTGCAACTTTACTGAATTCGTTGGCGAGTTTTCATAGGTTTTTGGTTGTATCTTTAGGATTTTCTATATATAGTACTATATCATCTGCAAATAGTGATATTTTACTTCTTCTTTTCCAATTTGGATTGTTTTATTTTTCTTGTCCGATTGCTGTAGCTAGGACTTCCACACCATGTTGAATAAAAGTGGTGAGATTAGGTATCCTTGTTTTGTTCCTGATCTTAGAGCAAATGCTTCCAGCTTTTCACCATTGAGCACAATGTTAGCTATGGGCTTGTCATATATGGACTTTATTATGTTGAGGTATGTTTCCTCTATACCCACTTTGTGGATATTTTAAATCGTAAATAGATGTTGAATTTTGTCAAAACCCACAATGAGATATCATCTCATACCTGTCAGAATGGCTATTATCAAAAAGACAACAAATAAGTGTTGGCAAGGATGTGAAAAAAGGGAAACCTCATGCACCATTGGTGGGAACATAAATTTGTGCAGCCACTATGGATATAGCATGGAGTTGCCTCAAAAATTAAAATTAGAACTACCATACAATTCCACAATTTCACTCCTGGGTGGTTATCTGAAGAAAATGAAAAGACCAGTTCAAAAATATATATACACCTCTATGTTCATTGTAGCATTATTTCCCCCCCCCCCCTTTGGACAATCTTTATTTATTTATTTATTTATTTATTTATTTTTTGATGTAAAGAAACCTTATTTTATTTTATTGGAATATAGTTGATTTACAATGTTGTGTTAGTTTCAGGTGTGCAACAAAGTGATTCAGTTATACATATACAGATATTCATTCTTGTTTAATATTCTTTTCTCATATAGATTATCACAGAATATTAATTTTTAAAATTAATTAATTTATTTTTGGCTGCATTGGGTTTTTGTTGCTGTATGTGGGCTTTCTCTAGTTGAGGTGAGCAGTGGCTATTCTTCACTATGGTGCACAGACTTCTCATTGAGGTAGCTGCTCTTGTTGCAGAGCACAGGCTGTAGGCCTGCAGGCTTCAGTAGTTATGGCACACGGGCTGAGTAGCTGTAACTTGCAGGCTCCAGAGTGCAGGTTCAGTAGTTGTGGCGCACAGGATTAGCTGCTCCATAGCACATGGGATCCTCCTGGGCCAGGGATGGAACCCATATTCCCTGCATTGGCAAGTGGATTCCTAACCACTGCACCACTAGGGAAGTCCCTATCACAGAATATTGAGTAGAGTTCCCTGTGCTATACAGTAGGTTCTTGTTGGTTATCTATCTTATATATAGTAGTGTATGTACGTTCATCCCAAGCTCCTGATTTTTTCCTCCCTCCCTCCCCACATTTCCCTTTTGGTAACCATAAGTTTGTTTTCAATATCTGTAACTCTGTTTCTGTTTTGTGAATAAGTTCATTTGTATAATTTTTTAATTAGATTCTACATATGAGTGATATCATATGATATTTGTCTTTCTCTGTCTGACTTCACTTAGTGTGATAATCTCTAGGTCCATCCATATTGCTGCAAATGGCATTATTTCATTCTTTTTTATGGCTGAATAATATTCCATTGTATATATGTACTACATCTTGTTTATCCATTCATTTGAAGATGGACATTCCATGTCTTGGCTATTGTAAATAGTGCTGCAATGAACATTAGGGTGCATGTATTTTATCATATTCTCTGGATATATGCCCAGGAGTGGGATTGCTGGATCACATGGTAGTTTTATTTTTAGTTTTTTAAGGAACCTTCATTGTGTTCTCCATAGTGGTTGTACCAATTTACATTCCCACCAACAGTGCAAGAGGGTTCCCTTTTCTGCACACCTTCTCCAGCATTTACTGTTTGTAGGTTTTGTGATAATGGCCATTCTGATGGGTGTGTTGTGATACCTCATTGAAGATTTGATTTGCATTTCCCTAATAATTGGTGATATTGAGCATCTTTTCATTTTCTTTTTGTCCATCTGTATGTCTTCTTTGCAGAAATGTCTATTTATATCTGCCCATTTTTTCTTGAATTTTATTTTAATTATTTTATATAGAGCAGGTTCTTATTAGTTATCTATTTTTTTTTTTTCTTTTTTTTTCTTTTTTTTTTTTTTGCGGTACACGGGCCTCTCACTGTTGTGGCCTCTCCCGTTGCGGAGCACAGGCTCCGGATGCGCAGGCCCAGCGGCCATGGCTCACGGGCCCAGCCGCTCCGCGGCATATGGGATCCTCCCAGACCGGGGCACGAACCCGTATCCCCTGCATCGGCAGGCGGACTCTCAACCACTGCGCCACCAGGGAGGCCCTAGTTATCTATTTTATACACATTAGTGTATATATGTCAATCCCAAACACCCAATTCTTCCCACCACCACCATCCAACCCCCTGTTTTCCCCTCTTGGTGTCCATACATTTGTTCTCTACATCTGTGTCTATTTCTGCCTTGCAAACCTGTTCATTTGTACCATTTTTCTAAATTCCACATATATGCCTTAGTATACGATATTTGTTTTTATCTTTCTTACTCACTTCACTCTGTATGACAGTCTCTAGGTCCATCCACAACTCTACAAATGACCCGATTTGTTGTTTCCATGACCTACCTATTATAAATAGTGCTGCAATGAACATTGGGATGCATGTGTCTTTTTGGATTATGGTTTTCTCTGGGTATATGCCCAGTAGTGGGATTGCTGGGTCATATGGTAATTCTATTTTTAGTTTTTTAGGGAACCTCTATACTGTTCTCCATAGTGGTTGTATCAATTTACATTCCCACCAACAGTGCAAGAGGGTTCCCTTTTCTTCACACCCTCTCCAACATTTGCTGTTTGTAGATTTTCTGATGATGCCCATTCTAACTGGTGTGAGGTGATACCTCATTGTAGTTTTGATTTGCATTACTCTAATAATTAGTGATGTTGAGAAGCTTTTCATGTGCTTCTTGACCATCTGTATGTCTTCTTTGGAGAAATGTCTATTTAAGTCTTCTGCCCATTTTTTGATTGGGTTGTTTGTTTTTTTAATATTGAGCCACATGAGCTGTTAATATATTTTGGAGATTAATCCTTTGTCCATTGATTCATTTGCAAATATTTTCTCCCATTTGGAGGGTTGTCTTTTTGTCTTATTCATAGTTTCCTTTTGCTGTGCAAAAGCTTTTAAGTTTCATTTGGTCCCATTTGTTTATTTTTGTTTTTATTTCCATTACTCTAGGGTCAAAAAAGATCTTGCTGTGATTTATTTCAAAGAGTGTTTTTCCTATGTTTTCCTCTAAGTGTTTTATAGTGTCTGGTCTTACATTTAGGTGTTTATTCCATTTTGAGTTTATTTTTGTGTATGGTGTTAGGGAATGTTCTAATTTCATCCTTTTACATGTAGCTGTCCAGTTTTCCCAGAACCACTTATTGAAGTGACTGTCTTTTCTCCATTGTATATCCTTGCCTCCTTTGTCATAGATTAGTTGACCATAGGTGTGTGGGTTTATCTCTGGGCTTTCTATCCTGTTCCATTGATCTATATTTCTGTTTTTGTTCCAGTACCATATTGTTTTGATTACTGTAGCTTTACAGTATAGGCTGAAGTCAGGGAGTCTGATTCCTCCAGCTCCATTTTTTCCCTCAAGATTGCTTTGGCTATTCAGGGTCCTTTGTGTTTCCATACAAATTTTAAGAATTTTTGTTCTACTTCTGTGAAAAATGCCATTGGTAATTTGATAAGGATTGCAATGAATCTGTAAATAGCTTTGGGTAGTATAGTCATTTTACAATATTGATTCTTCCAATCCAAGAACATGCTATATCTCTCCATCTGTTTGTGTCATCTTTGATTTCTTTCATCTGTGTCATATAATTTTCTGAGTACAGGTCTTTTACCTCCTGAGGTAGGCTTATTCCTAAGTATTTTATTCTTTTTGCTGCAATGGTGAATGGGATTGTTTCCTTAATTTCTCTTTCTGATCTTTCATTGTTAATGTATAGGAATGCAAGAGATTTCTGTGCATTAATTTTGTATCCTGCAACTTTACCAAATTCATTGATTAGCTCTAGTTGTTTTCTGGTGGCATCTTTAGGATTCTCTATGTATAGTATCATGTCATCTGCAAACAGTGACAGTTTAACTTCTTCTGTTCCAATTTGTATTTCTTTTATTTCTTTTTCTTCTCTGATTGCCCTGGCTAGGACTTCCAAAACTATGTTGAATAATAGTAGCGAGAGTGGACATCCTTGTCTTGTTCCTATCTTAGAGGAAATGCTTTCAGTTTCTCACCATTGGGAATGATGTTTGATGTGGGTTTGTCGTATATGGCCTTTATTATGTTGAAGTAGGTTCCCGCTATGCTCACTTTCTAGAGAGTTTTTACCGTAAGTGGATGTTGAATTTTGTCAAAAGCTTTTTCTGCATCTATTGAGATGATCATATGGTTTTTATTTTTCAATTTGTTAATATGGTGTATCACATTGATTGATTTACATATACTGAAGAATCCTTGCATCCCTGGGGTAAATCCCACTTGATCATGGGGTCTGATCCTTTTAATTAATGTGTTGCTGGATTCTGTTGCTAGTATTTTGTTGTGGATTTTTACATCTATAGTCATCAGTGTTATTGGTCTGTAATTTTCTTTTTTTTATAGTATCTTTATCTGGTTTTGGTTTCAGGGTGATGGTGGCCTCATAGGATGAGTTTGGGAGTGTTCCTCACTCTGTAAGTTTTTGGAAGACTTTGAGAAGGATGGGTGTTAGCTCTTCTCTAAATATTTGATAGAATTCACCTGTGAAGCCATCTGGTCCTGGACTTTTGCTTGTTGGAAGATTTTTAATCCCAGTTTCAATTTCATTACTTCTGATTTGTCTCTTCATATTTTCTAGTTCTCCTGGTTCAGTCTTGGAAGCTTTTACCTTTCCAAGAATTTGTCCATTTCTTCCAGGTTGTCCATTTTATTTGCATAGATTTGCTTGTAGTAGTCTCGTAGGATACTTTGTATTTCTGCGGTGTCTGTTGTAACTTCTCCTTTTTCATTTCTAATTTTATTGATTTGAGTCCTCTCCCTCTTTTTCTTCTTTTTTTTTTTTTTTCTTTTTTCTTTTTTTTTTTTTTTTTTTTTTGCGGTATGCGGGCCTCTCACTGTTGTGGCCTCTCCCGTTGCGGAGCACAGGCTCCGGATGCGCAGGCCCAGCGGCCATGGCTCACGGGTTCAGCCGCTCCGCAGCATATGGGATCCTCCCAGACCGGGGCACGAACCCATATCCCCTGCATCGGCAGGCGGACTCTCAACCACTGCGCCACCAGGGAGGCCCTCCCTCTTTTTCTTGATGAGTCTGGCTAAAGGTTTATCAATTTTGTTTATCTTCTCAAAGAACCAGCTTTTAGTTTTTTTGATCTTTGCTATTGTTTTCTTTGTTTCTATTTCATTTATTTCTGCTCTGATATTTATGATTTCTTTCCTTCTACTAACTTTGGGTTTTCCTTCTTCTTCTTTCTCTAGTTTCTTTAGGTGTAAGGTTACATTGTTTATTTGAGATTTTTCTTGTTTTTTGAGGTAGGATTTTATTGCTATAAGCTTCCCTCTTAGAACTGCTTTTGTTGCATCCCATAGGTTTTGGATTGTCGTGTTTTCATTGTCATTTGTCTCTAGGTATTTTCTGATTTCCTCAGTGATCTCTTGGTTATTTAGTAACGTATTGTTTAGCCTTCATGTGGTTGTGTTTTTTACGTTTTTTACCCTGTGATTGATTTCTAATCTCGTAGCATTGTGGTGAGAAAAGATGCTTGATATGATTTCAATTTTCTTAAATTTACTGAGGCTTGATTTGTGACCCAAGATGTGATGTATCCTGGAGAATGTTCCGTATACACTTGAGAAGATAGTGTAATCTGCTGTTTTTGGATGGAATGTCCTATAAATATCAATTAAATCTATCTGGTCTATTGTGTCATTTAAAGCCTGTGTTTACTTATTAATTTTCTGTCTAGATGATCTGTCCATTGGTGTAATTGAGGTATTAAAATCCCCCACAATCATTGTGTTACTGTTGATTTCCTTTTATAGCTGTTAACATTTGCCTTATATATCGAGGTACTCCTATATTTGGTGCATATATAATTGTTATATCTTCTTCTTTGATCATTTGATCATTATGTAGTGTCTTTCCTTGTCTGTTGTAACGTTCTTTATTTTAAAGTCTATTTTATCTGATATGAGTGTTGCTACTTCAGCTTTCTTTTGATTTCCATTTGCATGGAATATCTTTTTTTTTTTTGCATGGAATATCTTTTTACATCCCCTCACTTTCAGTCTACATGTGTCCCTAGATCTGAAGTGGGTCTCTTATAGACAGCATATAGATGTATCTTGTTTTTGTATCCATTCAGCAAGCCTGTGTCTTTTGGTTGGAGCATTTAATCCATTAACATTTAAGGTAATTATCAATATGTACGTTCCTTTTACCATTTTCTTAATTGTTTTGGGTTTGTTTTTGTAAGTCCTTTTCTTCTCTTGTGTTTTGCACTTAGAGAAGTTCCTTTAGCATTTGTTGTAGAGCTGGTTTGGTGGTGCTGAATTCTCTTAGCGTTTGCTTGTCTGTAAAGATTTTGATTTCTCCATCGAATCTGAATGAGATCCTTGCCGGGTAGTGTAATCTTGGTTGTAGGTCCTTCCCTTTCATCACTTTAAATATAGTGTGCCACTCCCTTCTGGATTGTAGAGTTTCTTCTGAGAAATCAGCTGTTAACCTTATTGGAGTTCCCTTGTATTTTATTTGTCACTTTTCCATAGTTGCTTTAATAATTTTTCTTTGTCTTTAATTTTTGTCAATTTAATTACTATGTGTCTTGGTGCATTTCTCCTTGGGTTTAACCTGCCTGGGACTCTCTGCACTTCCTGGACTTGGATGGCTATTTCCTTTCACATATTAGGGAAGTTTTTGACTCTAATCTTTTCAAATGTTTTCTCCCTTCCCTTCTCTCTCTCTTCTCCTTCTGGGACCCCTATAATGCAAATGTTGGTGTGTTTAATGTTGTTGCAGAGGTCTCTTAGGCTGTCTTCATTTCTTTTCATTCCTTTTTCTTTATTCTGTTACATGGCAGTGAATTCCACCATTCTGTATTCCAGGTCACTTATCCATTCTTCTGCCTCAGTTATTCTGCTATTGATTCCTTCTAGTGTATTTTTCATTTCAGTTATTGTATTGTTCATCTCTGTTTGTTTGTTCTTTAATTCTTCTAGGTGTTTGTTAAACATTTCTTGTATCTTCTCGATCTTTGCCTCCATTCTTTTTCCAAGTTCCTGGATCATCTTCACTATCATAATTATGAATTCTTTTTCTGGAAGGTTGTCTATCTTCACTTCATTTAATTGTTTTTATGGGATTTTATCTTGTTCCTTCATGTGGTACATAGTCCTCTGCCTTTTCATTTTGTCTGTCTTTCTGTGAATGTGGTTTAGTTCCACAAGCTGCAGGATTGTAGCTCTCTTTGCTTCTGCTGTCTGCCCTCTGGTGGATGAGGCTATCTAAGAGGCTTGTGAAAGCTTCCTGATGGGAAGGATTGGTGGTGGGTATAGCTGGGTGTTGCTCTGGTGGGCAGAGCTCAGTAAAACTTTAATCTGCTTGTCTCTGATGTGTGGGGCTGAGTTCCCTCCCTGTTGGTTGTTTGGCCTTAGGCAACCCAACATTGAAGCCTATCCGGGCTCTTTGGTGTGGCTAATGGCAGACTCTGGGAGGGCTCACACGAAGAAGTACTTCCCAGAACTTCTGCTGCCAGTGTCCTTGTCCCTGTGGTGAGCCACAACCGCCCGCTGCCTCTGCAGGAGACCCTCCAACACTGGCAGGTAGTCTGAGTCAGTCTCCTATGGGGTCACTGCTCCTTCCCCCTTTGTCCTGATGTGCACACTACTTTGTGTGTGCCCTCCAAGAGTGGAGTCTCTGTTTTCCCCCAGTCCTGTCAAAGTCCTGCAGTCAAATCCCGCTAGCCTTCCAAGTCTGATTCTCTGGGAATTCCTCCTCCTGTTGCCAGACCCCCAGGTTGGGAAGCCTGATGTGGGGCTCAGAACCTTCACTCCAGTGGGTGGACTTCTGTGGTATAAGTGTTCTCCAGTTTGTGAGGCACCCACCCAGCAGTTATGGAATTTGATTTTATTGTGATTGCACCCCCGCTACCATCTCATTGTGGTTTCTCCTTCATCTTTGGATGTGGGTTATCTTTTTTGGTGAGTTCCAGCATCTTCCTCTCAATGATTGTTCAGCAGTTAGTTGTGATTCCGGTGCTCTCACAAGAGGGAGTGAGTGCACGTCCACCATCTTGAACCAATTGCTTATTGTAGCATTATTTACAGTAGCCAAGAATTAAAAACAACCTAAGTGTCCATCAACAGATGAATGAGTAAGGAAAATGTGGTGTTTATATATACAATGGAATATTACTCAACCATTAAAGGAGTGAAATGTAGACAATTTGGCAACATGAATGGACCTAAAGGGTATTCTGCTTAGTGAAATAAGTCAGACAGAGAAAGAAAAATGCCATGTGATTTCACTTATATGTGGAATCTAAAACAAAACAAATGAGCAAACATGACAAAACAGAAATAGTCATAGAGTTGTAGAGAATAAAGAGTGGGTGCCAGAGGGGAGAGGAGTGGGGGATGAGAGAAATAGGTGAATGGGGATTAAGAGATACAAACTTACAGTTATAAAAGAAATGTCACAGGGATGCAATGTACAGCATAGAGAATATAGTCAATAATATTTTAATAACTTTATATGACGACAGATGGTAACTAGATTCATAGTGGTGATCATTTTGTAATGTATAAAACTATCAAATCACTATGTTTTACACCTGAAACTAATTTAATATTGTAAGTCAGCAATACTTCAAATAAATAAATAGGAACATTGGACAAATATACACCCCTTCACACCCTGCCCCAATCCACAGTATTTCCATAAACCACTTCCCAGGCTTGCACAGACTGTACAGTTGTCTCTTTGCTGTTATATCACCTTTTTATCCAAGTATTACAGTATTATCACAGACATAAATAGTCAGATTCCTTCCAGCTGCCCCCACCACTCCCACTAAAGGAAGAATCTTTGGGTAACGTTTATTTTGGTTAGATGCATATTCTTCTGTCTCACCCACTAAATGTGAATGGCTTGAGGACAAAGAACTACAAACAAACACAGAAGCAAGTATTTTCTGGACACTCACAGAGCGCTATATACTCCTTCTTCTTTGAAGATAAAACAAACAAACAAACATACAAGTGCATATTTTCTGGATACCCTCAATCTAGCAATGACTGATTTTCTTATTTACCTATTTATGTACCACTGTTCTTGACAGCTTTTACCAAATGTTTATGTAAATTTACTTGAGGACAAGGATCAAACTTCTATGTAGACAAATTGTTCTCAAATGGAGTGAGTTTGCCCCAAGGAGATATTTGGAAATGTCTGGAGATAGTTTTGATTGTCACAACTCAGGGGATACTACTGGCATCTGGTGGGTAGAGCCTAGGGATGTTTTTAAGATCCTACAATGCACAGGACAGCCTCTCACAACAAAGAATTATCTGTACAAAATTTTAATTGTATTGAGATTGAGAAACCCTAGAATAGACCAAAGATCCTTACTCCAGGGTTAATGGACCCTAGGGGGGCTAGAAAAAAAGACTATGAGAAGTAATCTAGTAATTTTCAGAGACTGTACACAAAATGGTGTGTGTTTTCATGTTCACTTGTATTCTAGGGAAAGGGGGATCTTAGCTTTCCATAAACTCTAAAAGAGGTTAAGAACCAATGATATAGATAATGTTGATACTCTCTATCTCCTAGTCTTTGCATGGAGCCTCAATACCTTTCGGTGAAAGTTAGCAGTTTTCCATTTACTTGTTTGAGAAAACAGTGTGTGTACACACACACACACAATTTTTAACTTATTGGTATAACCTGTGATCCCAGGAGGATGGAGCCTTAGCCACTAGAAAAAGGAAAGAAGCTGTACAAAGAATTGACTGTAATAAGGACTATATGAGCTGATGGAACCATCAAGAAGGAGTGCTTTAAAGGTAGGTGTTATAGGTTGAATTGCATCTCCCCAAAATCCATGTGTTGAAGTTTTAACAGCAGTCCCTCAGAATGTGAACTTATTTGGAAGTAGAGTCTTTGTAGACATAATTACTTAAGCTGAGGTCATAGTGGAGCAGGGTGGACCCCTATCTAATATCACAGGTGTCTTTACAAAAAGGAGAAATTTGAACTGAGACACACACACAAGGAGAACTCATGTGAAGATGAAAACAGAGATCAGGGTGATACACAAGACAAGACAAGGAACCACAAATATTGCCAGCAAACCACCAGAAGCTTGGGAGAAGCATGAAGCAGATTCTTCCTTCCAGTCCTCAGAAGGAAATGACTATGCTGACACCTTGATCTCATTCTTCTAGTCTTCAGAATTATGAGAAAATAAGTTTCTGTTGTTTAAGCCACCCAGTTTGAAGAACTTTGTTAAGACAGCTCTAGTGAACACTGGAGAGGTTATTTTTTCTCATTTGCATAGGAATAGACATACTGTCCCCTATTCTCACTTTGATGTTGCCCTCCTAGATTATGTGATAAAAATAACAACAATAATATAATATAGCTGTCATATGTACTGAGAATTTATGTGACATTTATCATGTGTCCCCTTTACTGCATTATATTATTTACTCTTCACATTTTACTAAAATGTTAGGTTTTGCTATTTTCTCACTTATGCACATAAGAACAGAGGGGTTTGTTGGGTAAGTAACCTTCCCCCTGCAAAGCCAGCCAATAGTAGTGTGAGGATTGGAAACCAGGCAGCTGGTACAGAGCTCTGCTCTCTTGTGGCCTGTTGGTGATCAGGTTGCTGGGAGGAAATGAGCACAGGACTACACTATATTCCTTCCTTGCCTCACATCCTAAGCTTGGGCCTATTTGGCTGGTTTTGCTGGCATGAAGTCCCAGCTTTTTACCTTCACCTGTCGCAAACGTATTAACAACCACAGCCTTCAGGTGCATCCTGCTCTTGTATCTCATTTACCTGTCACTTCTCAGGTCTCATGCTTCTGCTTTCCCAGCTATGCTGAAATTGTTTAGAAAACCAAAATTTTCCAAAATTATTTTTTAGACCATGTTAGTGTGCCACTTATTCACAGAAAAAAGGTAAAGTCTAAAATTCCTGATGTAATTTTTTTTTTTTTTTGTGGTACGCGGGCCTCTCACTGCTGTGGCCTCTCCCATTGCGGAGCAGTCTCCGGACATGCACTCTAAGCGGCCATGGCTCACGGGCCCAGCTGCTCCACGGCATGTGGGATCTTCCTGGACTAGGTCACGAACCCGTGTCCCCTGCATCGGCAGACAGACTCTCAACCACTGAGCCACCATGGAAGCCCCTGATGTAATATTTTAGATAAATATTTTATTTACATTTTGAGAGAAAAAAACTACCATTTAAATATATCTACCCAATTCTAAAGAAATCTTTACTATCTTGTAATTAAATTTAGGGCTTAAATATTTTAAAATGTTAGAATCATTAATTTTTCATATACTACTAAAAACATCTTGTTAAGAAGAAAGCAAATATGAAGGTGTTTGGTGGCTCTTTAGTGACACCCTAAAATGCCACTAAAGAGTGGGGATTTTCACCTCTAAGGTAAAGAATCAGTGCAGAAATTATCCAAACTTGTGAAAAGCAAAAGTGCAAAGTGTTTGAGATATGTTTTGTAAAATATGATCTAATTTCATTACCCATTATCTCAAATAATTATATATATATATATTCAATTAGAGGAATTTTACTAAAATAAGAGATTAAATAACTGACTTGATTAATACTATATACGTAATTAATAATGTATGAGTGTGTGTGTGTACTAACTACTCAATTCAGTACAAACTGCAAAAAGGTAAAAAGAGGCAGAATGTGCTGTTTTCTTTTTTTATATATATAAGAAAGAAACCTCTTTATAAAGAGGTTAATACTAAGAGAAGACATGAGTTAGTGCAACAATGTATATGTCTTCATTCTCAACTAGTTTTATAATTCGATTCACTCAACTTGTCAATATAATCAAATGATGAACTAGGCAAAAGTCAAACCACTTGACTTGATAGAATTGACATATGAGAATTTACTTTATGGTGTGGTATCTCCTGTCTCCAGATATCTTTCCTCTTTCCTAACACACATACATGCACACACACACCCTTTGCTGTGGCCACAATGAACTCTTCAGTACATTTTTAAATATGTCATCTTTTCTCCAGGCATCCGTAAGTTTGCAAACACTGAGTCAGGCTTTCCTTGTATTTCCAGAGCTCCTTTTCATGTTTTAAGACCCTGTTCCAATGCCACCACCTACATGGTTTGATGATGGTTTCTGTTTGCTGCTAATTCAAGTGAAGAGACATTCTTACTCTATATTGAAATAGACAAAAGAGAGATTTCTGACCAGAGAAATGTTATTTTCTTGAGACTTCATTTGAATCAACCATTTGTCATAAAATCCTTTTCTGCCTTCAAGCTACAGCCTCAATGAAATTCGTTTCTACCTATGTCCCTAGCCACAACTGGGAAGATGTACCATTCATTGAGATAGAATATCTGACTTAATATCAGATGAGTAAAAAGATATCTGCATTAGAGTGAAAAATGAGGCTATGCTCTGAGTAGAACATTTGATGAAATCATGGATTACTGACTGTGCAGTTCTTCCAGTACCATCAATTGTTGTTCACAGCTTTAAATTTCCTGAGAGGAATCAATAGTCTTGGGAGGGCATCAGTGATGAAATTGTAGAGATACCCAATTCCAAGCCTACATAACTAACATGGTATCTGTGTATTTAATCACCTCTTGGGGTGACTTAATAAAAGGGTAGTGATGAGAATATCATTTCTCAACTAAAATTTTTGAGGATAAAAGTGTATTATAGGTGGTTTCATTTGGAAAATGAAAACAAATAGAGATAAAAATATAAACCAGAGTCTAAACTCTGACTAAATTAAAAAATCTCCTCCATCCTACAAAAGAAGGGGAAGTATTTAATATTTTTCATAAAAGGTGACATGTAGAATAAAATATTTTTTAACACTCATTTGCTTCCACCTGAAATGCTTGACTCACCCTTGTATAATTCTGCAATATGTAATATAAAATGGATGAAACCTAAGAGCTTAGGATATCCAGAACTGCAGGAGGTAACAATAAGCAGTCTTTGTGGCATCATGGACTCCCTTTGGTAGATTTCTGTCCATCTTCTAAGAGTCTTTCAGAACTAACAGCATCATATCTCACTTCTTGGTTTTCCCTGTGGCAGCACAAGAAACCCAAGCTCTGCAGAGTGTGCATTAGTCTAATGATGCCATCGTCATCCTCTGATTTGACATACCCTCCAACCCTCCTCTCACTCCCAGACCCTTTTCCTGTGCTCCCTGAAATACCCCATCTGTGATTAACATAGCCTCTTATATCCTCGTTCTCTTCTAAACTGTTATTTCTTCTTTTTTGCCTTGACTAAACCCAGATGAAGCTACTTCTCCTGAGGACCTCTCAAGTGGAGATTATTTACTCTGTTTCCTTCTCACCTACCCCAGAACTGGGTATTGTGTTAGGTGACCACTTGCTACCCATTGCTGCTTGAAACCATTCCATTTCCTTTGCTCTTCCTTCCAAACCCCAGTTCTTTCAACCTTCAATTCATCCAACTCTCTCTCTCATATTATGGTTATCTAGACCTCCATGGTCACTCTCTGTCATTCACTGAAGGCTCGAGTAGAGTACTCCTCTCTACCTCCAGCCCTTCCATTTTCCTGATGACTTTGGTATCAAAGGAGGTGGTAACTGCAACACTAGTCAATCATTTCCTTACCTGCCTTGAATGCTACAATCTTTAATCCTGGTAGCCAAAGCTACTCACTCTTAAAGCCATGCTCTGGATCAGAGTTATCAGCAGTAACTGTACCACATTTGAAATCCTGATTTCAGATATTTCCCAATCTGACCCAATTTTCTGCCTTCTTTAACCTTGTGAATATTATGGAATAAAATGATATAAGTGGGTTGACTCATTATATTTTAAATTACCACTTGCAAATTTAAAAGGGTACTTTAAAATACCACTTTCCTTAGTACAGTAACTCCCCTACATATGAACGAGTTCCATTCTGAGAGTACGTTTGAAAGTCCAATTTGTTTGTAAGTCCAACAAAGTTTGCCTAGGTACCCAACTAACACACTCGGCTATATAGTACTGTACTGTAATAGTTTTATAATACTTTTCACACAAATAACAAATAAAAAACAAACAAACACAAACACAAAATATAAAGACAAACACACAAACACAAAATATAACACAAAAAATAAAACATTTTTAGTCTTACAGTACATTACCTTGAAAAGTACAGTAGTACAGTACAACAGCTGGCATACAAGGGCTGGCATCGAGTGAACAAGCAAGAAGAGTTACTGACTGGAGGAGAGCGAGGAAGTGGGAGATGGTAGAGCTGAAGGATCATCAGCAATAAGAGACAGAGGGCAAGCTGCCATTTCACTCACGCCTGATGTTGATGGTACAGGTTCCGGTTCCTTGCTGGAACAAGATGCACATTTGCATCCTGTAGGGGACTTACTGTAAATCTCCTCTTCCTTTCCAAAGCAACAACTTTATACCTTCTCCTTTCTTTTGCAAACCCGTTCCAACTCTCCTCACTAAACAAACATATATACATACCCAACGAACAGTCTCCATAGTCCTACACTGCATTGAAAAGCCAGAAATTATCATGTATTTTAAATTAGTTCAACAAATTTTATCAGAGGAAAACGGTCTTATTTTCATAACACCAAATTTACCTGCTTGAAGGTAAATTCTCCTGTTCCTAGTCAGCAGAGGAAATATCCTTGCTCCTGTCAAATAAAATCCCCTCCACTGGTGCTAAGGATCTCATCCCCTCTTGCCCTCTCAAGGATTTTGCCTCTGTAATCATCTCTTATATGTTCTGCATCATCAATATTGCTTTTCTTTCTATTGGATTATTCCTGTCAGTATTTAAAACTTTTAGTGTGCTCTATCCTAAAAAAAATAAGCCTCCCTTTAATGCCATTTTCCCCTCTAGCTAATGCCCATTACTCTGCTTAGCTTCAGAGCGAAGTCTCTTAAATAAATAACATACACTTGTAATAGCACATTCTCACCTCCCATTCAGATTCTGACCCATTTTAATTTCACTTTCATCTCCACCATCACTGAAAGTTCCCTTCTTGGGTTTACCAAAATCATCCCTTTACTAATTCCTATAGACATATCTCAATCTTCAACTCCCTCAATTCCTCAGTATTGTTACACAGTTAAGTACTTAAGGTCAGTTCTTTAGAATACCCTCCTTTCTTGTCATCCTTAACACCATGGACTCCTGGTGTTTTGTTTTTTTTTGTTTTGTTTTTGTTTTTTTTTGCTTTTATATCCCAGGCTTCGCCTTTACATCTCCTGTGCAATTTTTCTTACTCCACCTATATTTACTTCAACTTTAACTTTCCATGTTGGAGTTCCTCAACTTTCTTTCCTGAGTTCTGTTCCTTTCTCATCTATACTTTCTCCCTAGGTGATATCATCCAGCCTCTTCACTTTAAACATAATCAAATACTGATGATTTTCCTGTTTTATGTTGATATTGTTAGGCCAGATCATTCACTGAACTCCGTATTTGTATATACATCTGTCTGTTTGATGGATGACTCAAAAGTTATCATGTCCAAAAATGTACTAACCTACAAAATCTGTTTCTCATCCAGTCGCCCTCATCTCAGTTAAAGCCATCACCATCTATTCAAGCAAGCAAGCCAGAAAGTTGAGTCCTCCTTTTCTCTCACCATCCTTCATCAAACCCATTAGTTTTTCATCAAGCTCTTTTGTACTACATCCAAAATGTATCTCAAATACCTGAATTTTTTTCCACTTATTTCTACAGCCACCATTCTAGTTCAAGCCACAATTATCTCTGACCTGGACAACTGATATGCATATCTTCATGCTTATATACATGACTTTTTCCCTCCCAGTTTGTTTTCTACACAGGAGACAGAATAGTCTATCAAAATAGAAAGCCAGACCATAGTAATCTATTGTTTAAAAGAATTATGACTTCCACTTAGTTGGAATAGAATTTCCTATTTGGCTTGTGATCATTTGGCTTCTGTCTGCCCTTTGTGTGTGTTATTTCATAGATTTCACTCACTCTGCTGCTGCCACACTCCTTTTCTTAATATCCTTAGTTGTGTAGACATAGCATTGTTGTGTAGACACAGCATAATTTAACCTCTGCTTTCAGTTTCCTGAATGACGTTCCTATTTTATATTTGTATTTGGCCTAAGTATTCCCATAGGATATAATCTACATGGGCATGATTTGCCATATAAGTTCACTTCTACTGCCTAATTATGGTCTGGCTATCATTTTGATGTCTCCTAAACATAGATATCAGACTCATGTAATCTATAGTGATCTGTGAACTGCCTGGCTGGGCCTCTCTCTCTGGCCTGCTTTTGCTGGGAATTGGATTTAATCATCACAGACAAGAGTGAAATCTCATTAATTAGCAATAAAGGTGGGTGTATGTTAAACTTAAATGGTTTTGCTTAGGTAAAGGTACATGACAGACTTTTAATTTAGAGTTAGTCTTTGTTACAAATAAGGTACTGTATAACAAATCTACAAACCCTAGTCAATAATCTTTTGCAGGATGCCTGAAACTGAAGCTTTGGGGAAAGGTGAAAATTTTGTTTTGTCCTAACTTTGAATACTCTATTGATTTTAGTCTCAAGACTTGTAAGACCTTGAATATATACTAGAAAAAAATGTTTAGAAATTCACTATTGATAATTTTCATGTCCATTTAACACTTGCTAGTTTTATATATAGAAACTCAACTTGTGTAATATATCCAAGTGCTTTGGGGGATAATCTAAAGCCTGGGATCACCTGCAAAAGCTGAGTTTGGCTTTTTTCCTTTTTTCCTTTTCTGTGAGACACCATATAATCTAAGCAGGTTCTTATGTAGAGAGCTCTAGAGAGTAGGAGAATGTGACTATTTAAGGAAAATCATACATCCAACTCTATGAGATATGGTAAGTCTGGCATTTCTTCTACTGAGACAATAAAGTAATAATCTTTGGAAGATATTTCACTATTCCATGGAAAACAGTAGAGTTTATTGAAAAAGCTAGAGTTGGCTAATCTAACAAGAACTCCTAAGCTTCCTTTTTGGTAGCACCAAGGAAATCTGGGAAGTTCTCTGTTAGGTACAGAGAAGGGCAATTGGTGGAAAATACATGGCCCCTTCAGTAGGCATTATCAGTGTCTGAAAATCATATGCAACCTGGGCAGATAGCCCATCAATGTCATGTGAGCTCGTGGGGGAAGAAAAGGGGAAGAGTGAGAGTACCATCATTATGAGAAATCAACATTTGCCAGAGAAATTGCTAACAGGAGGAGGGCAGTATAGTTAGCAACAGCTTTTTGACTGATATTCACAAAAACTTGTGAACCTTAAAGTTAAGTCATAGGTCTGTTCCCTTTTTGACATTAGATAGCCCTGTTTGTTCATTATTCTTACCATTTTCCTTTTGATATCTTGTCCCTTGGATTCTTGTAAATAGAGAAGCAACAGACTATTGGTTGATGGGGGTTTTTTTCTTTGTTTTTTAGCTTTTAAAATGGAGCTCAAATGCCTAAATCCTTCCATTTCAAGAGTTCCTCTCCTAGATAAGGTTTACGTAGATGTATGAATGATTTCCAAATTAGCCCAGATTGGGAATTGAAGTAAGTTGAGTTAATGAAGTTTAACTTTTAGAACTGTTTTTAGAAAGTTACATTGCAATTCACTGTCATTCATAAAAAAGAAAAAAGAAAACCTTTAAAATGTCTGTTTGAAATGAAAGACTATCAGAGAGTTGTTAAAAATAAAATAAGCTACAAAAAGGGTCAGTTTATGTTAAATTTAGAGTATTTCAAGTTTCCAGGGAAACAGAACATACAGAAATTAAAAGCAGATGTTCTTAAATTGATGCCTTGGAAAAGCCCCACAAGGCTTAACCCTGTGCTGGGTAATGTTGCTTACCCCCAAAACTTCATTTGCCAATTTTTTTGCAGTGCGAATTTTGAAAACAACAGTGTTCCCAGAGCAAACATAGATATTATTACAATGTCCTAATGCCCTGGTTATTACTTGGTTATTACTCCACAGTGTTGAACAAGTTACCCACCACTGCCTCACTGCCAAGTCAAAGTAGCATAACTGTTCTTTCTTCCACAAAAAAAAAAAAAAAAAAAAAATCCTGACAAATTTAATAGCTGGCAACTTAACATGTAAACCTGAAGCCCAATTTGCTACTAGATTCGCATTGGCTACGGTAAATTGAAAAATAAAATCTAATATTTTTGTCCCCTAGTTATTTCCCATTATTTCAGCAAAAAGGATGGAAAATAGAGTTGGGTCGATAAATTCCTTGGAGTTCAAATTCTATAGTAAATTTTGAATGATAGAGATGATAACTAATCAATTCTAATGCTTTCTTGAGACTTTTTTTCTTTTTTCTTTCTTTTTTTTGTGTACGCGGGCCTCTCACTGTTGTGGCCTCTCCCATTGCAGAGCACAGGCTCCGGATGCGCAGGCTCAGCGGCCATGGCTCACGGGCCTAGACGCTCCGCGGCATGTGGGATCTTTCCGGACCAGGGCACGAACCCGTGTCCCCTGCAACGGCAGACAGACTCTCAACCACTGCGCCACCAGGGAAGCCCTTCTTGAGACTATTGAGCTTCATTTTCTACAGTGCCTGAGTTGCTCCCTGGTGATACAGTCACAGAGCCCTGTCAATTCCATCCTGTTGCAGAGATACTATTTCACATATAACAAACATTTTAAAATCCTTAATGTTAGTGTTTAAAGACTTTCCTATAGGAAGCCTCACTGGTGTATGGCTGCAAGGTCAAGGCAAGCAGTTTTCTCAGTATTTGCCTATGTGAAATCTGTCCTGTGCTCTGCCAGTGCCTATTTGTGACACTGCCTCCTGGACCACAAGAGATTATCCTGAAGTCTGAGGCCAATGCAGCATCTCTGTTTTTTACAGCCTAGCAGATGGGCAGCTGGCCAGCTGTTGTGAGTTTTAGTCACCATATTTTCTACATTACTTGAGGGAATGTTTCATAGACATGCAGATTGATAGTGAGCACGTTTGTTCATATACTAGAGACCAGCATTTCCCAGCCTTGACACTATTGACATTTTGGACTCAATAATTCTTTGTTGTGGGAAGGTATCCTCTGCATTGTAGAATGTTCACCAGCACCCCTGATCTCAATCTACTAGATGCCAGTAGCATCCCTTACCCCCGTCTCAGTTGTGACGATCAGAAACATTTCCAGATATTTCTAAGTGTCTCCTGGGGGTAAAACCATCCCCATCTTAGAAGCACTGCTGTAAGCAAAGGGTAAATGAAAGGGGCTTTGCAGAAGAGAAGTGTTGTTTAGGAGAAATATCTGGTGGCACTGGAAGGGGAGGGAATATGAACTAAGGAAGAGACTTGGAAATAGAAGAGGTCATATTATAGAGAGACACAGTTACCACTTGGGAAATTGTGAGTTGTCTTTGATTTTATTTCAGGAAATGTTTATTAAGTTGGTGTTATGTGCTAAGCACAGTGTTTATTGCTGTAGATATTTAGACCAGTGATGCATTTAAATTGCTTGCAGTCTGGTAGAGGAATTAGAAAAGGAAACAATTACAGTCACATATGAACTGCAGTAAGGGAACTTAACCCAGTTGATTCAAAGAGGAAGGGAGAGAAGCCAACAAGAAAGGCTTTCCAGAAGATTGACCTCTGTGTTGAAGGTCAAATAAGAGTTAATCACATTTGGAAGGATGTGGGAAGGTTATTGTTCTTATAGGAAAAACAGGTGCAGTGTACTTATCTGAAACAGCAAGTGCAGAAATGTGTAGTGGGTGTTTCTGTGTTTCTGAGTGTGTGTGTGTATGTGTGCATGGGCATGGGCACGGGCACACATGAGGGAGAAAGCAAGAGACTGACAGATAAAGACAGATAGAAAGGGCAAAAATGTGACATTGGTACGTTTAGAAAAATGTAAGTAATTCTACCTTGCTAGAGCAAAGATGTTTAATGGGAGAGTAATAAAGAGACAAAGCTGGAGAAGAGGTCAGGGGAAAAATTATGATGGACCTTGGAAAAAAATATTATAGTTTAGGTTTTATCTGCAAGGACATAGGAAGGATTGTGAGCTGAAGGGTGATGTTTTAGAAATGTAATTCTAGAAGTAGTGAAGAGAAGATATTGGAGTTGAGTATAGGCCAGAGGTAGAAAACTTGAAGGCTGTTGTAGCTTTCCACACAGGTAACAAAGAGAATTTAAGAAGTGGGGAAAAAAGTAAAGGAGCAGTGGAGGATATTGCAACAATTTCCCCACCCTCCCAAATCTCAACCAAGGTTTAAGTGACAAGAAAGAAGAGGGGTATATGTATTAGATAGCTGAGCATATGAAGAATACAGAGAAAAGAGCTGTGATAAGGAATGAAGAAGAAAAACTCCTGGAATGATCGTAGGTCTCCTGCTTAAGTGATTAGTTGTGTGGTAGACTCATTTATCAAGTGAGAAAAAAGGAAGGAAAGAAAAGAAATACAACCATGTGTATTGGGAACGATGATAAATTCAGTACCGGACATACTAAGCTTAAATTGCCTAAGGGATATTTAAGTGGAAATGTGAAATGAGTGGTAGGATACATGGTTGGGGAATTCAGCAAAGGGGTCTTGGCTAGAGATTTGTAAATCGTTTGGAAATAAATGATCATTGAAACCAGGGTTATAAAGAATATTACCTTGGAAAACTGAGCGCCAACAGAGCAAAGTTAGAAGGACATCATCCAACTAGGAAGTATAACAGAGCCAAGAATTGAATCAAGGTTTGTGGATCCTAGTCTGGGGTCTGAACCGCTGTACAGTTGGCCGGCTCTAATTCTCAACACCTATCTGCAACTCATTCTTAAAAATTTACAACTCAAGCATCATGCTTGTGGGGCCGTTCCTGTTCCTCCATTCTGCTAATAATAGTCCTCAGGGCACCACTGTCGCCTGTATATAGCTTTATCATAGAACTCAACATGGTGAATTGCATTTTGTTTTACACTGGATATTGCTATGTATGGAGGGGAGAGACCTTATCATAATCAGCTTGTATTTCCTGCACATGACAGAATGATTGCATATTCTACGTGCTCAATAATATTTTGCTGAAAGAAATGTAAACAATGAAAGTGGGTCTACAACAGATTATGTGTTGAACCAAGTGGAATACATTTTTAATAAGCTCATTCTGTTTGTCATGATTTAAAATTTTTACTAGTCTTAAAATGTTTTATACTCATGCTATTTTAAAGTTATATACCAAGCCACCAAATTCCCATTCACCCCATATTCTCATCTTTCAGTTTAATGTTGCTAGCACTTCTCCCATTAGAACCAAACTACAAAGTTCAGTAGAGAGACAACTTTGAAAAACAGGCATAGTAGCAAAAAGTTTGCCTAATTGGATTTCCTCATCTTTTACAAATGAAATTCTAAAAGACAGCAAAAGAAATAACATCCAATTCCTTTTATGGTTAATGCCCATAACAAGGTCACTGTCTTTTAATTTAGAATTATGTGTAATAGTAATTCAATCTACTATTTGTTGGTGATATGTATTTTATTGTGAAAATTTGAAAAGGTAGGCCAATATGCTCACATAACAAAAAACATAAAAGCATAGACTTTTCACTCATTTTAGGAGTATTATCCAAATCACTACAGATCTTATTTCTTAAATTATATTAGAAATTGATATGTGTGTGTGTGCATCTGCTTGTGTGTTTATTGAAGTTCAATATGGATTATAGCTGGGAATAATGTCTTAAAAATAGCCTGCTTATTCTTCCCTACTCTGGACACTGATCTTATAATTTGTATGATATGAAAATGTTAATGTAAGTGGCCTTTACAATACCAGGAAACCTATATAAGTAAGTACCCTGAGAACTAGCAAATTCTTTACCAGTATGTCATTTGCTTCGTGAGATTTCCTCCTATTATATCAGAGTTGAGTTGCTCCAGAAGATGATTAAACTTAGTATAATACTAAGGTGCTAAGGTGAAAAAACTCTTATAACAAAGATGAAGGAAGAAGGCACACACCTTAATCATGGTTTAAGGAGATGAAATTTCTGAGCTTACCAGTGGTAGATAGTTCAAGACTCATTTGTAGAATGTGGTCTTGGAACCATTTAATCTCTATATCTAAACAAAGGGAGAAGGGAAAAGAACAAGTAAAGTGAAGTGTCTGGCACTCCTCTGTTCCTGTAAGATGAGTTTTCAGTGAGATTTACTACATGATTATAACTACTACTCATAATCATATTCTAAAAGCAGACACACAGTACATACAGAATATAAACTGCCTATAGACTACTAGAGTAGAAAGTGGTATCACATTCTCTCAATGTACTGAAATGGCAGCAAACAAAATCACAACTGGATGGAGCATGATGGCTCTGCATTGTGTGTGAAGATAATGCAATGCTTCTATAGTCAGCTGAGCATGTGCTTCGAATTGTTTTTCTAGTTGTGGTGAAAGATTTGAACTGATTCATCTGCATTTTCTCACCCAGTCTGCTTTGTGACCAAGGGTACATATTTTCAGAGCAGCTGGCT